>NW_005842026.1:2793084-2802079 GCF_000455745.1 Alligator sinensis | reverse complement strand
TTCCTGCTTAGGGCAGGGGATTGGACCTGATAATCTGTTTAGGTCCCTTCTGACCCTAAGTACTATGATACTATGATTCATGTAGTTAAAGAGAATTCTTTGCCTTTTCAGATCTGGTTTGAGTTTTTTCCTGGTCCCTCCTTTTCTTTTCCACATGCCCCACTAATCATTGTAACTTTTATATTTTGTTAATCTCCACCTCTCTTTCCTGATGATCTGTGAAATGGGATCAATGTCACTGACCCATCTTTGCATTGAGAGCTATGGATAAAAAGCACTAGTAGTATTCGTACTATTATCCCTCACCTTGACACATTCGCACTCTCTTCATATTCTTTTGTTCAAAGGCTGAGCCCCTTCCCCCAGTATTCACACAGGAGAAACTAGGGTGGGTGACTGCAAACATAGTTCTTTATTTGAGCGGTCTGTACTTATACAACATAATAGATCAACCCAGGTTTACAGATTGGATTTCATTGACAAGTGAACTGTGATTCTTGTTCCATCGTTGCAGTACCTGGTATGAGAAGCAACATTTCCCCTGTGCACATTTTCCATACCATTCATTCATATGACATTCTCAATAACAGCAACATCTACTTAGGAGCTGTAACAGGGGACCCAAACCCTGTTACTCCAGAGTAATGGAAGGAGACACAGTAAGCTAAGCCAGCTGTGTGGGGCTGCAGCTGCAGGACTGCATGATGGCTCTTAATTAAGAGGGGAAAAACCCTGTGTGGGGCTAGGGAAGATTTAAAAGGGGCATGGCTTTCAGGCATATAAACTCAGGGCCTGAGCCAGAGCCCTGCATTCTGCAGAGTGAGGAGCTCCTGAATGAGATGCCTGCACTAGACAGACTGCCAGGCACCTGAGCTGCTCCCTGGAACTGCCAAAAGAGAGCAAAGGGGAGCTGATGGCTTATAGTGAGGCAACAACTCAGACCTGGGTAGGTTTTTAGTTGGGAAGCAGTGGCTTGTATTTATGTTGTGATTTAAGCTTTGTACTGGACAACCAGATGTGGCTGATAGAGGTAGACAGGAGGCCACATGGGTGTCACAGGGGCAACAAATGTAGAGTCCTTCCAGGGCCTTTGACCCAGTTGGCTGCCCAGGCCAGAAGGTCAAACACTTTAAAGATGAGCTGAACTGAACTGAGAGCATCCTTGCCCTGGGTCAGGGATGCAAGGGGGCTTAGCCCAAACTGAGAGCAGTCTTGCCTGGGTCAGGGATGTCAGTGGGACTGAGTTGACACCAGAGGAGCCTCACCCTGGATCAAGGATGCTAGGGGCTAAGCTGAACCAAGAGCAGCCTCACCCTGGGAATTCTCTTTAACTACATGAGGGGGGCTGGGACAAAGCTCAAGTTAGGGCTGAAGGGCCTGGAAAACAGAGATTCAGAGAAGGCTAAGACTGAGAGAGCTGGGTCTGAATCAGTGGGACAGGGATGGAAGCCAGAGAAAAGTGGGAATAAAGCCAAAAGGGCTGAGGCCCCTACAAAAGAACTAAATTGTGGGCAGAGTAATATCTGTGAGGCATGGGCATGGTTGTAGGGACAAAGCAGGCCACAAATGTAGCCCCTAAGGCAATGTGGGCCAGTGGGGTCAGAAGGACCAAGGCCAAGAGACTGTGTGCCAAAGAGGGAGAATTAGAACACAAGATTTAGATGAGGGAGAGAGAGAGAAATAAAAACACACTGGTCTCAGAAGCCTCTGAGGGCAGCCTCCACTCATTATCTTGAACACCAAGGTATGGCAGGAAAGGAAGCAGGGTGAGACCCGGGAGACTGGAAAGCAGGAGCCAGGCAGGAACAGGGCATCCACTAGGGGGCACTATAGCAGCCCTGGGGTACAATTCTGCTACAGGACCAATACAGCATCAGGGTACCAATATATTGCTACCACTAGCAGCAATCTCTCCATTCTAGGAGGATCTCTACCATGGCTCACTGATGGGTCTTGATGGGTCTTGAGGTTTCAATCCTTGAGCCTCAGACCTGCCTACAGAAGTTGCAGATCTTTCCACCAGGGAACATAGGCCATAAGCCAGGATTTCTCTCCTTTTCCTTCCTCCACTGTCTCTTCTCTGCTGGAAGGGGGAGATGCTTTACCTTGAAATGGGCAGCTGTCTGGTTAAGGTTGCAGTGCCATTGGAGTCATTCAGCAGCCAGCTCCCTCCAGCTCTTGATGTCGCCATCCATTTTCTTGAAGTATGCCTTCAGGGTGTCCTTGTCGCATTTCCTCTGGTGACTGTGAGATATCAGGCTGTTAATAAGCTTAGAGGAGAGCACTTGTTTTGGGAGTCAAGAGTCAGATATCCACACGCAATGTCCAGTCCAGCAAAGTTGGTGCTTGAGGATCACCAACTCAGTGCTATGAACATTGGCTTCGGCAAGGATGCTGGCATTTGTGCAGCGGTCTTCCCATTTGTTGTGGAGGATTTTCCCCAAGCCATTTTTGCTGATAGCTTTCCAGGCTCTTGAGATGACAACAATAGGTCACCCACATTTCACATCCATAGAGGAGAGTGGATATGATGACTGCATTGTAGACCTGGATCTTGGTGTCTTTCTGGAGATCATGATGAATTACTACCAACAGGCACTGACTCCACTACATAGTATTGCAACTACTATACATTGTTCTTTAGATTCAGCTCTGAGTAAGTGAGGTCTGGAGCTACTCTATGCAGGCGTAGATCTGAAAAGGAATATGCTTCAGACCCAAGAAATCATGTGTTCCTTTGTTCCACAGGAATGTGCTATTCCACAATCAGATACCTTCCTCCATACATGCTCATATTCAGCCACTTCTCCAGTTTACATATATGGCTGCAGAGATTGGAGCCCTGTTTCACACCCAATTCCTACCACATTTTGCCCATTTTCTCACAAGGCAATTTTAAATTATAAGCACTTGAGATCAGGGATTGTCTTTACATTTGTGTGATGGTGGCGTGCCACCATCACAGGCACCGACTGAAGTCAAGACAGCTGTTCCCGGTGAGGGAAACAGCCGGGCCAATCGCAGCGGCTGACACGGCCACCACAGGAGAGTTTAAAAGCCCCGACAACACCCGCAGGAGGAGAGGGAACAAGAGAGAGAGAGAAGGCGGGCAGCACGTCCGGTGTGCTGCAGCTCCCTCTTGGGAAAGGCACCAGCAAGGCTGCGCCGGACCCATGCCGAAGCTGAGTCAAAGTTTGGAGCCTCTGCCAGAGGCAGGAAGAGGCTCAAAGCCTCTACCTAAGGCAGGGGGAAGGAAGCAGGGGGAGCAGCAAGGCACCCTGCGCAGATTAGCAGGGCCCCTAAAGGAAGCAGAGCCAGGGACAGGTGGAGCAGTCCCTAGGGGTCGCTGGGTCCAGGACATCCGTCTGAGAAATCTCCCCGCCCAGGCGGAATATTATTTCTAAAGGCACAACACGGGAGGGAAGAAGGACTGCCAGGGCTAGCGGAGGAGCCAGCAGGAGTAGACAACAGGCTGGCCAAGTGATACCGTTAGGCCTGGGTCCCTGCAATTGGAGAAAACCAGTGGCAAGCAAGCCTGCCATGCACCGCAGGCCACCATCCCACCAGCACACGATCGGTTGGCAAGTGGACAGGGTGTAGGGGTGGCAGAGCCCCGTCGAACAACAGAAGCGGCAACCGTGAGTTCACCCGCATCGGGGAACCCCTCTGATAAAGAACTCCACTGAAACCCTGTCATACATCACACATAACAGCAAAGTGGTGGCAGGCGGGACGAGGGGAGGGGCTACCTAGAAAACGGGTGACACCGGTCTCGAGACTTCCGTCATCACAATTTGTTTGTACAGCATGTAACCTTAATAAGAGTTCAAACCTGGTGGGGTTTTTCCATAGCTTCTTCTTCATCATGTCTCTAATCCAATCTTTCTGTATGGTCTGTTCCCAATATTCTGTACAGACCACTGCTTCTGGTGTTGGTGTTGCCAGATCTTGTGGGGTGCATTGTTGCTACAGGGCATCTCAGGAGATGATGAATGGTTTTCCATAACAATAAGAAAACATTCAAATTGAATTCCATTTTGAAATGTCAGTAGCTGGCTTAAAATAATGTTATGTCAACTCACAAACTGGGTCTCAGAAATCTGAGAGTTAGAGATGGGAAACACTTGTATCATGTAGCCTGTGCCTCTGCCCATGCAAGATATCATATTCCCTATACAATTCCCTATATCACATTTTGTAGGCTTTATTCTAGCCTAATTTAAACATCAAGGGTACCTATACATGACAGATGTTTGCTCCAATGCATGCTAATTAGCACACATCAGAACAGACTCAATTAATCAAGTCTGCTGGAGCATGCTATAGAATGCTCCAGCAGCCTCCATATAACATGTATTCAGCATCTCTGCATTTCAAAATCATGGCGGGATTGCTTTAACTAAGGCATGTCGAACAAGCTTTAGTTAAAGTGCCCCTGCTGCCATTTTGAAGTGCAGGACACTGAATACACATGACTCTGTGGGCACTTTAATTAGAGTGGCTCCGCCAGCCTCTCCATCAGTATCCCTACATTTCAAAATGGTGGCCTGTCTAACAAGCTTTAGTTAAAGTGCCCCTGCTGCCATTTTGAAGTGCAGGACACTGAATACACATGACTCTGTGGGCACTTTAATTAGAGTGGCTCATGAGAGTCTCTCTAATTAAAGCACCACCCCCTCCACTCCGGAGTACATGTATAGACACCCTAAGTATCAAGTGATGAGGCTTCCACCTATTCCCTAGCCAATATCACTTTAAAAAGTTTGTAAATTTATTGTAACAGATTATTATTTTATTAACAGTTTCATGGTCTTATGCTTCACCATCTTTATATATGAGCCAAAAGGAATATTCTTTCTCATTCTTATATCTGATGATCTCATATCTCGTGCTATTCTAGTGGAAAGAATACATTAAAATTGAGTGAATACAATAGAATAATGTAGAATAAATTAAAATAGACATTTCCTCTATAACATACCTATCACAAGTTTATTTTGGTGCAAGAAGCATATACCATATCATTTAGTCTAAGAAACATAATTACAGCATATGATGTCTGCATACGTATGTGAAAGCTTTGATTATCTGTATTACACCATGCAACAGCATAAACGATTGTCATCTGTAGCACCTCCAATCTGTTATGGATACCCTGAATGATGGGTGCCATGCTAAATGGCATGAGTTTGCTCAATGCTTTCATTGCCTTTTTGAGGTGAACTGGCCACAACAGGAATATTGTGCTACAGATTTATATATCTGTAAAAGACCATTAATAAATTAAAGCAATGAATTGGAATTATTGAATATGAACATGTTTTGTAAATTAATAATTTCCCTTTATTTTATTGATAAAATGACCAAATTAAACAGCGGTTCCTATTCAATAGATGAAATCTCTTGGGTTTTAGGAGGAAAGTTGCTACAGTATAGTAGACCATGACTGTAATTCATTGTTAGCATATTGCACCAACTAACAATATGAGTAAAAATCATTAGAAACATTAGTGGTGTTAAGTGCATGTATCAGTGTGACAGGCTTACACCCCACTTACCTCAGCACCAGCATCCAGGTGGCCAGTCTGCTGATGAGTCAGCCAGCACCAGACAGTTGAAGAAGCCCTGCCAGTTGGTCAGGCACCTAGAGGCTCCAGGCATAAAAGAAGCCTGGGAGCCAAACCACCGCGGGTGGGGAGGGAAGAAAGGGAGCACCAGCAGTGGAAGTGGAGGCTTCCCCCACAAACAAATAGAAGATGGGGCGATCCCACCAAGGGATTTTGCTTGGTGGAGCAGTGCTTGCCCAGCTGGCTGTTGCAGCAGCCATGGAGGGTCTGAGTGTCTGCTCACCAACTGTTCCGGAACCAGGGCCCTTCCACAGGACAGAAAACCTGATGATGCCACAACCTGCCCAGCATGGGGAAGAAGTGGTCCTAGTGGTAGTGTGGGAGCAGCGGTTGACAGCCCAGGGAACTCAGACCTGACTTCACACACACACCCAGCTGCAACAACACCTGCAGGGATGTCCAGGTCAGTTGGGGTTGGAAGAGGGCCATACAATGAATCCTACCAGTGTCCAAAGGGGAAAAGACTCCACATGAGCCCCCTTTAAACCACTCACCCTGCCTGAGAGACCACAGAGCCAAAGTTCACCAGCGGGGAATTATTCGAGCATGGGTGTTGTGGGGATGTGGAGGAATGATCCAAGGGACACTTTGGTACGTGGCCAGGCACTAGCCAGCCCAAGGTTTGGTTCCAACCCGGAGGCCCTCACAACGAGACTGCGTGAGAACCAGGTTACCTTGTTTTGAGACATCCCAGATGCTGAGACAAATCACTGGGCACAGTGGCCATCATTGCCCTGCCCATTGCATCATTCCAACTGTTTGCTTTAAAGTATGTTCTAGTTATCATATTGTTACCTTTCAAAGCTACCACCATATCCCTGCTGGCAAGCAATAGGCCAGGCCTTAACACAGGAGTGGCACAACACCCTCATTGTGCCAGGATATCACCAAGGTCAAATTTGTACTACCTGAGCAGAAAGGGATAAGCTATAGGGGAGGAGGAGCCCCACAGGAAAAGTGCCAATAGTGTTACCCAAGGGATACCACTGGACTATACCTCTGGGTAACACTTCAGATAATAACAAGTCATGGCAGGAAAGTAGACCCTGGCATGGCAAAGTCAAATAGGCAGAGCTCAATGCCACCAATACAGTGATCATAAGCCTGCCACAATTGGTCAAAGTAAAGTAACAGAAAAATTATGTAGTCAAATCTGAAAAACTTCCAGTTCTATCACATTTAGTATGTTGAAGCCAACAGAACAATAAAATATTAGATTAAAAGTCTATTTTTAATTGAAAACAAATTAATTTATCTTGAACTACAACTTATTGGATACATGCATGCAAAACAAAGTCAGTAGATGTTCAGGTGGTTAGAATTAAAGAGGGACTACCACAGTTTATGGGTAGGTTTGTACAAATAATTGATATTTTGTGCCTTATTTGGGTACCAGGCTGAAAACTCAAATTTTTTTTAAATTCAAACGTGTTTTATTTTTTATCACCAAAATAAGGAATGACCAGCAGTGGCAGCAGGGGTGTTCCTTCTTGCCCAGTAGCCCAGGGGATTTAATGCACATTTCATTTACTCAACCTCTTGAGGAAACTTGAACCTACAGCAACCACTTCCCAAAGGAATGCTGTGACCATGAAGCTATAGCATTCAAGGAATGTTATCAGTCTTGAAGTAGTTTCACTTTTCATGGAATTCTTGAATATTCACTGAAGCAAAGTCAGTTAAAATGTTTTTTTAGCTCACTGATTAAAACAGTTTCCTGGGAGGTGGAACACCATGGTTCTAGTCACTCCATCCATGAATACTTAATAATTCCATGCAAAGTGGAACAGCTTTAGTAGGAAATGGCTTAGTACAGCCCATTCCAGAATACCCTGTAGCATGACAGTTACGGCATGCTACGGAGAAGTGTGTTAAACTTCCATCAAGCAGAGGAAGGAATTGAGTCAAGGTCTTCAATACCCTGAGTTACTGCCCTCACTACTGTACCTGAAGGTTAAAGGGACGTCTTTCCCATCCATGTTATTAATTTAATTTGGGGGGGGGGGGGTTCAGACAAACCTATTTTGGAAATTCATTCTGAATTCTCTAATATTTTGGGGATGATCCTTTTCTGACAAATATTTTATTCAACCCCCACCACCCAAAAAAACCTCCAAACTGTATCAAATATCCTATTCTTGATTTCTTTCATTTTGACCAAAATTTTCAAAATGGAGAATTTAGATCTGAAACTAGATCCTCATTTACCATGGGATTCCTCTACCCCATTCTGGGTTTTTAAAGGGACCATAAAGTAAGTGTAAGGGACTTCTTACACACTGCATTTTTGAGCTGCTCAAATGTTGATCAGTGTTAGTGCTGGCTCAAGTTTGGAGCAGTCACACCTTAAGACTAAAAACCTTCTCTGGCTGTCCCCCACCTACACAGCTGTGACTTGCTGCTAGAGGGTATCAAGCAGGGGCCTGACTAGGAGCTACAGCTGTAAGCTGCCACTACAGGGCTTGTGATTGAGGTCAGGCTTCTATCCCTGCTGTAGTTTGATGAGGGGGGCCTATGGTAGATGAGCTGGGGGTGAGGCGGGAACATGAAGCTGGAAGGTGGAGAGTTAATAGGAAGGAGGCAAGTAATGCAATAGGAGGTGGAAATGAAATGGGTCTGGGGAAGGGTATTAAAATGAAGTAAGCCACTAAAGGATAAAATAAAAAGAAGTAAAAAGAAAAAAAGTTAAAAGAAGTGAAGGGGAAGTAAATTAAAAAAGGTCTTGTGTTTTAATAAATTGGAATTTAGGATTGGGATGGTGGGGGGATGGGGCATGTTGGTTATCCTTCCTGGGGTGGCTGGAATTTGGAAGCAGTAAGAGAAGGAGCTTTTGGGGGAGCTACTGTCCCTACCCTGGGAAGGAAGCCCCAGGTCATGGGGACCCAATCTGCCCCCCTACCTTTTTCCCTCCCACTTCCAGAACCCATTCCTGGATCTGCCTGTGTCCTGAGGGTGGCAGTCCAGTGGGTGGCAAATTGGCTAGAGGGTTGCACCCAGAGAGTCGTGGTGGATGGGTCGGTTTCAACCTGGAAGGGTGTGGGCAGTGGGGTCCCGCAGGGCTCGGTCCTTGGACCAATACCCTTTAATGTCTTCATCAGCAACTTGGACGAGGGAGTGAAGTGTATTCTGTCCAAGTTTGCAGATGACACAAAGCTGTGGGGAGAAGTGGACACGCCGGAGGGCAGGGAACAGCTGCAAGCAGACCTGGACAGGTTAGACAAGTGGGCAGAAAACAACAGAATGCAGTTCAACAAGGAGAAATACAAAGTGCTGCACCTAGGGAGGAAAAATGTCCAGCACACCTACAGCCTAGGGAATGACCTGCTGGGTGGCACGGAAGTGGAAAGGGATCTTGGAGTCCTAGTGGA
>NW_005842026.1:2789627-2792851 GCF_000455745.1 Alligator sinensis | reverse complement strand
TTTATTCACCAAGGCGCCCCCAGGGGTTACAAGAAATAATGGCCACAAGCTAGCAGAGAGCAGATTTAGACTGGACATTAGGAAGAACTTCTTCACAGTTCGAGTGGCCAAGGTCTGGAACGGGCTCCCAAGGGAGGTGGTGCTCTCCCCTACCCTGGGGGTCTTCAAGAGGAGGTTGGATATGCATCTAGCGGGGGTCATCTAGACCCAGCCCTCTTTCCTGCCTATGCAGGGGGTCGAACTCGATGATCTATTGAGGTCCCTTCCGACCCTAACATCTATGAATCTATGAATCTGAGACCTGGCTAGCTGGCATGTGTTTTGCAGGCTGTTTGCACAGGGTTGCACCCCTGGAGGGTGGGTCACATCTCCCAGGGCAGAAGGTGGAATTGGCTTGGTGCCAGAACTGTCTCCTTGGCAGTAGAATTCAGGGGGTAGAAATTTTGTTGACACAGAACAGGAGGGTGTGGGAAGAGATGCTGCATCCTGGGATGCTGGAGGACTGAAACTTGGCTGCTTGTCTATGGGGAGTGACCACACATTAATGGAACATGAGCTGAATAACACAGATTAGAGAAAAATCAATCCTGGAGTAGCATAACTTTAAGTCACCTAAAATGTGATTATATTAATAAATATTATTTAATGAATTAAGCCACCATATAGTCTACTTTTTGAGATTGGCCTGGAATGTGTGGGGAATCTTATTCCACTTACTGTCTACATAATTCATACTTCATTTTGTACAATGCTGCAATTGGACAATTCTTTTCCCAACCATACCAAATTATGCAGTGAATTATAAAAGGAAAGAAGTTCTATCTCATCTTACTGTTATTCCCTTCTCTTCTGCTACCTGCCATCGCTAACTCACTACCTTGAAGGAGTCAACAAAAATATGATGGAATCACTTTTAAGAGTTACCAGATCAAATACATGAGCCATTATACTTTAGGAAACAAGCACTCTGGATTTTTCCCAAATATTTTGATGGTTGCAGCTGTCCCTGTCTACAGTTTGGTCTACAAGTAGTTTTTCCTGCTTTGTAATTATTATGCAATACAAAATTTAAAGTATTCATGGCAGTCCTATAGAAAGAGAGATGATGGGGACTCAGAGGAACTGAAGTGGGTTTAGAGGGTGTTTAGTAAGCCCACTACAGTGATGACAGAGGAAAAAAGCTTTAAGTTGTGAATACCACTCTTAAAAGACTCTTTTAAGTCTTGAGAGGTGCCAAGCTGACACCTTTTGTGTTCAACAGCCCATGTGACAGCCTCCACTGACACATGCAGCATAGCACATGCTTTCTAGGGGTGTGCGAAGCAGGCCCTATTCGATTCAGATTTGGATTCAGATTCAGCCCGAATCAGGGACAGAGATTCAGTTCTTTGATTCAGATCACTGTCCCTGATTCAATACGGCCAAATCTGATTCTGAAGAGTCAATGCTGATTCAGAGAATCAGCAATTCAGACATAAACACAACTTTAAAAGTTTTTTCTACATACCTCAAGCTGTCTACCAGGTGCAGCTGTCTACCAGGTGCAGCTTGTGATCACTGTGATGCTGGAATGCATGGAGCGTCCCACAGGAGTGCAGGAGGGCCCCTCCACATGCTCGGCAGTGAACCCAGAAGTGGTCCAGAAGTGCTTCTGGTCCACTTCCAGGTCTGCTGCTGAGCATACTGGGGAGCCCCCCGTGCTCTTGTGGGACACTGCATGTGCCCCAGCATGGCAGCACTCACAAGCCCCTGCTACCTAGAGGTACATAGAAAAAACATTTAAAGCTGTCTCTCTGTCCGAATCTTTCCGAATCTCTCCAAATCGATTCAGAGAGATTACAGGGTCCTCTGATTTGATTCAGATTCAGAGATTTGGCCATCAAATCGGGCCAAATCTCCACCGAATCAAAACAGGGACTGAAGCTTCTCACAGCCCTAATGTTTCCTCACTTGTGTCCGCCAAAGTGATTCAAATTTAAATTTCAGGGGACAAAACTCATTCTAAGTCCTGTAGCTACCAATTAGTGTCAGTTTTGTTCCTCTTTCCACTAACTCTCCAACTTTTCCTCCTCTTTTTTTTTTTTTTTTTTTTTGAGGGGTCAAGGATTTTTCCTTTTATAGTTGGAAAAAATTCATCACGTCTGGGCACTACAAGAAAAAAAATTGCCATATAGACACCAGCTCGAAAGAAATGGACCAACAATGACAAACACATCTTAGAGGCAATCTAACAGTATTTTCTACCTAGGCTGGGTTTGACTATCTGCCCTAGAGAGGATAGAACAATATTTTTTAGCTCTTTGGTCTCTGTGAGCAGATCCTAATTCCATTTGCAAAGTAACATACAACAGTATCATCTAAGATAATCAGACTTCTCATTAATCCCTTTTTCTTCTGAATGTCATTCTTTTCATGCAGTATAGACACGTTTCCTCAGTTCTGTCTCTGCCTAATGTCTTATACCAGCCAACACTTTTGGCATGTCACAAGCTAAGTCTCAACCCCTCCCCAAGTGCCATTCTGATACCTACTCCCCCAAAGATGTATTTGATAGTGATAGACTTTACACCTGGGGCAAAGGGAGGGAAGCAGGGGGACTCAAGCCGCCAGCTACACAGAGTGGGGGCATGATGCTACTGCAAAAGAGATGTCACTGCCAAAAGCAAGGCTAACCCTTCCCTGGATCTGCAACCACTGCAATTTTATAAAACGAGAAAGGATCTCAAACCAGAGCTACAGTAGCTACAGAGCCAGGAAAGTGTTAACCTGGCTCTTGGCAGTGACACCCAAGATCTCTTCTCACAGCAGCATTCTGCCCCCTCTCCATGGAGTACTCCACTCTCTGCCTCTAGTTCAAGTATTGGCAGGGACATCTCTCTTGCAGTAGTGTCCTCTGCTTGCGACAGTTTATGCTATACATCTCTGATTTACTTAGCCTATAAAGATGCAAGTCTACCCTAACTGCTGCCTGACTCCAAACTAACACCTCTTTCTAGGTCCTGCAACACTGAGGGAAATGAACTGGAGGAAGCTTAGTTCAAACAGACTAATGTCAGATGATAGATGGAGAACTGGAAGATCATAAAAAAGAGGACAAGGCTTTCTTCCCATTCCTGGCACATTTAACTCACCAATTCTGTGACTTATGATTTTTTTTAATAGAATCCTATGCCACACCAAATGTTGCAGACATATTTATGGAAATTAGTTGATAATTCAGCAGG
>NW_005842026.1:2758860-2789490 GCF_000455745.1 Alligator sinensis | reverse complement strand
AGCAGGAGCAGATGCAGGGGGTGCAGCAGTGGCAGGTTCCTTCTGACAGTGGAAGGAACCTGTATGCCACTGTCCTCAGCTGAGCCCAGCTTGCCTCATTGCTACTTGTCACAATCCCCACCTGAAGCAGGGCAGTAGCAGTTCTAGACCTCCCTGCACACTCAGGCCATCTGGGTACAATGGTAGGCAGGTCCCCTCCTTTGCACTCCCAGCTCCCAGTTTCCTCCACTGGCTCGGGGACTCCAGTCACATCTCGCCCCCATCCCCCTGTGGTCTGAGGTGGTGTGTGCTGTGCTACCCTTTAGTAAATCTTGGATCCATTCATGTCCATGACTGAAAACTACAATACAAAAGGGCTACAAAAGATAAAGTACTATTCACCTTGGCAGGAAACTCTCCTGCCATCTTGTTACTTTATCTGAATTTAAGGAGCTTTTTATTATCAAAAGGACATGTATAGAACCTTCTAGTAGCAGTAATATTTTCTTATATGATGTAAATGTAAATCAGTTCAAGTAAAATTTACATAGTATTGAAATGACCTCATTCTCTTTAAACAAGCTTGACATACTCATGTAACTAAAGTAGGCAGAATGATGTAACTATTCATATTGTTTCATACTCCAGTTTTCTTGATATATATTGTCACATTTAAGTTTCCTTCTGAAAAAAACACTCAGTATACTAATGTGTGTAGCAGCAATTGGATGTATCTAGTAAGTAAGAATATTTTGATATGGTTTCCAAATACTATATAAATATTGTATAGGGATTCATGCAGCTAGCTGGGTATTTTCCCAATTTCCATCTATCTGCACCTTTTTTAATATGATCCTTTCATTTCTTTCTCTCAGTCCATTTAGATAATCATCCAAAGTTCAAATCATCATTTTAGTATTATGCCTTCATTACACCCAAAGAAAAATTGATGGAAAACATGAGAAAAAAGGAAAGATGACAGGAACTGAGAAGGGGTAATGAACATTAAAATTCACATTGAGCATCTGACTAAGCAACATCTGGATGCCACAGATCAGCCCTTCCAGTAACTTTGGCTAGATACAGTCATTACACTTAGCACTCGTTAAACATTGTGGCAGCGAGACACCCCACAGGCTCCCGAAGGGGAAAGGGCAGTCCCCACAGGCCCCAAACCTCACAAACAGCCCCCCCCATGGGGGAAACTTACCTCCAGGGGCTCAACCGGAGCCCAAGCCAGAGCAGGAACCATGGCTGCAGCCGCACAAGCTGGCGTTACGCCAGCTGTTTAATCAGCTGTTCCCTGGGGAGGGAAAAGCCAAGCCAATTGTTCTGGCTGCAACAGAAAGATTTAAAAGCCCCACTGGAACCCGGGGAGGAGAGAGCAAGGGAGCACACTGGTGTGGAGTGTGACAGACATGCTGGGGCTCCTGGAGCAGACAGGAGCAGTACAGTCGGCTCGATGCCAGCAGGCAGAGCAGGAGAGACAATTGGGTCCCCTGTAGCAGGCTGGGAGGAAGGAGGCAACTCCACACCCCTCTCCTCTCCAGTGGTCTATTTTTTTTTACAAAAAAAATAATAAGAGCAAAATCAGAAGCGCCCTACCCAGAGGCGCTGAAGCAGGTGCCAGCCTTCTCGAGTGCAGCTTGCCGGTCTATGCAGCAGAAAGGCTACCCATCGGGGTGGCCTGACACGTCCCAACAGGACCCACACTGACTCAGGTTCCCCCTAGGGAAGCAGGGGTTGATCAAGCATGATCAAACCACACCATTGGCATCCATCTGGTTGGCGAGTGGACGGGGTTTAGGGGAGGCAGAGCCCTGTGGAACATCGCACCCAAACTGTGAGTACAACCGTCTCTGGGGTCCCCCAGGAAGAAGATCTCCACTGAACCCTCCCTTTATCCAATAACACCAAGTCATGGCAGGCGAATTGAGGGGAGGGGCTCCACACTGGGCGGATAGTACGCCACTTGAGGAATTCCCACTAAAGGCACCTGTTATCACAGCATGCAGAAGGCACTTTACAGCTGTAACAGAACAGACATTCACATCCCATAACACATTTTAAAATGGCAGATCCCACTCTAAGTTAATCCTGGATGGATGTGGTATCAGACTAAAACACTTAGGTTAGAGTACTTATCAAACATCTATACCATACCCCATCTGAAGTCAAAGTAGGTTACATTCCCCCAGAATCCTAGGGGCCCCTCACTGGGTGGCTTGCTAGCCTTGGCTGGTGCTCACCTCCTCCAGCTGAGCACTGGCCCACCTCCAGCCCACCCCAGGGGCTGTAACAAAGAAGAGACAGAAAAGGTCTGTCTACTCTCTGCACAGCCAGGTGGAGGGTGAGGGAATGGAACCTCCATGCCACACAGACCTCCCCCCACCACATTGCTGGGCCAGGACATGGGGGAGACCAGGCTAGGTCCACAAAGTGGAGATGCTCCCTCCCCCCACCCCAGTTCCCAGCATGGCCAAAAGCTGGGCCAGGCAATCTCATATGGCAGCTACTGGCTGCAGTGGTCAAGAACCTGGGGTGGTAGGGAGAGAGAGCCCAGCACCCAACCAAGACTGAATCCATTCATCACAGGGGGTCATGCAGCAGAGGGGCTCCTCCTCCTCCCTGCCAATTGTTCCAGCCACCACAGAAACAATAATAGCTGGATGCAGCTGTCCTCTTGACAGCTGCAGCCAGCAGCTGCAGCACAGGATTGCCCAGCCTGGCTTTTGGCTATGCTGGGAACTAGGGGTGGGGGAAAGGAGCCCCCCTGTCACATACCACCCCCCCCCAGATTTCTGGGTCAGGTCTTGCGGAAACTGGGCCAGGTCCATGCAGCCAGAGAGCTCCTTGCCCCCACTCCACCCCACCGCACCCCACCCCACCTCAGCCTCTTGACAGATGCAGCCAGCAGCTGCAGCATGAGGTTGCCCAGCCTAGCTTTTGGCCGCATTGAGAACTGGGGGTGGGAGAAGGGAGCCACCTTGCTGCACAGACCTGGCCCAGCCTGGACAACTCCCCCCAAAACCCAGCCCAGCAATCGGGGGGGGGGGCATATGGCATGGGGCTCCCTCCCCTTCCCATGTGCTGCTGACAGTCACCAGCTGGTGAGAGATAGCAGGGATTGGGAGAGGAGCTGCTCCAGTGTCCCCCACCTGCTAATCTTGGCCAGTGCAAGCAGGCTTCAAGCCCCTCACCACCACAACTAAACAGCAAACATCTGTTCGACTTGTTCCTGCTCTAACTTATAGCGCTATAAGAAAAGTGTGATAGAGTGCTTCTGCCAGGGACTTTTTAAATGTTTGTACTTAAAGGTTGTCTTTTACCTTACTGGTGTCTGCCCCCAAAAGTCTCTCAACAAAATTGCAGTTTCTCCTACTTTCTTTCAGGCCACAGATATATCAGACTTAATTCTGAATTCATACACTTGTGTAAAACCACCAATTTCAACAAGTGCCACTAAAAATGAGAGGAAAATCATACTAATAAAGATAATTATTTTCCCAGTGTTTTTTTAATAATATTAGTCCCAGAAACCAGGGAGTGTAAAGATGGCTCAAAATAAATAACTTTTTAATTAAAAATTTGATTTAAAACAATTTTTTCCAAAGAAAGGAAAAATGTGTATTCATTTTGATATTTTAGCCAGCATTCATATTAAATATTTTCTCACCTAGTCCAACAGATTTACCCAATCATAATCTAAATCCTCTATGTCAATCTTACTCTTGTCTGACAGAGAGACCAAATGGCTTATACGTAAGGCACATACAACTGAATTCTTCATGGAAAACAACTCCTCAGGATTTAAGAATAATAATTTTAATAAATCTTTCTCAGATGTGT
The DNA here is from genome assembly GCF_000455745.1 of Alligator sinensis. NCBI lineage: Eukaryota > Metazoa > Chordata > Crocodylia > Alligatoridae > Alligator > Alligator sinensis. The sequence goes on along the minus strand of NW_005842026.1, from coordinate 2,785,662 downwards.
TCAACCCTCTTTCCAGCTAAGATCATTAAAATCCTACTGTTTGGGGGGCAAGTGTGTGTGTGTGTGTGTGTGTGTGTGTACATGTGCGCACTACAGCGGGTGGGGGGAAGGAGTGAAGGACCTGCATCTAAGGCTCATAAAAGTGCTTGAATCTCAGAAAATCACAGCTTTTTTTTTTAATGCTACAACAGAGATTTTCTTTATCGCTGTAAGGATGTGCTTTTGAATAAAAAATGTTGTTTGACTAGCAATGATATTTGAGTCCTTCGTTAGTGAACAAAGTCATCTTAAAATGTTTTGTGGCAACAATATTACTGTCATGGGTAAATTGGCCAGATTTGGTAAGATCTAATTAGTAACAGTTCTAAATGTAAATACAATGTAAAAAATCATCAACCCCAATGACGTCAACCCAATGACGATACTTCAGGTTTAACAGCATGTGCAGCAGCTTTGACCTGTGACCATAAAAGGCTATGTAAAATATTCCAGGAGTGTTTGTATGAGTTCCTTGTGTCTCCACCTCCATACATAGACAACAATGCCCACGCCGTGATCATGACAGTGGTCATTAATATCTATTTACTGTTTAAGATGCACAAAATCTAAAAAGGTGAGGTGTCTCAATCCAAACATCATATAGGCCTCAAAAAGAGATAAGGCCTATAGGATTTATATTTATTATTATGTAAAGTCTTATGTAAAGTCATTAGCATAGCAACAAAGTATTTATTAGAATATTATTTGGTACTATTTTCCTAAAATACTTGGGAGGTACAAACACAGCTGATATGGCTTCCTAATCTCAGTTCCAATTTAAATATTTTGTTCTTATAAAAACACTTAATTTATATTAAATTAAAGTCTGCCTTTGTGTGATGATTACTTAGCAGTAGTTATTCCTGAGTCACGCACACAAATGCTACTGTGAACAGTTTTCTGATTTATGAAAGCCTGGTAGGATTTTATTTCCAAATATAAACTATAGGCCATGCTCACAAGCAGAACCTTAGAAGAGCATTAACGTTCTGCTGGCAGTGTTATCACAAAAGCCACTCTTGAACCATTGCTATTGCTGTGCAAGTCCAAGTATATAATTTCTAAGCATTCATGGAATGCATCCCCCAGAGGCAGATGCATATCTGTTGTTTTTTGTTTTGTTTTATTTTTAAACAGCTCACAAAAAATACAGTAAATAAATCAATGAACCATTTGTCTGAATAACAGGAATATAAACTAAATGTAGGTAACTGCTAATGATTTCATTAGTGATTAAAATTACCACCACTTTATGAAAGTCCTTGAATATGAGGAGTTTATAAAAGAAAACTATTTGTTTTCAGACAGTACAGTGTGTAAAGGGAATACTGTAATTGGCTTCAGCTTCAGCTTTTCCATCATCACCCTCACACATGAAGGTCTTCAGTGCCTGTCAAAGTAACTGGTACTCTGATGACATCTCACTTGATCTCCAATCTACTGTAACTTCACAGAACCAGTTTTGAAGAGAAAATAAAACATAAAACCACTGAATAATGAAACAGTTATGAACCCCATACAAAGTACAGCTGATAACTATGAAGTCCTTCTGTGCAATACTTATGAAATTTGACATGAACGATGGCCCTGATTGTCATTTCTCAGGTATATGTATACTTATGTAGGCTTCGGGCAATGCCCAAGGGAGCTGGGGAATGGTAACGTGCTCACACATACGTGTTGGTTTAAATAACTGACCTATGCATGCGTGTGCCTAGATAAACAGAAGCTATGGGTTGCATGTGTAAATTCAATAATATATGTGCTATTCAGACCTAAAAATTAGGACCGATTCATTTTCATAATAGAGTCAAGTTAAAAAATATGGAGATCTAAGTTTTCAGTATGCTGATCCATAAGTAGCTCTGTTTTCAGAGATTGCAAGCAACTATAACACCTAAAAAGATACATTTAAGACAGTGTTACAAAATTGTATGTTTTTAAAAGTTTGGAAAGTTTCTTCCCTTTCTGTTGTTTTAGCACGCTATGAAAATCTTTTTTCTCAGCAATTTTCTTAACTTGCACAGTGCACATATTGGGTGTGTTCATACATGCAATTAATGTGCACAAACTCCAGAGCATATTGCTCTGAAGTCTATTTGTGTGCAGTATGTGGAGCCCAGTTGAAGCAGCCTGGTCTGGGCTCCACATGCTGCAGAGGGGCTGGCTGAGGCATGAAGATACTTTAGTGCAAGGCTAGCCAGCAGACAGCTGTGCCCAGCCAGCCACTCCGCAGCACATGGAGCCTGGTTGGAGTAGCCCTAGGCTGGCAGGCCAACCCCTGCAGATCCCCTGCCAGCCAGGGATGCTCTGGGATGAGGGTGCTTCAGTGTGGGAGGCTGCCTACCAGCTACCCCCACACTGAAGCACCCTGTGCCTCAGCCAACCAGACGCCAGGGATGCTCTGGGATGAGGGTGCTTCAGCCAACCATATAGCATCTACACATACACTGCTGCACACAAAAAAAACTCCACAGCAGGCTAGTACTTATATTTATAAGTACTAGCCTGCTGTGGAGTTTATTAGTTTTGGGTACCCTAATAGTGGCACATATGTAGATACCGACATGTTTACCTGGAAGTTAATTAGTCAACTGCACAGTAAATGTCTTGCATAGACATGCCTATTAAAGCCAATTTGTGACTATTACTCTACTGAGATAAGTCTGCTAAAATGTACATGACTGAGTAGAATTTTATGTAAATGTATAGTGTATTATTAATTATCAATTAGTTATTATTGTTTCAACATTGGTTTGGAACATCATATTATACTAATAAAGAACATATGAAGTGATGAAGTATATTTGTCATCCTTTTAATCACAACAGGTTTACCTGCTGTACTTAAGTTCTTATTAATTTTTGTGCATGATAAAAACAAACTAAAAATTAAAATCAGCAGAGAGGATTGTCCTTGAAAAGACCTCCTTCGTATTGCTGATCAGGTCTTCAGATCTACCGAAGCTGAGGCTTCTCCTAGAGAGCCTTTCTTCCATTTTAACTAAGGCTGGTATTGGAATAGGACTCCAGTGGTTTGAAGCTTGTGTGAATACAGCACAAATACAAATCAATATGGATTTCTGTTGTGTATGTCTCTCCAAGCTACATACTTTCATTTAAATGTTCCCAATGAATGGGGATACCATACATAGTAGTACCATAGAAAGAGTTAAATAGCTAAAGTTTACTAATACCTACATATCTGGTAACTGATTCATTCTAGAACAGATGGAAAATATATCCCTTAATATCGAGTCATAATTTGTAATTAGATAGTCATTAGAAATAACAAATGCTTCCTAAAATGCATACCTGCCAATCACAAACAGAAATGGGTCTTTTCTTATATTATCCTGCATAGAAGGAGGTATATTGTTTAGTGCATATTTAGTGTGATGAAAATTGACATCACCTGATCATTTCCTTTTAAAGTTAATGCTTTGCAGACCTCTAAAGGGGTCTGACTAACTCACAAGCAGAAGATGATAATTGTTCAATGAGAGCTTCAATTAGCAGTTTATTGACATTTCTATTTTATATTAATGATTTAGAGCAGAAATACCAGACTAGTTTGTATTCCACTGGTGGTCTCAGGGCAGTTGCTGATCATTTCTGAAGAGATGGATAATCACACGTTTTCCCTAGCTGCATGTTCTCCTTCTTTCCAGGTACTAAAATGTAATAGAATAAACTAAAGATAGAATAAATATTTTACTTTCCAGTGTAAGCAACTGTTATAGTTTCAATACTATTTGGTGCAATGTATTCCATTCTATAACATTTTTGGAAACTCCTGATTTAGACTTCATTTTACAGAATGCTATAGAATATTTATAGTAAACACCCTTGTATTGTATAGTGCTATTGTAATAATACAATTACAAGTGACAGTGTCCCAGATTTCCATAAATATTACACTTCAGTAATTAGTGCTGTGAACTTCTTATTTATATGCTATCAGACTTAATCAACTAAAAGATCAGCTAGTGCTTAAATACTCATCAGACTTACCCTGGATTTATACTAGTGTAAGTGAAACATGAAAAAGATGTGCTGAAAAGAAAACTAGAAACCCCAAGCTCAAGACTGAGAAACCCCAAACTGTTATAAATCTTTAATCAAATAAATATATAGTGTAATTCTATTGAAATAAAATCAAAACTTTTGTTAGTGGTTACTCTGTCCCAGGAATTAAAATGAAAACAAAATGTAAATATGCAAAAGATAGAATATAAAATAATACTGGAAAACATCATCATGCTGTTATAGAAGTCAGTAGTGATACATATTTGCCTTCAATATTGCTATAAGTTCTGAACATCTTATCTCAGAAAAAGAATAGTGCAGTAATAGAAAGGGTTTAGAAACATATTATTAGGAAATTTGAAAGGAAAGGAAAGCTTCCGAATAAAAAGAGGACTTTCTTTTTTAGAGGGGAGACTAATAAATGGGAACTTTTAGAAGGAAATTATATAAAAATAATGGTACACAGAAGGTGTATTAGAAGATGTATAGTCACTTTTTTATACATGAAAACAAAAGATATTCAATTTAATTAAAAACTAATAGAAGGAACAGTGTATATTTAATATGTGGAGCTGATTCTCACCAGATATCATTGATGCCTACCAGGTTTCAGATTTAGAAGAGGTATCAACCCAAATACTACAGGGTACTAACCAACCTCTAATTTTAAGAATTGGACACAATATTTCTCTGTGGATAGAATATTTCATTTGTGCCAGTTATGGGTTTTCTTGCACCTTCCTCTGAAGCATCTGGTACTGGTTACCCATAGAGACAAGATACTATACTTAACAGACTACTGATGATCTGGTATGTCAACTCTGTTTCTATATTTAAAAATATCAACTTAACCTTATTTTTCTATCATATGTTTACACACCATTTTGACCATTTTACTTATTTTTGTGCCCTTCCAGCTCTGTGTTTAAGTAGCAAGCTGTCACCTACAAATGCTTATGCCTTTCTGAACCAGTTAGTCTTCAAGGTGTCACCTTGCTCTGCCTTTTGCCTGTGTTTAAATTATGAACTTATCACAGGAAGAACTTTATATTTCTTTACCAAGAAATTTCAGAGCACAATTTGGGTAAGATCCAGAAAGAAATGTGGCATAAAAACAATTAGCTTGTGTTTGGAAAACAAACAAGTGTCTCAACCTAACATTTGCTGCACTTCCCCTCCCCTCTTATAAGGATTCTCCTACACGTCATCACCCCCCTCATCATCCCACTCTTAACATTTTCTCATTTATCCCATTTTAAAGAAGAAAAATATAGTTTATTCTCAACTGGTAAGAGTGCCAGTGTTTTAGTTTGCAAAGACATACTACAGGCAAGGTGGATTCCTCTTACTATTCAAAGATCCAAAGCACCAGTAGCATCAATCATAGTTGTGAAAACTTGTTCTCAAGATTACCATGTAGGAACTATTAGTAAGTGTCATAGCTGATCTTAGCTGCTATATATTTTGTCTGGATGTATTTTACCTGTATCTACAGCCTTTTAAAATAGCATACTCCATAATCTGCACACTCATAACAAACGACTTCTTTTTGCTGCTGAAACAAAACAGAACATCTTTTATATCATTCTCTGCTTATATTGCTGGGTTCCTAATAGAACTTTTATTCCAAATATGTAAAGTAAATCATGGGCAGTGTTGGGGTCAGTTATATGCTACAGTCAAGATAATTCTAATCAATTTCCACTCACCTATTATGTTTGCTAACTTTAGTGTTACTCCCTGAATAGGATGCCCTTCAAATGAATGTAATCTATTTTTGCAGATGCTGTTTTAAAATTGATTAGATTGCAGACACGCCTACTGAAATCATTCCACCTATTGAAGAAACAGAATGGGATTTGGATTATAGGGTTTCAGATAACACCAAGTCCCTGGTGAAAGGTATGTTATTTCTTTTCTTTGTTCTGCTTTTGGAAAAGTATAGCTGTGTTTTCTTTTTTCAACTGTATAGGTCACAGTATTTTTTCCCCACCAGGAATTATAAACTATAAGGAAGATTTCCAAAGCAAAATCACAGTCTGAGTGCTGAATAAAACTAATCAAATGCTAGATAGTTCTCAGAGGGTAATTAGTAGGTTATATTTGGTCATCACTAAGACCATTTTTTGAGATAACTTAAAGAAGTCCTTTCTAGCTGTCTGCATAGAATAATTGAAAGACTTCAGTTTTAAGCACTATCTATTCATTGCCATTAATGAGTACAAACAATAAAATCAATTTATGTAATGGGTAAATATAGCACTTACACACACAGCTAGAACTCCAATTATTTGAAGGTCTCTAGGGACAACAAAAAACTGTGGATTGCTGGGGAAACTAGCTCCAGAATGGGAGACATAAAAGCCTGCTCCTTTAATTACAGTCAGTTCAGCACAGTCTACAAGGCCAGGCAGCCTCAACAATGAAAAAAGACTTACAACAAGTATGTCTTCAAATGCTGAAGTCCTGAAGACATAGAAAGTCTTCAGGAAGCCAGCTGGCTGACTACCTACAGCAGAGTGATCTTTGAGTACTGCACTTCGCTTTAGGATGAATGAGCATACGTTTCAAATCCTGCTGGACCTTCTTTTATAATCTGAACAAGTTTTAAGGCACCTGACATTCACTTCAGCACAAAAGATTCAGTTTTGAAAGTGGCCTTTTGCCTGTGTGCAAACACATCTGTGGAACAGTTTTCAAACTTCAGCACTTGCATGCAATTTTGATACTATTTATACACATAAAGTGGATTTGCCTGAGTTGACTTTGTGCATGTAAAATCTGTCACCTCTGTGTGTAAGTATTATATCAACTGGCCCACATGTACTGGCATTCAAAAACAAAACTAGAACTAGATGTACATAAATATGAGATGGGTATTTGATGCATGCACACATACATTTGGATTTAGAGATTTATGTTTAGGTAGCTATTTAGAGAAATCTTAGGCTAAGTGTTCCCTCCCCCTACCCCACCAAGAGAGAAATTTAAAAGGAAAATCAGATGAGCTACAACTACGTGATAATGGAAAGACACTTAACATAGGCATTACTGAAACATGGTGGAGTATCAACAGTCAATGGAATACTGCAATACTGAGAAGTGACAAATTTATACATTAGCTGAGCCTCGCTCACAGAGGTAAGTAGAGTACTTACAGAATTTAACGAGTTAAAAATTCTGATTGGTAAGGACCATATACTATAGATTTGCATCTACGTAGATTATGTACAAGTAGGATTATGTTCCTTGCTTTCTACCTAGAGAAAAGACAGAGTACACAATCTTTAGAGAGCTCAAAGAGGCAATTGATCCTAATAAAACCATACTAGGTGACTTCAACAACAGGTGACTATCCAAATATAAATGGGTCAAACATCACAGTAGCGCTGTATTCAAAGAAGCAAGTTATAATTGGCTCACACAAGTAGAGGGACTGTTTACAGCTTACAATATGTCTACGCTGCATAGTGTGGTTGTAATATGAATAGGTGGTAAAATGCTAGTTTTTACTTAATTAGTGTAGGTTGTTATCAAAGAAGATATGGCAGCACAGATTTCAGAACAGCTGTACAAGACTCCTGGCCTACCTTTTTTTAGGCTGCTAGCCCATGTTGAAGGCACTACCACTCCTATTGTTATCCATTCTATTTTATTTCTTCCTCTGCAATTCAATGAAAATTAGGAGCCTAAGTGCACAATTCACTTTTGAAAATAAGATGTAAGTTGTGGAAATAAATCATTATATCAATTTAAAGAGAGATAAAGAGAACTTACCACTCATTATCAGGTACCAGCTGACCCAAAGTAGCTATTTAATATACCCACACATATCCTGGAATAAGTTAAATTAAACTGGGAAAGTTTACTCAATTGCCACCACTTAGCTTGCATCTACTGTGGAACAGAGTAGATACACCATCTGGTGTAACCAGAGTAGTTACACCATCAGCTTCCCATTTCAATCAATATAATTGTTTCATCTGTCCACACCCTCAGACTCCTAAATCACTTAGACCTTTCAGCACTGAGTGAAGCAGCACTTAAACACATTAACAATCAGGTCCTCAATCCATACCACCATAAGCAGAATTCATGCTTGCCCCAACACCCACTGTTGGTTACAGGCTGCATGAAGCTGTGCCAATGCTGATCTAGCAGTATATGCCAGCTCAGTGAGTCAGAAAAAGGTTTTACAAGTGCCAGCTCAGTTGTACAAGGTTGATCAGAAATCCCTTTCAGTTTCTAGGCAGAATAATTGCTGTATTTGATCTACTTCCCCAGGAGAAAAGAACAAAGGAGAAAAGAGGAGCATCAATAGGATGGCTTTTACCATCAGACTTCTAGCTGGCACTGGAAGGTCATTGCTTTGAAAATCCTTTCAATACAGTTGTATTTAGGGCATCTGATATTGTATGCAGCTTTCTGCCATTCATGTACACAAGAGAGGAAAACAGGAGTGATAACAAATATAAGACAGGCAATAGAAATAAATATAAAAACTAGCTTGTTTACAAAAATAATTTGATTGGGCAAAAGATTGGGTACTTCTCCATGTATTTTTATGTATCTTTACAGTGAAACCACATTTAATTTCTATGTGCAGAAAAGGGGAAGAGGGCAATAGAAAATATATACGCTCATCACAAAGATGGCTGAATTAAATGAGCTGGTAACAGAATTGTCACTGGGATAATAATTCCCTCTACACAGACACAAAGAAATTCTAGCTGTAATGTGAGTTTGCAGTAAATGCCATGTTCAGTCCAGTGGAACAAATGTACCCAAAACTTCCTCCCTCCATAGATTCAGTGCATAAATCTGAAAGCAAGGTATCTAAGAGCCAAGTCAAAATAATTATTTGTCATCAGCCTAGGATAGCATCATTGTTGGCTATAGACATAAAAAACCCAAATTATTCTCTACTGTTGCTGGAAAAGGGCCAACTGGAAAGAGAAAAAGAATGTATTTTACTTAAAAAAAATAACACAACTGAATAAGAATGTTTTATCACCCGGTCAGGATGTATTATAGCTTCAGTTGCAATCCCTATCCGTTATTTACTGAGTACTGGCAATGTATTTGGTGCTGTACAAACGACAGAAGATAAAGTACTATCCACAAGAAGACTGAGAGCTAGGTAAGAGACCAATAACTGAAATGCATGAACCCAATTCCTCCATCTGCAGAGTGACTGGGGTGGACTGTAGGGAACTATGTGGGAGAGAGAAATTTGCATCCCTAGGCTTTGAATGAACAGCAATTGCTATTCAGACCCAAGGCTGAGCTCCTATCTTTCTCTCCACCTTCTGAAAAGGGAAGCAGGAGTGAGGAATGAGGGAAGCTTTTTAAATTTCTAAAGAGTGAGCATTTTTTTGGTGTAGGGTTAGGGATCAAGACCCAGTACTTTAGCAAGATCAGGTGCTGGAGCACAGTCACTTTTAAGGAGCAAATGGTGGAGAGGAGGAAAGGATGGAAGAAATCTAGGTTAGTAGTAGGGTTACCGTATTTCCAGTTTCAAAAAAGATGACACCTGTGAGAGGGAGGGGATATGTGATTGTATGTGATCATGCCCTACCCCTGCCCCTCACTCCCAAGCCACAGCCCCCCCACACCAGCCCTGCTGCTCCTCAATCCCAACCTGCACCACCCCCCCGCTGATACCCCTCATTCCAGACCCACAGCCCCCTGGCCCTGCCTGTGCCCTACACTCCCGACCCACAGCTGCCCCCCCCCGAGCCCTGCTGCTGCCCCTTACTCCTGACCTGCAGCCCCCTGCCCCTTCAGCCCTGCTGCTCATGCTGCTCTCTGCTACCCCCAAAGAATCCCCCTACCCCTTCCCCTGACTTCCCCTGCCTCCCTGCTCTGATGCAGCCCCAGCACCAGCAGGGCACCTGCCCCCTTCGCACACTGATACACACACACAATCCCCAGCCCTGGCCCTCCAACCCCTGTTTCCCACAGAGTTACATGCCTGCAGCTGTGGAGGCACACTCAGAGGCACATGATGCCCTGGCCTCCAGTTGCCTTCCCCGGCTCTCCCCAGCCCCAAGCAGCTCCTTGCTGGGGCAAACCAGGAAGTGCTGGGAAAGCAGAGGCATAGAAAAAGCCTGGACATTTGCAGATATTTTAAAAAACTGCCCAGATAGAGATGAGAGGACCCAAAAAGAGGACATGTCTGCGAAAACCTATATGTATGGTAACCCTAGTTAGTAGTGATAAAAACCTGGGAGCAAAAGTGATGGATGATCTTTGACTTCTGTAATCTGAGAAGGTTGAGGGAAAGGCTTTTTAGAAGGAAAGAAATCTACCTAAAAATATTTCTTGATATTGTGATTACAACTTTTTCTTCCTCTCAAAATTCCATTAAGATGCAGGTAGAATCCCATTTTCCACAAAACATTTCCTTCTTCCATGATTGTTAAATGGGTCTACTGGCTGAGAAACCTGTATACTCTTATCTTATAGCCCTCCTTGCACATCCTGGAGTAAGTGAATGTGATTGTGATCTTGTTTCACTGAATTCAATAAAGTCAAACCTGTGTAAACAGGAGATATATCAGAATCAGTGCCAATTACTCCAGAGGTGTACAGCAGTGTTTTCCAACCTTTTCCAGCCCAAGGCACACTTATATTAATAAGAATTTTCCATGGCACACCTGTTAAGGTATTCCCCATCCTCATAACTATTGTAGCTCATTGCAGCGCATTGCCATGGCAAAATTCTGCAACACACCTGTTAATTTCTGAATATACATTTTTGTGCTGTGGCACACTGGTTGGGAAACACTAGTGTACAGGAAGGACCTGCCATCGTTTGTCAGTGGGTATGGCAATGTCCCCCTGCCCAGGCAGTAGGGAGCCCCTGACCCTGGCTCCCCAATCAGAGGCAGGGTACTTGGAAGAGCTGCAGGGGAGGGTCAGGCCCCAGCCCCTCCCCCAATCTGCCAGTGGGGCAGCTAGTAGCAAGCCCCATTGGGATTCCCTGCAGGGATTCCCTCCCCAGCTGGGGGATCACTTGTAGCTGCTCCACTGGCAGATGGGGCAGAGGGCTAGGATCTGCCTCACCAAGGCAGCTCTTTCCAAGCCCTACACCTTGATCACCTGATCAGGGCATGGGGCTGGGACCTGTCCCTGACCAAGACAGTTCCCAATCCCCACTCCATGATCCAGTGGCAATGCTTAGGCAATGGGCAAGGGGGCAGGCGGGAGTGCCGGTGCCCCCCCCTCCAAGCGCTGGTCAATTGCTGCAATTGCTGCAGCCACTTCTGGGACATTCCCCCCTCCCCAGTCTGCAGGATCACCCGCGGGGGACCCCCTTCCCCTGGTCTGTAGGATTGGTCACGTGGGGACTCTCCCCTGCGGTCAGCGGGACTGGTTGCGGGGGGGGGCACATGTCCCCCCTGACTAAGGCAGCACCACTTGCCCATGCCGAAATCATGGGGCAAAGGCTGGAGAGTCTGTTCCCTGTCCAGCTCCATGATCACAGAGCTGGTCAGGGAACACGCTCCCCTGCCATCAGGGACCTCCCAGCACCAGCTCCATGATCACAGATCCAGAGCTAAAAGACCCTCCTCTCCCAGCCTGAGCCTCACAGTCACAGGTCCGGTTCTGTAATCATGGGCCTGAGGCTGGGAGATCATTCTTTTCCAGCCCATGTCCTATGACCATGGAGGTTAGGCTGGGAGAGAAGGATCTTCCAGCCTGGGCCCCACAATCACAGAGCAGGGCCTAGGAGCTCCTAGCTGCCAAGACAGGGGTACATTGTGCTGCCCCCTGGTGCCCAGCTGAACGGGAGCACATTTGCTCCTGGTCAGGGGTCTACATGTGCTCTATGCAGTTACTAAACTTGAGTAAATTCGCTATTTGCATTTTCAGGTAGAAAATTTACTCATGATTAGAGTCAATTTCTGCACAGTAAGTGTCTGCATATGTAGATGTGGATGCTTGCTGTACAATAATTAGCTCTACTGCACAGTAAAGCATCTCATGTGAGGCACCCAGTATGTGACAATATGTAGTTTACATTTCCAAATACCTGGCTCGATGACCCAACCTCTATTTTTGCCCTCACAAAAATATTTAAAAACAAATTATAATAATATTTAAAATAAATAAAATTGCCACTGTTTTACACATTGAATTTGAAGGGAGTTCTCTCCAAAGAGTGCCAATAAAATCAGTCTCTTACCGATTCCTTGTTCCTGTTCTCTACCAATAGCTCTCAAACAGTTAATGAGCTCATATATATACTATGGAGAGTCATTATAGTGCTACTTAATATTTCAGTCATCCAGGTGAACATTTCTAAAGTCACTAAAGCTGCTAATTCCTATTGGCTTAAGGAGTTAGGTGCCAACCTGCCATTTGTGACTTTGGAAAATCTCCCACATGGCATTTCTCTGATATCAAGCTCCTTTTCCTTGTGTTTTTTCCTCTATTTCCTCTAATAAAACTGGCTGACCTTCTCTTCAGAGGTCACTCTTTCACCCTGCTTTATTTGCATCACCATATAGGAAGGAAGTTTGGGAGGCAAAAATGCTATTTCATTAAAATTGTCTTTTCCACCTTCTGCCATAGACAACAGGCAAGATTGTGACCTCACTTCTGATTTACACCAGTGTAATTATATTGTCTTCAGGGGTTACACCAGTGCACGATCCAAATCTGGGTCAGCATTTTTATGGTTCTCACTGTGCAGAATTTCAATTCTCACCTTTATATGCCATTGATTTTCTTGGCATTAGGATGACCCTTCATTTGCAGAAAGTTTTCTTTCTGTGTTTTTGTGTCAGAGTCAAGGCAGGCATTTTCCTCTTGGGTCAAAATAATAGATTCAGACTAAATGCAAACCAATGAAGACAGTGAAGTTGAACTTGCTTACTGTAGGTCTAAATTTAGCCTAATACCTTTCTTCCCCCATCTTCACTTGAATGATAATATGAGGTATATTTAGTAATTATTTGAATACCATGATTGCATTTGCTTGCTTTTTAGAATATTAAAGTCTATTTTTTTCATAAGTAGACTCTAGACATGAATACCTAACCAGGCAGAACTTCAGGCTAAATTGAACTGATCAACTGCATAAGAATCATCTATAGCTCATATAAAGGTGCATGAAGAAAGAGTGCTCAAGACTGCTAAATGTTATGAGGAGCTACAAAACATACATCACTTCTGAGTCTACTGCAGACAAACTATCAGTTTGCTTGGAGATTCTGGAGAGCTGGGTTCTGCATTGTCCAGCAGTTAAACACTGTACTTGTTTCCATCCTAAATCCTGCTACAATGGATCATATGAGTACACTGCAAAAGTGAGGCAGATACATCTGAGAGGACGAAATTATGATGTGATTTTACTAGACTTATATTTCTGTTTTACTATGCCTAGGAGAGGTGTAGAATCTCCCTCTCCCTGTAAGAAGCAGTTAGATGGATAGGCATCTGTCTGATATGGTTTAGGAACAGCGAGTCCTGCTCCCCTGCCAGGAGTTGGATTTAATGACTGTTTCAACCCTATGATTCTACTCTGTTAGTTTTGATACTACTTTCCCACTGGCAAAATATAATTATTCTCATGGCCCAATACTTTCCCTAAAACATTAGGCTATGTAAACTAAAAGGTAAGCAAAACAATCTCACTAGCAACTGAGTGAGCATTGTAGTTACTGAATTTTGCAACATAAACAAACTGAATAGTTTACAGGGCAGCTGAGGATTAAATAAATAGTTAATGATGATACAGCACCTTGAACAGGAAAAGAGTACTATGTAAGTGCTTGGAAGTATTTGTATCTGAGAATACCTATATCTTATTATTTCAGGAGTAACTCTTAATGAACTGGAAAAATTGGACAGTCACAATTGAAATGAACTCAGAACCCCACAGTGCTTTTGTTTCTTCTCAAGTGTGCTTTACTATGAAGGAGGGCAGACTATCAAATATTTCCCTCCCGAAAACACCAACTTTAGCCTTAGTAGTCCCTGTCTTTATACTCAATAAAGTCATCATATTTATTTGATACTTAGCTTGGCTACCTGACTGAGTGCTTGTCAAGAAGCTATAATGGGCAGTTTTACCCATGCTACGACACATTGTGATTAAAATGTGTCAGAGTAGACTCAATTAATCAAGTCTGCTGGAGCTAATCAGAATGCTCCAGTGAGCTGCAACATCTCATGTATTCAGCACCCCCACATTTTCAAAATGGTGATGGGGGCACTTTGAAGCTCGTTGAATGAGCTTTAGTTAAAGCACCCCCGCTGCAATTTTGAAACATGGGATACTGAATACACAAGATTCACAGATTCGCAGTAGTTTAGGGCTGGAAGGGACCTTGTGAGTTTGAGTACAGTCCCCCTGCTCTGGGCAGGAAAAACTGCTGGGGTCAAGTAACCCCAGCAAGGTGGGCATCCAGTCTCCTTTTGAAGATCTCCAGGGTAGGTGACTGCACCACCCCCACTGGGAGTCTATTCCAGAATCTGGATACAAACCGTGAACAAGTTTTTCCCTATATCCAGTCTGAAACCTTCTTCTAGGAGTTTATGACCATTGCTCCTGGTTTTTCCCTGGGGCACTTTGGTTAACAGGTGTTCACCTAGCCCCTGATGCTCTCCCCTGATATATTTGTAAGCTGCCACCAAATCCCCCTGAAGTCTTCTATTTTCTAGGCTGAACAGTCCCATATCTGTCAGCTTTCCCTCAAATAGCTTGCTCTTCAGGCCTCTGATCACACAGGTGGCTCTTCTCTGGATTTCTCAAGCTTCTCCACATCCTTCTTGAAGTGCAGTGCCCAGAACTGGATGCAGTACTCCAGCTGTGGTCTCACCAATGCTGAGTAGAGCAAAAGAATCACTTCCTTAGTTTTGCTTGAGATGCATCAGTTAATTCATGACAGCGTATTGTTTCTTCTGTGAACTGTAGCATCGCACTGGTGGCTCATACTCATTTTGTGGTCAGTTATGACCCCCAGATCCCTTTCAGACATTTGTTGTGGATTTTTTCTCCCCAGATGATACTTCTCAGTGTTGAACAGCATCTGGTTCTGGTGCACCCATCTAACTAATCTGTCTAGGTCTGCATGGATCATCAACCTAACCTGATGCATGGCTGCACTTCCCCAGAGCGTAGTGTCATCAGCAAACTTTGCCAGTGTGCTTTTCAGCCCCATATCCAGATCATTGATGAAGATGCTGTGGGCATTTTAATTACAGCAGTTCCTGAGGGCTACTCTAATTAAAATGCCCCCCATACCCCTACCCCAGAGCATGTGTATAGGTGGTCAGTGTCAGAGGGAAAAAATCTGCCTGAACCTGACACTTTCTGTTACTCTGTCCTTAAGTGTAATGGACTCTTACACTTCCTCAATAGATGGAAAATATGTGCTCTGCAGTTCACTTAACAGGTTTCTTGTCCTAAGTCTCATAATATCCATCACCTTCTGCCTTTTCCATGTTTTCTTTATTATAAAGGATTCTTGGTTCCAAAAGAGAGCAAATAAATAACACATTCACCCTCTTTCCCCATAAGTCCTTCCTGAAAAGCAGCCCAGCCAGATTCCAATGCACCCACACTTACCTTGTATAGGGGACTTTGTTTCCTAAACAAAACTCCAGCCCTGTAAGTTTTCAGTACTGAATATGGAAATGAACTCATTATTATTAATTTGTGTCAGCTCCTGAACAACGCATGACCTTTCTTCTGAACTAATAAGAGAAGGGAAGGGAAGGGAACCAAAATAAATATTGTACTTGTAGTTAATTCTGATCCTTCTAAGTAAATCCCAAACCAAGATTTTAAATTGTCAGAGTATAGTCAGAATAGCTATTGTTGTTTACTGTCTAGTTTGGAAATTTTATTTATAACAACTCATATCATGTGCTTAACAATTTTCTACTGCTTTGCCCTTTACAAGAATTCATGTATGTGTCTGTTTATGTTATTCAACATAAGCTGAATTTGCCTGCTGTGCCTCTTGTTCTCTGGATCATCCCTCCCCCTGCACACACACACACACACAAATGCGCACACACTCAAATAAATAGTAAGAAATGTAGCTATTACAGTTGAATGAACTTTCTGTTAATTTCTAATACCTATACTTGTTGTGTTTGGATTTATTTACATTCTCATGTGCAAAGATTTCATTTTTTTCATTCCCTGACTGCTTGGAGATAAAAAGCAAATAACATGACTCTTTAAAATGGCTTCTACCTCAATTCATATTATATATCTGTTATATATAAACACTTCTATTGTATACATACAGAAACAATGTATACAGGTACCTTTATATTATAACAATATGTTAAGGCAAATTATGAATAAAACTGATTTAAAAAATAGAAAACGATGATTTCCAATTGAGAATATGGACAATCTCCCTGTTGTAGCTCTCACATTGTTTTGGTCCCTAAATTCTGAAAGGTTCCTTGTGGCTTTCAAGAGACTGAACATGTTATTACTGACATGCCCAAAATGGATAATCTGTTCAGCAGATTTTGGAAAACTTAATATGTCACTGTCTCAGATGCACTGAGAACTAAGATGTGATGGTTTAGCTATCATTGCTTTTCATTGGTAAAAGCAGGCATATTGGCAGTTACTGTTGAAAGGCTGATGTGCAGTAAATTTTCACTCTCCTTTTTAGCTCATATTAACTAGTTCATAGGATCATAGAAAAGTAGGGTTGGAAGGGACCTCAGAGATCATCTAGTCCAGCCATCTGCTCAAGGTGGGATCAACCCAAGTAAACCATCCCAGCCAAATATCTGTACAGTCTTAAAAATTCTCAGGGATGCAGAGCCCACAGCTTCTCTAGCTAGCCTGCTCCAAATGACTAGCCTTATAGTCAGAAAGTTCCTCCTACGCTCCAATCTAAAATTTCCTGTGCTGCAGCTTGAACCTATTGGTCCTAGTCCTGTCCCCTACAGCCATAGAGGAAAATCCATGTCCATCCTCTTTATAATTTCCCTTCAGGTATTTGAAGACTGTTATCAAATGCTAACCCCCTCCCCCAGTCCCCTCTTCACCAGACTAAATAGCCCTAGCTTTTTCAGCTCTTCCACATAAATTTTGCTTCCCTAATCATTTTTGTTGCTCCAGACTGTACTCTTTCTAATCTGTCCACATCTTCCTTGAAATGTAGGGGTTAAAACTGGATACAGTACTTCAGGTGAGGCCTCACCAGTGCTGAACAGACAATAGGAATCACTTCCCTTGATCTGGAAGTGACAGTCCTGTTAATACAGCCCAGTATGCTGTTGGATGCTTTTTTTCTTTTTGCAACAAAAACTGTTTTGGCTCATATTCAGTTTATTGTCCACTATAACCCTCAGGTCCTCCTCTGCAGTAGTGCAGTCTAGCCAGTCATACCCCAGTCTCTATTTGTGCATGCAATTATCCCAACCCAAGTGCAGGATTTTGCATTTGTCCTTGTTGAATCTTAGCTGTTTGATCGCAAACTATTTTTCCAGTCTATCCAGGTCATTCTGGATCCTGGCCCTGACCTCCAAAGTGTCTGCAGCTCCACCCAACTTGGTGCCATCTGCCAATTTGATAAGCATGCACTCAATCTCATCATCTAAATCATTAATGAAGATGATGAAAATTCCAGACCCAGGACAGACCCATGGGGAACCCCACTTGATATCTCTTCCCAACTAGACATTGAGTCACTGATGACTACTCATGAAACATGATCGCGGAGCAGGGACTGGGAGCTGCCTGCTGCTAGGGCAGGGGGACATTGTCCCAGGATGGGCTTCATGATCTGGGCCCACCCCAGCAGCAGGCAGCTTTCAGGGGAAGAGATTCTTCTCCCATTCCCTGCTGCCCAGAAGCAAATTTGCCCCCGGTCAATCATCTACACGTGGGCTACTCCGTAGTAACTACAACACAGTTAATTTACTACCTGCATTTGCAGGTAGCAAATTAACCATGCAGTTGACTAACTGACTGTGCAGTAAGCATCTGCACATGTAACACTTTACTACACAGTCAATTAGACAACTGTGTGGTAAAGCATTTCGTGTAGATGTGCCCACTGTGACTCAAATTACCTTCCTCTTTCACATTCTCAACCTATTCCTTAAGAAGAGCTTCCCCCTATTTGCCTATCATCTATATAAAAAAATTATCCCCAACACACTTCAAGAGTATGATGGACTACCTGAGCACTAACGGGGTGTGAAATGGGCTATATTTGATTTGGATTGGGTCCGAATCAGGGACAGTGATTCGGTTCATTGATTTGAATCACTGTCCCAATTCTATTTGGCTGAATCCGCATCTCAAGATTTGATGCTGATTCAGAGAATCAGCAATTCAGCCATAGAAGTCACTTTAAATGTTTTTTCTACATACCTCAAGGTACAAGGCATGGCTCATGAATGCTGTGATGGTGGGATGGATGGAGTGTCCCACAGGGCATGGGGGAGCCCCCCACATTCCCAGTGTGCCCCCCACAAACCAAGGAGACACCGGTCACCGAGCCAGGGCCTGGGAGGCGGGTCCCCCACACACTCCCTGGTGGACCCAGAAGTGAACCGGAAGTGCTTCTGGTTCACTTCTAGGTCCCCTGCCAAGCATTCTAGGAACCACCCCCACCCCCACGCTCCTGTGGGATGCTCCGTCTGCCCCAGCATCTCAGCATTCACGAGCCACCTAGTACCTTGAGGTATGTAGAAAAAACGTGTGTCTATATCCAAATCATTGAATCTTTCCGAATCTCTCCAAATTGATTTGGAGGGTTCTGATTCGGTTCAGAGAAATTAAAGGGTCTCCTGATTTGATTCAGATTCAGAGATTCAGCCGCTGAATCGGGCTGAATCTCCACTGAATCAAATCAGCAACCGAAACTTCGCACAGCCCTACTGAGCACTTCTGCATTTCCCTCCCAGCAGATGCCCCATGAGAACCAGATCCTGTGAGGCTCCAGATTTGGAAGCTTCCATTATTTTTTTAAAGAAGCCCTCATCCTGGTTCAGTGTCCTTCCCATACTCTAAGCACCATAATTAAGTCCAAAGAGAAAACTTCTTTTGCCCTTCCTAGAAGATCCCTTCCATTTAGTGCCATGTCATTAAATTGCATAGAATTCCAGCCACTTTCTGCTGCTTTATGGATAATATTTTCTATGGAAAAAGCTTCATCATTATAAAGCTTCATTTATACTTCATTTTAGTACATGTTCAAGCTCAGACTTCTTTGCATTTCATACTTCATTTTAGTACATGTTCAAGCTCAGACTTCTTTGCATTTCTCCCCCAATGGCATGAAAAGGCTGGACTCAGAGTCAATCCAGAGTTTATGACTTTGATGTGAAAGAAATCAAGTACTTGAGGTACCCTGTAGTGCAGTTGTCCCTTTAGATAGAAAGTAGGCAACAACCCTCTCCATCCCCCCCACTCCTGCCAAAAAAATCCAACAAAACCACATATTACGTGTTGTTCCAAGTTAAAGAAGTTCTATCTTGTTATGTTGAGCTGGATAGTGCAAGGGCTACACACTTCATTTTGCTGTCCTTATAGCATATCTGACCATATAGAGAGTGTAGCAGGTTATCACTCAGTTCTTTATTTTTCATGGGGCAAACTTGTCCCCACAAAGAAAACAATGTCCACAAGAAAGCAAGCACTTAAGCAAAAACTGTGCAATCAACAAAGGGTTAATTCATCACTACGGTCCTTCTTGCAACAGGAGCAAGGACACCTCGACTTGGTGCTACCTCCTCCAAACCAGCCTTGTCCCTCTCTCCCTCAGCTCCCTCCCCTCAGAGATTTTCACTTCCTTGGGGACTGATAATCATCCTTCTCAGCTGGCCCCCCCCATTGCTCTTAGCTGGTAGATGGTTACTCATTAACACCCTGCAACCAGGCTCTCACCCTAGAGCTATGCACCTGGTTACAGAGGGCATGTCAGCAGTAAAAGATATCCTCCAGCAGTGTTCAGTGCTTGTGTGGACTGATTCTGTCTCAGAAATTTTTACATTAGTGCTTCAAACTTTCAAGTTTGTTAGTATCCTGCTAAACTATCTTCACATCACATGACCAGACACTAATCACTGTATTATGCACCTACAGTGTTTTTCTTGTTTATAAACCAAAAACAGAGTTAAAAAGGAGCATTTTTTTTCCAAACCCAGCCTAATTTCCTTTCCATAACACAAGCAGAATCTAATATTTTCCCCATTCATGACAAAGCAATAGATACTGATTCCAGTGATACATAAAAGGATTGTCATGCGTTTCATCTGAACTTTTCTGAGCACCCATTTAAAAAACCATGGCAAAATTTAAAGAAACACACTTCTTTGAAAATTACTCTGAAATGCTTATAGAATTTAACAGACAACGACATATTTTCTATAAATATTTTTAACCATCCTATAAATAGTTATTGAGGATATATTTCTCTCTCAAATTCTGTAGGATGGATAAAAAAAACTAAAAGAAGGATGATTATCTATTCCATTCTACAAAAGTTTTGTAGAATTCTTGGTACCTAGTGATTAAATAAACACAGAGTTCATTCCTGAGGCCATGTCCTCACAACAACTTTTCAACTAGGAACAAGAGCAGTGGAGTTCTGAGTAGGTAAAAAGTACTATCTAGGAAACTAGACAAATTATAAGTGTTTTATTTCTGTTCCAATATCCATCTTTGTGACCTGATTTAAGCTCTTGAAAACACCTGAAATACCTAATGATGATAAATTTTAAAAGAAGTTTTGCCTTGTTACTAGCTAGTAGGGTATTTATTCCATCAGTGTTAACAGAGCAGAGCCACCTTAACAAAACTGACAGAAGCAATTTAGCATCCTTTCCCAAAGCTGTTTTGTATGATAAAAATATGTGTGCACCACCTGGTAACAGGGCTGGGGTAGATGAGATGAATTGGCAAGCTGGAACAGCCAATTCTCACCCTTAGTCATAGAATTAGCTTTATTGAAGGGTATCACAGCCCAGTAGCATAATAAAGGGTGGCAAATGGAGCACCAGTCAGAGGTGCCTAATTAGAGGGTGGAGACAGCCTGGCCATAGGAGCCAGGCAAGTGCAGCCCCATGGCAAGTAGGGTATCTGAGGCTGGGGAGTGGAATGACACTCCACCCTGGAGGCTTTGCCATTTGAGACACAAAGCTGTACCCTGAGTGTAGGGAGTGAACAGGGCACCAGGAGCAGTGCCCCAGGAAGCCTACACCACTGCCATAGCAGCCTGAGCCCATTGCTGTATCAGCAGCTGCAGCAGTAATAGCTGCTGCCCAAAGTAGAAGAGCTAGGGCAGATAAGACTTTCCTCCCCTTCCCGTGTCCTTATTCTCATCCTCCCAGCTCTCCAGCAGTCAGCATAATTTCTCCCATACACACCTCTGCCCTGGGACCTGAAACAGCTTGCTACACCTCTGCCACAGCCGATATACTGATCTCCCAATACCTAGTTCCTGATGGCTGTAAACTTCACCAAGAAATTTCACCATGCTAAGAAATGTAACAATCACCACTGCAAATCCAGCAGTAAAATAGAAAAGAACTGAGCTTCAGATAAGAAACATTTTTTCTTGGAGCTGATGAGCCAAAAATTCCCTTGTAACACAATTTAGAATTAAGCCTGCCTCTACCCAGATGCACTTAAGAGGTCAGAGGGTACAGAATGCCTGCCACCTGAGTGCACCTGCACATAACCTGAGTCCCAGCATTTCAGGATCCTACTCTACAGCTCAGTACAGTTACTGGAAAAGGGAACGTGCCAGTAACATGTTTTTCATTATATATTCAAAACATCCAACCAGCTGTAGAGCAGCTTTGAAATGGCTGACATCACAGAAAAAGTTCAAACAGAATCAGTTCATCTGAATGTTGGCATTTCATTATTTTAAATTGTATTTAATAGTAATTGGTACCTAAAAGAAAAAAGCTTGGTTCTTTTAGTATTGTTCTAACACATCACTGATACTGAACATATCATTAAATATTTGCTTGGAAATTTAATATTCAGATGTTAATATTTATTAAGGACTTTTCATATTAAGATTAATTAAGGATCTGATTATGTATCCTACCTTTAAATCATGATTGCTACTTATCTCACTTCACTCAAAAGAAACAACAACAAAAAACCCAGATGTTGCATATTTTTTCACTGTATCCATGAAACAGTCATTAATTTCAAAAGGAATCTCTTCTGTCAATGCTGAAATCAACTTTTAAAAACTTTAATCGTATTCTACTTTAAGAATGCTGCTTAAAAATGACTGATTCTTGATTTTTTTAAATCTTCCATTTTAATAGAAGGATATAATTACCATTATGAATCTACAAGTATTATTTAGCAGTTTGCACAGATATATTAATATTTAGACTTTGGTGAGTATGTACCCACGGTGTAATAAAATGATGAGAGACTACATTCCTTGTGTGTCAGTGACTGAAGAATGCCATGTTAAAGACATGAAAATATCTTTTAGGTTCTACAAAAACAGTTTTCTGTATTATATTTAACCTACCTTTCTTTAGACAAAGATATTCATAGTGCTGAAAATGATAACATTTTTACCATTTTTAAAACATCCAGCTTCATGAGCTTTCCTTCCTTTCAAGGCCCTAGACTTGGGATTTACAACCTGATCCATATCACTCTTCTCCAATCCTGAAAGGAAGGTACTTTCCATAGGATGTGATTCAGATTCCACAGGATCTCATCCAGGAAATCAACTATCTTTTTCATTCTGAAGGTTTCCCAGGAGTAAACAGCATTTTATTCTCTTGGGCAAGACTTTGCCCTCAAGCATTCTATATAATCTGTCCCGCTGGGGCCCAAATTCCTTGTAATCAGATTTCTTAAAACAGCTTCTCTTACCTTTTGCCTATGTTCAATTTCCTGAAATATGAGCATGTAGGCCAGGGGTGGGTGATTATTTCAGGTGAAGGGCCACTTAATGAGGTTTGGTGAACTTTCAAGAGCTTCATGAGTAGCCCCGCCCCGTCACAGTTGCCCCACCCCCTGTTTGCCATATTGGGACTGGAAGTCTCACTCCTAACCCCTGACCTTTGCCACTGGAAGTCCCTCCCCTTGCCCCCCAGAACTACTGCTTTTGGAAGGGGAGGTTGCCATCTTAGAATCAGAAAAAAAATTATACACTAAAACTAAAACGGAGACCTGGTGGGACTCTACCTATGATTGGTTTGTTGCTTTAGAGGGTTACATGTTGTATAGAAGAGACCATGTGGGGAAGAGGGGTGGGGATATTGCTCTCTACATCAAGGTTCAGTTACTTCCATGGAAATTTGAGTTTTCTAATCAGGAAGGGTGTCTTGAGACCCTCTGGGTCAAAATATGGGGAGAACATGGGGAAGATGACATAGTTCTAGGACTCTACTATAGACCTCCCCACCAAGAGGAAGAACTAGATTGGGAATTCAATAGGGAACTGGTCAAGGCCGTGCACTCCCAATGCATCATCATCATGGGGGACTTCAACTTCCCTCTTGGGATGAGCTCATGGCCAAATCTGACAGGTCGCATAGCTGTCTCGCTTGCATTGATGACCTCTACCTAATGCAGGAGGTTTATGGGCCAACTAGGAGAAAGGCATTGCTTGAGCTGGTCCTAGCAAAGGGGAGGACCTGGTAAGCAATGTAAGGATCTAGGGGAAGCTTGGTGACAGCAACCATGAATTGGTCACCTTCTTAGTTCACCAAAGAGCAGGCAAACCCCTCAGTAAAACAGAAATCCTTAACTTTGGGAAGGCTGACTTTTGCAAACTCAGAGATTTGGTCAGCCAGGCAATTAGAGGCCATACCCCCCCTAGAAAAGGGAGTACATGAGGAATGGTCATCTCTCAAAAACATAATCCTTGAGAAACAGGGGAAAGCCATTCCATCTTGCAAGAAATGTAGTCAATGGGCAAGGAATCCCCTTGGCTGAACAGAGAACTGTTAGATCTCACTAAACTCAAAAGAGAAGCCTACACCAGTTGCCAAATGGGAAGTATCACCAAAGAGGTCTACTCAGCACTCACCCACACCTGTAGAGAGTGGTACAGAAAAGCCAAGGCACAAACTGAACTCAGGCTAGCTATGGGAATCAAGGACAAGAAAAAGTCCTTTTTCAGATATGTGGTAAGTTGAAAAAAGAACAAAGATGGGCCCCTGAAAGATCTAACAGGGCAGCTGACATCCAATGCAAGAAAAGGCCAAATTCCTAAACAACTTTTTTGCATTAATTTTTTATCCTCCCAAGGGGATCACACGGTCAGAAAGGACACAAACCATCCTGGGAGTGGGTGATGGGCCCAAAATTGATGTGGATCAGGTGAGAGAGCAAGTAGAGAAACTGGACATTCACAAGCCCAGGCCCAGATGGAATGCACCCGAGAGACTTGAAGGAGCTGGCAGACATCATTGCATCCCCCTTGCCAAAGATATTTGAAAATTTGTGGTGCTCGGGCAAGGTCCCAAAAAACTGGTAAAGAGCCAACGTGGTCCCTATCTTCAAGAAAGGGAGAAGGGATGACCCAGGGAAATATAGACCATCCCTTGAAAAATCCTGGAGAAAATTGTCAAGGGATCCATCAACACCAGACTAACAGAAGGCAAGCATCTGAATGCCAGCCAACATAGCTTTTTGACTGGCAGGTCTTGCCTGACCAACCTCTTCTTCTATAACCAGGTAACACTTGCCCAGGACAAGGGAGATGATGTGGATGTTGTATATCTGGATTTCAAGAAAGCCTTTGACCTAGTTCCCCATTATGCCCTCACGGTTAAGCTGGGGAACTGTGGCCTTGATCATCTTACAGTCCGATTGCTAGGTAACTGGCTATGGGGTTGAACCCGAAGAGTGCTAGTTGATGGGAGCAATCTGGATTTGAGTGTCAAAAGTGGACTGGCTAAGTTCATGGATGACACCAAATTATGGGGAAAGGTGGTCACACCACAGGACAGGCTGAGAATATAGGCTGACTTTGACATGCTCTCAAGGTGGGCTGACCAAAACCTGATGGCCTTCAATGTAGAGAAGTGTAAGGTGCTGCACCTTGGTAGGAAAAACCTTCAACTTATGTTCACTAGCACCACAACCAAAAGAGACTTGGGGGTCTTGATTGACCACAAGACGAATATAAGCCACCAATGCGATGCTGTGGCTGGCAAAGCAAACCAAACTCTGGCATGCATCCACCAATGCATCTCAAGCAAAACCAGGAATGTCATCCTCCCACTTCACTCGGCCCTGGTGAGACTGCAGCTGGAGTACTGCATCCAGTATTGGGCCCCCCCACTTCAATGGTGATGTGAAAAAGCTTGACAGAATCCTGAGGAGAGCTACTCATATGATCTAAGGCCTGGAGGGCAGGCCATATGAGGAGAGGCTGAGGAACTTGGGACTCTTCAGTATGGAAAAGAGGAGGCTTAGGGGGGACTTGGTAACAGCCTACAATTATATAAGGAGTACATCAGGACCTGGGAGAACAGCTGTTCACTAGAGCTCCCCAAGGGATAACAAAGTCTAACAGCCATAAACTCCAGTAAGGCCGATTTAGACTAGACATAAGAAAAAAGTTCTTTACGATGTGAGCATCCAGGGTATGAAACAGACTCCCCCAAGAGGTGATGCAAGCGCCTACTCTGGACTCTTTCAAAAAACATGTGGATGTATTTTTTGCTGAGGCCACTTGATCCCAGCTGACTTCCTGCCTATGGCAGGGGGGTTGAACTCGATGATCTCATGAGGTCCCTTCCAGCCCCTAATGTCTATGAAATCTATTAAATAAAAGTCAAACACCTTCTATAACTTATTTTAATTTTATTACACAAAATATTTTGTCATGATTTGTGTTTGCATACTGTATATAGAAGTGATTGCATAGTAACTCAAAAATAAATTCTTCATCTTGCATATTGTGTGGGGGGTGTGGTTGGGGGTGCGCACGTGTGTGTGTGTATGCTGAGGTGTGGAGGTGTGTGGGGGTGGTTGTGAGGGGCTGCAGCTGTGTGTGTGGGGGGGTGTATATGTGGGAGTGTTGTGCAAGCAGGGTGTGAGTGGACTGGGCAGCCCCTACACTCACATACCACTGGAGGGAAACTCCCCTAGAGCCAGCTGCCTTCCCCACCCCCTACTTAGCAGGTCCTGGGACTCCGGCAGAAGTGGAGGGGAACTCCAGCCCCTGCTTCCCCACAGAGTCCTAGGACTTGCACAGCAGGGAATGATGAAGGCAGCCAGCTCCAGTACTTGGAGCTTCCCTTCAGTGGTCTGTGAGTGCAGGGGCTGTGGGGAGCATTGGCAATAGAAGTGGCCTGGCTGGGCTGTGCCCCTCACCATGATCTACAATGCTGGCCATAGCCATGTGCCACCAGGCACCAGTGCCCCAAGTGCTCCCAACTGCTGCCATTGCTGCTACACCATGGGGGAAATATAGAGGAGTCCCCACACCCTCCCTCATACCCACACCCTGCCCACCCAAGCTCCATGCTGCTGCTGCCCCACTGGGTACAAGGTACACACTGCCGCCCTCCCTACACTGTGTGTTCCCACCCAACTGCAGCTCCCACTTCTACCCCCCACTGCTTCCCCACCTGCTGCCCAGAGTGAGAAGGGTGCAACGAAGCTAAGCAGGTCGCCTGGCAGCTGCAGCAGTGGTAAGCACCCAGAAGCTATGTGCTGGCCAGGCTGGACCCTTCTGCCCATGAGGGTGGGAGTGAGGCACAATAGGATATTTTGGGGGGTGTGTGTGTGTGT
>NW_005842026.1:2720833-2758829 GCF_000455745.1 Alligator sinensis | reverse complement strand
TATGGGCACATCACTCCCATCCTTGTGGTTGGAAGGGCTGGGCAGGGTACAATTAGTTTGCGGGTGCCCCAGGCCAGATGAAAGTGCCTGGCAGAATGGATCCGGCCTGTGGGCCGTATTTTTCCCACCCTAGTGTAGGCTGTGGTATCCTTCAGTGAAACAGGACATATCTATACGAACCGTTTACTGCACAGTAGACTAATTAGTAGGGCTGTGCAAAATTTCAACAGGTGTTTCATTTTAATGCTGTTTTGACTTGTTTTGAGCTCGAAACAACAAAATCAAAGCAAAATGAAAGGTTTTGAAACAACCTCGAAACGAAGTGAGGGCACTCAAAACATTTTGAAAGTTTTGAAACGTCTTCACTCCATCTGCACTTGCTTCTTTTTTTTACCCTTTGGTTTCACAACCATTTAGTGCCCTGCTCTCAGAGCTGGAGGGGGCACTCACTGTATCATCAGCCAGCAGGGGAAGAATATGTCCCTGCTGAGCTTCTGTGCCAGAACGAACTTGGAGGTATGGGTGGGGGCTATGGAAACATTTTGAAAGTTTTGAAACGTCTTCACTCCATCTGCACTTGCTTCTTTTTTTTACCCTTTGGTTTCACAACCATTTAGTGCCCTGCTCTCAGAGCTGGAGGGGGCACTCACTGTATCATCAGCCAGCAGGGGAAGAATATGTCCCTGCTGAGCTTCTGTGCCAGAACGAACTTGGAGGTATGGGTGGGGGCTATGGAGAAGGAGGAGGACCCAGGTCCTGGGCATGACCACTAAAACTGCACCCTGCCAGGGTAGGGAGGCCTGGTGGGACTGCTGGTGGTGCGGCAGCCCCATAAATGCCAGGACCAAGGATCCCCTGGTGAAAGGTGGGTAGGAGGTGCCATAACCTCCAGCTAACACATATGCACACAGTCCTGGCTGGGGAAAGCCCAGACCTGTCACTTCTTTGACAGGCCTGAGGCTTGCTGGTTGCAGTGGAGTTGTGAGGCTCCAGGTGAGCTCAGCTTAGCTTCCTGGAATGCCAGCTTTTGCATTGAAAAATCCTTTTTCAGGCTGAGGAAGCACCTGCAGTTTTTGTGTCTGCTGGTCCTGGATGGAAGGAATAGTAAAGAAGCCAGAGGCTGGCATGCAACAGTGGCTGACATGTAATGCAGGAAAGAAAGCCAGTCAGTGAAAATGGGAATGGAGGTGTCAAGGGGTAAGGGACAGATGTAGCAGGTAAAAGTGGAGAGGTACCTGGGGAGACAGATGTCCAGCACGTTGTAGTGTATCAGAATTCCAATGTCTATATTGAGCCCATGAGTTTCTGTACCTAGGAGGTTGATGAAGAGCAGTTCATAGGCTCATCTGTGAAAAGTGGTTTGTAAATTTTGTTTGAGGATCAGATCTAAGAGATTGGAGACAGGTGGTTGGGTGTTCTTATCTTTTATAGATTTTTGGTGTGTGCTCATTCTGATATGCAGTTGTTGCTTGGTGTCTCCTACATATTTTCCATCAGGACACTTGGTGCCCTGATGGAGATATGTATTGTGAAGATATCTCCATACTGTACATATTGTTGGCAGGTTTTGTGTGTCTTGTCATGGCATGGTCTGGATCCATTTGGTGTGTTTTGGGCTGTAGGCAGTTGGCTTCCAGTGATAAGGTTGGCAAGGTTCAGAGCTTGTTTTAATTTACAAACCACTTTTCACAGATGAGCCTATGAACTGCTCTTCATCAACCTCCTAGGTACAGAAACTCATGGGCTCAATATAGACATTGGAATTCTGATACACTACAACGTGCTGGACATCTGTCTCCCCAGGTACCTCTCCACTTTTACCTGCTATATCTTCCTTCCCCCTACCCCCCACCCCAGCCTGTCTCTCACCTGCCTCCATTTCCATTTTCACTGACTGGCTTTCTTGCCTGCATTGCATGCCAGCCTCTGGCTTCTTTACTACTCCTTCCACCTTCCACAGCACACACACAAACTTCAGGTGCTTCCTCAGCCTGACGAAGGGTTTTTCAACCCAAAACCTTGCTAAGATATATTTCTCCAACTATTCAGTTGATCTACTAAAAGATATCAGATTGACCCAAAGAATCTTGTCTGCCAGTGATTTGTCCTTAGACAAACATGGCTACAACCTACACCCCTAGCACCTGTCCCCGGTCAGCTGACCTGAAGGAGGCAGGGTGCTGGGCACATCTAAGCCCCAGGGCTGGAGCTGGCAGGGAGAGTTCTCTGGCAGCTGCTAGAGAAGAAGCTCCTCCGGGAAAGGAAGGAAAGGCTTTGTGACAGTTTGGCTTCCAGAGATGCTAGTGCTACTGTGCTTCTTACTTACCTCTTGATATTTAAAGTGGTGGACCAGGATGAGGCTGTAGTGGAGGAGGAGACCTCATTGGAGCACACTACCATATTACGTAGAGGTCCCAGCACCAGTGAGGGCACACCGTAACACACACACAAAGTCACACACTTGACACAGGTTTTGCTTGTCAGCAGCTTGAGGTGCAGTTCCCTAGAAATCCCTGCATTTATTTTCTTGAAACTTGGCAGGCTTTGTGGCCTCAGCCAGGGCTATCATCCCTGCTGTTTTCACACACCACCCCCACCTTGCCTTCCAACTTCCAAGTGACACAAGTTTTGCTCTAAACAGTTTGAGGTGCAGTTTCTCTGAAACTCCTGCATCTATCTCCTTGAAACTTGATAGGCTTTGTGGACTTAGCAGAGGCTACCAACCCTGCTGTTTTCATTCAAATAAGGCAAGAAATGACAAAGTTATAGGCATTTTCATGATTCCCCATTATAGCCTCTGGGCTAAACATCAAAACGCATCAAAACAGCATCGAAACATCTCAGTGTCTACATGTGCTCTTCTAATCAGCTATAGTAAACTCATTTACTCCATAGCAGGATAGTACTTGTAAACAGAAAATACAAGTACTATCCTGGAGTAAAAAAGCTCAGCAGCAGCACACACACAGATGCTGCCCTGGCTGGCTGGGGCACAAGGAAGCTTCAGTCCAGGGGTTGCCTGCTGGCTAGCCCTGCACTGAAGCATCCTCATGCACTAGCCAGCCCCTCCACAGCATGTTGAACTGGGAGCAGCAGCCCCAGCCTGGCAGCCTGACTCCCCCAGCCACCTGCCAGCCGGCACTGCTCTCAACATGCTCCACTCCCAGGCCCATGTTCAAATGGCAATAAACTCTGGAGTTTATTGCTCTGCAGTTTATTGTTCCTGAGCGCATGTTCAAACAGCACACCTGAGAGCAATAAACTCTGGAGCAGTACACCCCAGAGTTTATTGATTTGCAGTAATTGCAAGTGTAGATACATCCACAGTCTCTGTAACTGACGGTGAGAATTGGCTGTTCCAACCTATTCACC
This sequence comes from Alligator sinensis, assembly GCF_000455745.1. Lineage (NCBI taxonomy): Eukaryota > Metazoa > Chordata > Crocodylia > Alligatoridae > Alligator > Alligator sinensis. The sequence goes on along the minus strand of NW_005842026.1, from coordinate 2,755,457 downwards.
CCAGCCCTGCTACAGAATGAGATGTACATAATGTATAATTCTTATCAGCTTTTGGAAAGGATGTTAAATGGTTATGGTTGGAGCTTAAAATGAGTTCTGCTCATCCTCATTTAAACCTAAAATTTACTCACTTCCTTGCCATAGGAAGTCACTTTCCCCATAGCATGTGCCTAGACTTGGCAAGTTAAAGAACTAATAGCATTTTGCTTTCCTGTTCACTTTGTTTGAAGCGGCTTGGATGGGGAAGTTCTGGGTAGAGGATTTTTTCCTGATAGATAAGAGTTTAATCTCAGCAAACTTATTTTCTTTCTCTAAAACTGAAAACTTAATCAGTCTGAGCAGTGGTCACTTCCTGGGTGGAGCACGTAGACACTTGGGTAGACTCTATTTGGGTCACTACCTAGTATTCAGTCCATATCATCTCAAAATTTTGTAGGTACTTGCTTACCACATGTACCTTTTCCCCCCAGCACCATAAGAGCACTGATTCCCTTTCCCTTTCTGTCAGTTCAATGTAGGGTGTTTTAGTTTCCTCTCAGCTACTCCTTCCCCCTTGTGCATCATCACTGATATCAATTAATCTATTCTGGTGGCAGTCACAGAATAGACAAATATTTTTCCTCCCATATCATGTATTATTTTTTGTTATGTGACAGCATAAGGGTACCCAGGGTACCCTTGTGGCAAACTGGAAAAAAGACTCTTACCTTTTATGAAGTCTACATAGTTGGTTTCATAGTTTTATAGTTGGTAGGGTCGGAAGGGACCTGAGCAGGTCATCAAGTTACCCCTGCCATGGGCAGGAAAGAATGCTGGAGTCAAACGACCTCAGCTAAGTGATTATCTAGCCTCCTCTTGAAGACCCCCAGGGTATGAGTGAACACCACTTCCCTTGGAAGTTGGTTCCAGATCCTAGCCACCCTGACTGTGAAGTAGTGCCTCCTGATGTCTAGCCTGAACCTACTCTCAGTCAACTTATGGCTGTTATTCCTAGTTACTCCTGGTAGTGCTCGGGGGAACAGAGTCTCTCCCGTTCCCTGCTGGTCCCCCTTGCTAAGTTTATAGACGGCCACCAGATCCCCTCTCAGCCTTCTCTTGTGGAGGCTGAACAGGTTCAGGTCCCATCACCTCTCCTCGTAGGGCCTGCCCTGTTGCCCCCGATCATGTGAGTGGCCCTCCTCTGGACCCTCTCGATGCTGTCCACATCCCTCCTGAAGTGCAGCGCCCAGAACTGGACACAGTACTCCAACTGTGGCCTGACCAGTGTTGCATAGAGGGGGAGGATCACCTCCTTGGACCTGCTCGTGATGCATCTGTGGATGCATGACAAGGTGCAGTTAGCCTTACTGATCACGTCCTCACATTGGCGGCCCATGTTCATCTTGGAATCGATAGTGAATCCAAGATCCTTTTCTGCTGTCTCTCTCTTCTAGCATGCTCATTTCTCCCCACATCTTAGTGTCATCTGCGAATTTGAACAAGGTGCTTTTCACCCCCTCATCCAAGTTGCCGATGAAGATATTGAACAGTACAGGCCCAAGGACTGAGCCCTGGGGGACCCCACTGCCCACGTCCCTCCAGGTCAAAAATAACCCATCCACCACCACTCTCTGGGTGCAGCCCTCCAGCCAATTTGCAACCCATCTTACTGTAGGCCTCAACACCACAGTTGCCTAATTTTTTAATGAGGATGGGGTGAGAGACAGTGTCAAAGGCCTTCCTAAAGTCCAGGAAGACTACTTCCACCACGACACCTGCATCCAAGGCTTTTGTGACCTGGTCATAAAAGGCCACCAGGTTGGTGTGACAGGACCTGCCTCTAATGAACCCATGTTGGTTGCCCCTAAGCATAACTTCCCCTGATGGTCCCTTGCAGATGTGCTCCTGGATAATTTTCTCAAAGAGCTTCCCCAGGACTGAGGTAAGACTAATGGGCCTATAGTTTCCTGGGTCCTCTTTCCTCTCTTTTTTGAAAATGGGGACCACATTGGCCCTTTTCCAGTCCTCTGGCACCTTGCCAGAGCACCATGAGTGCTTGTAAAGCTGTGCCAGGGGTCCCACAATGACCTCTACCAATTCCCTCAGCACTCTGGGGTGGAGATCATCAGGATCTGCTGATTTGCACACATCTAGTCCCTCCAGAAGTTCCCTGACTAGGTCATCACTGACCCTGGGCCTGGCTGCACCTCCCCTGGGTCCATACAGATTCCCAGTGTGGGGGATGTCCCTGTCCCTGCTCAGAAAAATGGAAGAAAAGAATTTGTTAAAGAGATTAGCTTTGTCGTCTGGTGCTACCACCAGATAACCAAGCATGTCCTGCAGAGGCCCCATGTTACTTGGTACCTTCTTTTTACCCCCTATGTATTTAAAAAAGGACTTCTTATTATCCTTGATCCAGGTCGCTAGTCCCAGTTCCATCTCTGCCTTAGCCTTCCTAACAGCCCCCCTACAATCTCGAGCAGTGGTGGTATAATCCTCCCTGGTGATGGCTCCTCCCTTCCATTGGGTGTACGCCTCCTTTTTGGCTTTGAGACATTCCTGGATGCTTTTGATGAGCCATGGGGGCTTTTGAGCGCTCTTGCCCCCTTTGATCCATGTGGGGATTGTCACCCTTTGGGCTTGCAGTATTGTCTCCTTATAGAACGACCACTCTTCTTGGACTCCCAACACCCCTCCCCACCAGGACCTCAGTGCCTCCCTGGCTAGTCTCTTTACCTCATTGAAATCCGCCCGCTGCTGCCTTGCTGCAGGCCTTTGACACCCTGCACTGGATGGTGAATTCCAGTAGGCGATGATTGCTATCGCCCAGGTGGTCGAGCACCCACAGTCCCCTCACCAGGTCATTGCCTGTGGCCAGGACCAGGTCCAACAAGGCATTTCCCCTGGTGGGACTGTGCACCTCCTGGGTTAGATGGAGGTCCTGTAACTCAGTTTGGAACCTACGTGAGCAGTCAGACCTGGCTGACTGCTCTTCCCAGCAGATGTCTGGATAGTTTAGGTCACCCATGATCACCACATCCCTTGACTTGACTGCCTTCACAAGTTGACCTGAGAATTCCCGGTCCAGATCTTCCCCCTGGTTAGGTTACTTGATTCCATTTAAGTTGTGCACTTCCCTAAGTGAAGCTTGGAATGAGAGACAAAACTTCACATATAAAACTTCATAGCTAAAGAGTACATAAAAGAGTGGGGCAGGGGAGGGGGTTGGGTGAGCTAGAAGAGACATCAGCCAAAAAAGTTGCTTAGCTGGGAAGAAACAGAGGTCCATTCCTCCCACTTCACAGGTATGGAATCAACCAGAGCCTCCTGAGGTAGTACTGGAGAAGGATTAAGCTTAACTATATCTCCTTGTTATTTTAAAACCACTTCTTTATGTGCTATGTACCTGCATGTACTGTTACTGCTCATGAAGGAAAAACCTTGCAGGACACAACACTAGTTAAACTTGCTGATTCAGCTGTGGTACCTAGGAACCTGAAAGCCAGGTTCTCATTTAAGAATTGTCAAACTGCATAATTTGTTCCCAAGAATACTAAAGGCCAGGGGCCATCAGGGTTGCCTAGAAGGAACATGGGTACCACCAGCTTGGCAACTGTGACACCCCAGGCGGCTATCTCGGCTCAGGTAACGTAACTCAAGTACTGTGAGCTAACCATGCATTTTCTCTAGCTTTGGAAGTGAATACCCAGGAAAGCTTGCCACGAAGTAGAGGAACTGTGAGTTAAAATCCTGCCTGTGGATTGGTTATGCATGTCTGTCAAATGAGGATTTATCCTAAGTGAAATTGTTTTACACCAATAGACTTAACACTTGTTGTGGCAGGGCACTGGTGGTGCCTGCCACTTTACGGCTGCAGCAGGCAGCAGCCAGGTGCTTGATTGTGACAGCCATTTTGAGACATAGGATAAAGAGGTGACATAGCAGTTTGCTGCTGCCACCATGAGAGAGTCTTTAGCCGGCAGAGCTAAGGCTCACAACAACTTGCAGGTATATGGTCTGGGGCTATGGAGATGGAGAAGGCCCCAGGTCCTGGGCATAACCTAAAACTGCACCTTGCCAGGGTAGGGAGGCCTGGTGGGACTGCTGGTGGTGCGGCAGCCCTATGAAATACCAGGACTGCAAACCTCCCTGGTGAAAGGTGGGTCGGGGGTGCCTAATAAACTTCAGCCCCAACACAGCCCTAGCTGGGGAATTCCCAGACCTGTGAGAGCTTGGACAGGCCTGCGGCGCAGTTGTTCCAGTGGAGTTGTGAGGGTAAAAGCAGGCAAGCAGCTTAGACCTGACCTGAGGTACCCTGACTGGCCCATGCTGGAGCCAGGACCCAAAGCAGGGTTGAAGGACCAGGGACCCACCATGATGGATGCCCAGAGAGGAAGAGGCTCAGGATCCCGACTGGCCTGAGATGGGGCCAGGGCCTAAGGGGGAGCGAAAGGTCCCAGAAAGGGGACCACAGGTAATGGGGTGAAGGGAACAGCTGAGTTTAGCTGCCTGGGATGCCATCTGCAAGGCTTGGGCCACAGGGTAGGGGTGGAACAGAGCTGCAGATATTCCCCTTAACATCAGGATTTAAAATGGGTAGCCTCCCGCCTGAGTAACATCATAATCATTTATCATCAAGGCATGGTAGATGAGAGAGGCGGGCAGTTAGCCCAGAGACAGGTGGGCAAGCCAACATCGAACCGGCCCCAGGAAGGCCCCCTGTTACACATTTACATACCTGAAAGCCAAATAATAACAATCCTGCCAAGTCTGGAATCAAAAGTTTTGTTTCTTCAGAGATAGACGAAATTTTAAACCAAGATAGCGAACATTCAAGGTAGATATCTAAACATTAGAGGAGAAAGAATGAACCCTAGATACAGGATATTTTTAAGTAAAAGTCTTTTGATTCTCCCTATGTGAAACATGTTTAGGATTAAATCCTAATAAATGCTTTGTCCCTTCAACCAACTTAAATGTGTGAAACTACACAGGTGAAGATTTCCACATTTTTGTATTAAATTGGTGAAATCTTCCAGTGCTGGCCAAAGGCCTCCTCCAGGTTTTTACCTTTAACTTTGGGGAGCCTTCATACTGATGATTACTAAATGCAATTTTGTCACATCAAAAAATATATTTGTGATGAAGATGAAAAGGTGACTGTGAACAAGACCAGTGACACTGAGCTACAGCAGGACAGAATAAAGCAGAAGGTTTGATAATGAGAGATTACACTTTCCAGCTATTCCTGAGGACCAGAGGGAGGGAATTATTTGGCTTATGCTGGCAGCAATTTCCCTAAGCCATGTGAGATGACATACCTCAAGCTGTTGCAAATGTAGGCAGAGCAGCTATAAGCCATAGCTCTTGGTTGGATGTAGATTCCCTGGGGTATCAAATATATTGAAAAAGGCTCCTAAATAGGGACTGATCACTTAATTTGACTGTTTGAATGAAAGTCCCACATACTCTTCAATCTCTAACACTTGTTCACAGCTCCCTTGAAGTTTAATAATCACTTCTGATTTTTTTTTAAATTAGATTAGCTGTTCATGGTTACAGTTTTATAACTGTAACATATCAAAAGTGTCAAACAGCACTTATGCAATACCCTCTTTCTTGGATTCTGAAAAGTAGAACTGCAATAAACAGCATTCATTCTATTCCTGATGTTTAAATGCCCCACAACATATCAGATTTAATAAAACTAATGTTTGTTTTTCCTGAGATGTACAGTGGCAGCATTGATACCCACCCAAGAAAACTTAACAGCAAAGTAGAGAGAACCATGCTTTCCAAACAAATATTTGAAAAAAGAAATATTATAGTATTTGTTTTGTTTTGCTTTTTAAATAGCCCATAATTTATCCTTTTTCTGCCATGAATGAGTGGTTAATTACAATGGTTAATTATTGTGTTGCTGAACTTTTTTTTGTCAGAGTTGCAATCCTAGTAGCCCTTTGTCTCTCATAATGTCACTGCAAGAAAAATCCTTCAAGATTTTCAATCTTAGCACACATGAAACACCTTTCTCTTTATCAAAGTACAAAAAAACACCTATTCTTATGTAAATGTAATGGCAGACTTTAAATGACCCTTTTTGTTGTACCTCTCCATGAGCTGATTGATTCATGCTGCTAATCTGAGAAATACATATAAATCATAGGGCTCAGAAGTATTTTCTTTTTACCTTTAGATAATGTAAACTTTATTATAAACTACTTTACAATTAAATATATTGTATTTCAATTTAAATCATGCCAACTACTACTTTATAATAATGTACCTAAGGCAAAAGCAGCATTTCATTTCATATAACCAGAAGTTTAATGCCATTAGACACTTAATTATGTTTAGATATGTAAGCATATATAGTACCCCAAGACTATTCATATACTAGCATGACAATTAGTCACCTAATTAGCTGTTACTGTATATAAATTTTAAAAGAGCTAGAATAGAGGATACATTGGCAAACATTCAGACTATCTTTATGTTATTACATCTAATTGTAAACATCAACACATTTTAATTATCATGTAAGCATGTACAATTATGTCAGTATAATGTAAACATACATGAAAGATTATGCATTCACTACCATATATTATCATTAAGCTAATAAAGGGCAACAGCATCAGACTTCTTCCCAGTCTGCCAGTCCATTCAAGTAATTTGATAAATTCACAATAAAAATGTTAAGATCACTCAAGATTTTTCCAGATTCAGATTTATATGTTTTAGATACCCCCTGAGGGCCATGTTTGTTATGTTGTTTTTAAGTCTGTACTGAGGAAAAAGACCATAGTTATGAAAGCTTTAATTTCATTATGGTATGAAGCTGTCCCAGTCACAAATGTGTAATAGTCTTCTGCAGCATGAGGATAACAGCTAACCTTTTTTTCCCATTTTCTGTCTGAGGATTATGAAAAGTAACTTGTAGGACGGTTGCTATATAGAAAACCCTTAGGGCCATAAAAGCTGCCCTGTGTACGCTCAGGATGAAGATCTACAAAGAACATGAAATATTACATCATCAGTTTTATAAATGTATCTGCAGTTACAGAACTACACATCCAAGATGCCTATTTTAAATGAAGCTGAAAGCTTCCCCTTAGTTACAATGGCCCAACATTTTCCATTATTAAACCCTATTTTGATTTGCTCATAAATTGGCCAACTTTAACCACTTGGGCTGACATTTTTCATACTAGGCATAAGCCTCAGGCTGAATTTATTTTAAAGTTTCAGCTAAAATAGCTAAGATATTTCTGAGAAGGTTAGGAAAATATATATATAGTTTGCCAATCTTTAAATAATTCTGACAACTGTTTGAAGCATTCATTCCAGCACCTGCATGCTGCATTAAGCAGGGCCTTAATATTTGACTGGTATAAGGGATGTGCCCCTCACCATTTCTTATAACTATTACCCTGATTTGGCCAAGTTACAAACTTCTAAATATTACAAATCATTTTGACTTCTTAAGTGTTTGACTTCTTTAGAGACTTCTTAAGAGTTTGGAAGCATTATTTTCTGAAGATTCTGACTGCGCTGAGCATGGTACATCTCCAAACAGCTCCTATTGAGCATGTGACCATCATCAGGGAATGACTGAATAGCCTGAATATGAGGGTTTCTAGTTGTAGCCAGACTTCCTCTGCAATTGCATCTTACAATCCGGGAGCCTTGATGACACAAGAATTAAAAACAGAACAAGCCTCTTTGCTCTTAATGTTTTCAGAAATCATGAGAAAGGACTTGGTCTGACTTGCATGCCAAGGGGCAGGATGGTTAAAGAGATGGTGGAGTGGTAGAGAGAGACAGTCGGAGTTAAAGAATTCAGCTCAGGATCCTGAATCCAATATTACTCCGTCAGTAAGCCCACTCGCAAAGTGTGTTCCTTCTCCCAGTCCAGTAGTAAACAACAGCTTGTTAGTGCTACTTTTTATACCATTAGTTTGAGTATTAGAAATTTGTGCTATGTATCTAAAAATTCCAACCCCACTAATAATCCATATTCATGTCAATGTGCTCACATAATGCAATTACTGGATTTCCGTTTGCTGTGTAAAAATGTGAGAGAAAGATACAAGTTAGCTATGAATGCTACAAGAACAATACATTTGCAAAGTTAAGTAATAAACAATTAAGGAAAAGCAGAATTAAGGTTACCAGTGTGATCTTAATTCCTCTCCCTTGAGCATATGCATTATGGTACAGTTTTGAACTGCATGATCAAATAATTTTTCCACAGGACCCCTACCTTGTTTAGTGAACAGAATGGACCATACTCTGAGAATGAACGGGGGAATAGTAATGAAGGATGCTGTTGTCTGTAGGATTCCTGTTTCATTTGTGTCAAGAGTTGGTAGGTGTGCAGTGAATGGACAAATGAAGTCAGGAAGAGAAAGGATTATCTTATGATTAAGGCAGAGATCATGTTGCTCTGGAGAACCAGATTCTATCCTTGCCTCTGCCATAGAGCCCCTATGTGATACTATTCAAATCTCTTAAGCTAAATTCTGTCAAAATTATTTCTAAGTCCTTGACTTTTCCACCATAGGATATTGGCAAATGTACATTTTAGCTGTTTTAAAAAGAGGTGAGGAACTGCTACCTGGGAGTGCACAGCAGCTGTTAGGGCTGCAACTGTTACAAGTTACAGTGATATAAATTAGTGAAATGCCCCTGACTGACCCTCAATGAAGCAGAGTTAAAGCTAGAGCAATTTTGCTGCTCTTGTATTTCTACGTGACCATGCAGATGTAAAAATTTAATGGTAACAGCTTGTACCCATCACCTTTGCTATCACTACAATTGTTACATCTGTCTGTAGGGGTAGCTGCCTCAGGATAGTTAGCCAGCACAACGTGGAGTGCCAGCTTCAAAGTGCTCAGAAGCAGTGCACTTGCAATGGTACACGACCCAGCAGAATATTGTGCTCTTGTATGGTCCAGAAGTTGGCACACCAAAAAGCTTGACACTGTACTTAACAGTACACTAAGACTCATAACAGGCTGCACAACTTGCACACAGATTTACTTCTTGTACACTCAGGCATTAGACCAAGTGATATAAGAAGACAGACAGACCCTAATGTCATTACTGGCAATAGGGGCAAGAAATGATGAAAATCACCTGTTCCATCAACTGTTAACTGAAGACCCAAACAGACTGAGGCTTAAAAGGTTTAAAAGTTGTAAACCATTTAAACATGAAGCCCACAAGCTCCTGGAAGAGATTGGGGATGCTGAACCAAACCTATGGGCAGCAACAGAGCATGCTGACTGCTAGGGAAGATCAGACCTATTCCTACAGTGTGTATTTTATACCACACCAAATGAGTCCCCCATTGGGCAAGACTTTGACAGAGAAGCATGGGTCAAGCTAGACACAATTTCTTCCTGAATTACATATCACATTTGGTAAAGGTGTTATTTCCACTGTTGATCCAACAAGCTTTAGTGTTTTTTTTCCTACACTCACACCCATGGACAATGAGTAACTGTTACCAAAAGCTTGCACAGAGTGCCACTGTGGAACAGATGTTAAAAACTGAGCTACTGTAGCAGACCTGAGGTAGTTCATTTTTTAAACTACAGGTTGCTTCCCAACTGTTTTTCACTTTCCTGTCTCAGCTACATTTTTGCTATTAATTAAAAGAGTTACTAGTCTCTTTCCTGGGCATCAAAATAACAGTTCTCACCAGGAGATGTCAAGAGTTAATTCAAAGTTTCAGTCCTCAACATAACAACATTATAACATATGGGAGTGTGGGCCAGAGGAAAAAGGTTAATTTTTTGGCCAAACTATATTAAAAGATTTACCCCCGGTACAAAGTTATATCCCTGTGATATTGTGAGGTTCAGTAAACAACAACCACAGTAGCTACTAACTTGTTCATTCTTTCTGTATTTCTGTCTCTAAAGCACAAAGGCCTTTAGATAGCAAAACTTTTTCTTGTTCTTAAAACTGGTTTCTTTGGTCACTAATCTAACCTGTATTGGGTGTTTTGGGGCACTGATTTGCTGCTCTTAGGCACACACTTTAAGGACATGAGCAGTCTACTTTTGTTTAAAGTGAAGCATGTGCTTAAGCCTTCATAGGACTGAGCCACTAAATCAGGGGTGGGCGATTATTTCAACTGGAGGGCTGCTTAATGAGTTTTAGTGAGCTGTCAAGGGCCACAAGGGTAGTCCTACCCCTTGACAGATGCCCCGTCTCCTGGTTGCCACCTTGGAACCATAAGTCCCACCCTCTGACCCCTGATCTTTGCCACCAGAAGTCTCTCCCCTTGCCCAGGAAGTACTCCTTTGGGAGGGTGGGGATTGCTTGCATAGTATGTGTGAGGGGTGTGGGGAGTGTATGTGATGTGTGTGTGGGATGTGTGTCGTTGGGGGAAGATGTGGTTGAGGGTATGTGCATGTGTGTGGGGTGTGGGTAGGGGGTGGGTGGGATGTTTGGGAGGTGTGGGTGTGTGGGGGCATGGGGAGGTAGGAGTGGGTATATGTGTGGGTGTGGGATGTGTGGGGGGTGTAGCATATGGGATTGGTTCAGGTGTGGGTTGTATGGAATGATGTGGGGATGGTGGGGATGGGGTGTGTGTATATGTGGGGTGTGGGTATACTGTGGGGGTGTATGTGGGGTGTGGGTATGGTGTGGGTGGGTTGTGTTGGGGAGTGTAGATGGGTGCATGTAGGACAGCGTGGGATGTGTGGTGGGGTAAGGGGTGTATGGGATAGTGTTGCGTGTGTATGTAAGTATAGTCAGGGGGTGCATGTAGGATGGGGTATGGAGTGTAGGTGTATGTGTGTGTGGAAGGAAAGGCCCTGGGAATGGAGGGTGACCCACAGGTCCTGAAAGGCCCTAGGAAATGGAGATCCTCTCCTTCTTACCTCCCACTTGCCCACCAGAGTTTATGGGTGTGTGGGGCCTGAAGATCTGATCCCTTAGAGAACTGGGGTAAGGGCACTGGAGCCCATCAATAGAAATTCTTTCTTTTGTAGGACTGAATTGATTTCTGAATGTAGTCTGGCCTGTTAAAACATGAATTGACAAAGAGAGTGTGGGAAGGGGTGAGTGACTGTGAAGGAATACTGGTCCCTTTAATCTGATTTCTAGACTTTAATTCAGGACAGTTAATCATGAATTGATAAAGAGAAAGGTGGGGGAGGGGTGACCCTGTACAAGGTATGTCCCTTTAGTTGATTTGGTTTTAGCTGTGCAGGACTGCTAAGGAACAAATTGAGAGGGGATTCCCTCTGAAAGTTGAAAAGCACTACAGCAAATGCATCTTATGAGAGGTGTAAGGAATCACTGAATGTGGGAAGAAACAATGGCCGATGTACCTTCAGGTACCTGAGTCATGAAACTGACCTAAACTGCTTTAATCTTGGAAGGCTATGAGTACAGTGACTAAAGTAAGCAAGCTCTGTGCAGATAGCTGTGGCTAGGATAGGTTGCCCTCCTGATTGAGCTGCCAAGGCATCAACCCAGAGGATCCAACTCAGATCCCAGCAATCTAGGAGAGGCCCCTAAATTGACTTCCAGGGGTCAGTTCCCCAAAGGAAGAAGTCAGATTAACATTGAGGAAGTGGTCATTGTGGGGTGTAGGGGAGACAGAGCCCCACAAAGATTCCTCAAATAGGCCAGCATTTACCACCTAGAGGAACCAGCTCCCAAACTAAAAATAAGATCAAAGTCATGGTGGGTGAGAAAAATAGCATCAGTGAATAGCTGGGGAGATAGTGTCAACCCCTCTTCATCCTGGCATCCTTCACTGGGAAGACATCAGGCTGGAGAAGACCCAGGCCTTATAGCACCTACACCCAACAATGGAGATATCTGTGGTGGTGGAATGTGGGGGGGGGGGTGTATGTGGGTGTGGCTGGGGTGTGGTGTGTGTTCGGGGGTGTGGGTATGGTGGAGGTGGGTATATGTGTGAATGTGTGTGGGAGGGTGTAGGGTTTATGTGTGCATATGGTGAGATGTGTGGTTGGGTCTTGGGTGTATGGAACAATGTTGGTTGTGTTTGTGAATATGGTAGGGTTGTGGGTGTGGTTGGCATGTGGATGGTTTGGGTGTGCATGTGTTGGGGACTTCCTCCCCCACCCATGCACTTGTGTTTGGACCACAGCATTTTCTGTGGTCAGATTGGGCAAAAATTTTCATTTCTACGTGCACCCTGAAAGGATTGTTGAGCCTGAAGGGCTGTATGTTTGTGGTAGAGATATAGTATGTTCTGAACATAGAAATGACATGGAAGATTCAGACCTGAGTAGTTGGTTCTAAGATATAGAAAGATTAAGCAGGAGGAGGAAGAAATCACAGAGACTGCAGCTAAGTGTATACGTTTTTCTGAGCTAGTAAGGTTTGAGTTTAAAGAAGCTGATTGAGTACGGGAGATTCTGAGCTTGAAGGAGGATGGGTTGGGTTGACAGAGCTGAATGAAGAGAAGACTAGAGTTAACTACAGATAGAACAGGTGGTGTGTGATGGAGGGACAGGTGGTAGCATGTGAAGTAGATTACAATGGGAATAGGAGACAAGAGTGGTGGATTGACACAAGAAAAACTCTTTTCTTCCACCCTGCCATTCTGAGATTGGTAGCCAAAGTAGGAGGATTATTTTTTCTTCTGAATTTTCCATCCTTCACCAGAGCACTTCCCTGGGACCCCCTATTACACAGCATTGCAATTTTAGCTTTGAGAATATAATCACTCTGAAGAGGAAGAGAAGAAATTTGCAGATTGCCCACTTATTTTGGGCATCATTTGCCATTGGACCTACCTTGAAATATTTAAACAATATTGTGATTTAATTTCCAGAAGTGATATTCCAAGGAGGACATGGTTTTTTAAGGCATAATTTCTCAGCCTCAGCCAATCTGTCTCATTATATTGAGCTTATCTGCTTGGTTATCTATTATCCAATCTTATTTATAAAAGTACAGTTTTGGGCAACATTTCTCATTGCCATATTTTTTTTCCTCATCACACTGATATAAATCAATTTCAGTGGAAGTTCCTGGATCTACATTGGTGGAATGTATACTGAACTTGTCCTGCCATGCCTTGAAGAAATGCCACTATCAAAATACATCACTTTTCTAAGTTCTGATGTTTCCCTGGGACCTGTGCAGACTTATCCATTGGCTTATATTTAGTATAATTATGGCCCAGGTCACCCATACTCAATACATGGATCTCCACCAGCCCATGAGAAAGGTGGACATATGACAGCTTCAACTCTCTTCTCCCTCTCTCCACTCCTTTACATGTTTTTCTCCATAGATGGAGATTGGGTGATGTAGGGGAAGAATATGTACATAGGCAACTTAATGAATGGGCAAGCTACGCATGAGCCCAGGAGCTCCTACCAATTTGGGGCCCTGGCCCCAGGATCCCCATCAGCAGGAAGTGAAAGCCACATTTTTAAACTTCGTGCCCCTCCAATAATAGGGTGAAATTGGGCTGGTCTGGGGTTGGGCCAGGAAAGTCGCACCACGCTGCACCTGCAGGAGAACGGTGGGTTCAATGGCACTGCATCTTGTGGGGAGGGGGCGAAGCCAGGCTGGGAGAGCCATGCCTCACCTGGCAGGGGGAGTTGGGGCTGAGCCAGGAGTGCCACGCCATGCTGTGCCTTTGCGGGTAGCGGCGCTGGGAAGGCCTTGGGGCCTATAGTCCCTCAAAATTTATCTTAGCCCCCCACAGCCACCCCTCCCAGTGCTGCCACCTACCTACAAAGACATGGCACAGTTCTCCCGGCACAGCCCAGCCCAGCCCAGGGAGGATCTCTGAGCTGTGGTCAGCTCACAGCTTGGGGGCAGACAGCTGCCTCCATGTGATTGGGAGTCAGGAAGGGGGCAGGTCCTGTGAGGGGAAAGCACGTGTCTGAGTGTGTACATGTCTGTGTGTGTGAATGTCTGTGCGCATGTGTCTGTCTGTCTGTGTGTGTGTCTGTGGCCATGTGCAGAAAGTGAAAGATATCTCAGGCTAGACATCAGGAGGCGCTACTTCACAGTCAGGGCAGCTAGGATCTGGACCCAACTTTCAAGGGAAGTGGTGCTCGCTCCTACCCTGGGGGTTTTCAAAAGGAGGCTAGATAATCACCTCGCCGGGGTCATTTGACCCCAGCATCCTTTCCTGCCCATGGCAGGGGGTCAGACTTGATGATCTGCTCAGGTCCCTTTACAACCCTACCTACTATGAAACTATGAAAGTAGAGTGTGCGTGCCTGTGTCTGTGCATGCCCATGTGTGTGTATATTCAGCTGTAGCAGGGGCAGGGAGAAGAGGCGGGCATGTGTCCACCAGCCCGGTGGGATCCACCCAGCCTCCCTGGCCAACACTAGGAGGGGAAGGGCCCCCTCTTCCCCCTTTCCCCTGCAGCCCAGCTCCCATTGGGGGAAGGGGCCTCCAATTTTGTGCTTGCCCAGGGCCCTAGTACATATTAATCTGCCTCTGAATATGTGGGACAAATGGAGATATGTTGTCTCTCACAGGGAAGTCATGGACTATTTTTGTCAGAAAAGATAATGTTCACTTCAATGGGGTTGGAGTATTGCTGTAGGCATGATGGTCCAGGAAATGTTCAAGAGGTGAGGCTATTTTTTGTGATAGCTTTTATTGGACAAAGTATATAGTTGGGAGGGCTGCTAGACAAGCTTTCAAGAATCTGATGTCCTTCCTCAGGCCCTTCCACTAACATTTCTTCTCCGTTCTTCCTTGTCCTCAGGATAACCATGGTCCAGGTCAGTTCATCATCAATGTGGCTCCAGGGGCACAAAATTAAGATGCCCTGTCCCTCCTCAACAGCAAGAGGGAAAACAGTACATTTCTTGAAATGTTTCCCACAGGCACGAGGCACAACTTTTCCCATTACTCTTTAAAATAGACTTTTTCCCCATATTGAGTAAGCCATCATGTTCGGCTCCCTTGAACAGTCTTCAGAAGAAAGTGCAATGTGTTCCAATCCAGTTTGCATTGACATGTTCAGTTTGTTTGTGATTCATACGTTCCCATCAATATGCCTTCTGCACAGGATGCTGAAAATGCCATTGATCCTTTATTTATGTTTGAATCACATTTACCAACCATTAGGAATTCCTACGATAGTGAGCATATTGGGAGGAAGGGGGTTAAGCATTTTTTTAATATTTATTCAAGAAGCATCTCATTTACGTTCAAGATAGTAGTGAAAAGTCAATGCAAAAGACCAAAAAACAATCCCTGACAAAATCTCCTCCTCTCTCTCTGTTTGCATCCTTCTTAAATATCACCTCTCTTCTCCATCAGAACTGGCACTTAGAGATACCAGATGGTAGCATCAAGATTGTAGCACCCTTTAATGTCCACCCTTTACTGTTGGATAAAAGTGTTGACGTTTCTGCCTGCAACAAGAACTGAAAACATTTAAAAATATATTAAACATGAACAGTCAGTATCTAAGATGTTGTTTACCCAACTGCTAATATGATTTGACTTTAATACAATGCTCTCTAGGTCTGCAGAACCCACAATCAGGTGTGAACCAGATACCTTGTTCAGTTGCCTCTATTACACTAGAAAAAATAAACTCACTTCCCTAGCTATAAAAAGGTGTTAAAATAGTAAGCACATAATAAATGTGAGGACATGGTAGATATTGCCACAAGTTTCCTGGCAGACGTTTCTGATCAACAAGGCTCCTGGAATGACCTGTAGAAATTTCTGTCTCCCCCTCTGGGAACCGTTATATTTTTCAGCTTTAGAGAGGAAGTATGCCTCCTAGTTTAAAGGACAAGAAAGAAGTCATGTCATAGCAAATTCCTGAGAACCTTGTTCAACTATGGGAGTTTGGTGCTCAGCATTCCATGCTGTACACTCATGTTTCACAGCAAAATTGTATAAATTCAGCTTCACCACTTCAAGCAGAATCAGGTTATTGGGTTGGGAGAATTGAAAAAAATGGAATGAGTTATTGACTTAGGAGGACAAATGTAAAGACGTTTATTTGAATGTGTGTTCCTGGAACATTAGCCCTAAATTTGCAAAGTGCTGAGCATCTTCTATAAAGTTTTGAGCAACTTCAGCCTCCACAGAATTGGAGTTGGGACACTTACAGAAGGCGGTCAGCATTGAGCAAAAGTTGACTTAGAGAATACACCAGATGTATGTGGAGAATATTAGGTGAAGTGTCCTTTCCTCCCCATCCCTATCAACTGATTCATGGAACAGCATCACCAGTGAGGGATTTTAAAAAACTATTTTTCTCAGTCTTTATCATCTAATGCTGCACCTTTGTGGATGTAAGGAAAACTTGTCTCCATCCAAAAAAGGAGATTTAAGATTTTGCCTCAGAATATTTTGATTCTAGTTATCAGCTGAAACAATATTGATTGAGAAATATAATCATCATCATTCAAAATTCACATATAGGACATATATGGATACAATTCAATATTTTATGCCTGTGATGATAATCTCAGTAATTATTTCATAGATTTCATAGACATCAGGGCTGGAAGGGACCTCGGAAGATCATCGAGTCTAGCCCCCTGCCCAAAGGGCAGGAAGTCAGCTGGGGTCATAGGATCCCAGCAAGATAAGCATCCAGTTTCATCTTGAATTAGTCAAATAGAAACAAATATCCTGATTTAAACTGATGGGATTTAAGTGTACCATTATATAGATATATAATCCTCCTTTATGCTCTTAAAGTTGTCCTATGAAATCTGTTCCCATGTATTCTGTGAGCCAGTATTTCATTTTGCATTTGTTTCTCCAGATTTCTTTTTCATTCTCCTTTCTCTGTGAAATGTTTTCAGTGTAAACAAATGCAAGCTTTCATGGAATATTAATCCAAGCATGGAACAGGAGTGAGAAAACAAAATATGAGACATAACATACAAATCAGTGGATAATGAACTAATTAATGTATGCTGCTTAAAGAACAGAAGAAGCATAAGTGTCTGAGAAATTAATACTAGTTTCTGCATACAAACCGAATTGTATTTTGACAGGCCATATTGTCCCAGGATAGAACATCAGAACCAAAATGAATAATTTAATCAGAAAGAAATGAGACAACTAGTGCAGGGGACAGTACATGGATTTTTTTCTCTAGGAAGTTGAAATCTACTATGGCTTACGTAATTGGCTGGCCATTTTATTTTAGAAGCTAAGCTGATTGGAAACATTTTCCACCTTTTCCCTCCCCCATCTCTGTTGGTATCTGAACTAGGCAGATAAAGCATTTATTTGGATTTGTAGCAGATACAACATGTTGTTCTGTGCATTTAAGAGCACACTCATTCTATCTAGGCCCATTGGTGGGTTATATAGGCTGATTTAAGGGGTTCCTCCCCTCCATGTTTATATGAATAAAAACTTCACATTTTTATTCAGCAAAAAAATGAAAATTATTTATTTAATTTTGAATAAAATACTATATAGATTTACTTAGTGCCTTCAAAAATGTACTAAAGGCAATAGAGTATATTATGCATTATTTGATTTTTTTTCACAATAAAATTAAGTATCACTATATTTAAAAGGAATCACCCTCCCTCTGCTCCTCCCCTCTCCCCTTCCCTGCCCGCCACCATTAAGGATTTGTGGACTGAATTATGCTTTAAATACTAAAGTGAGAAAATCTGTATATTGGCAATGCGCATAGTTGATGTCAAGATGTGCTGTTTCTGCGTTTTGTTACTGGTCCTTGAGTGATAGGGTTAAGAAAAAATCTAAAGGGTTTATTTTCAAGACGATCAGTGGTCTGGGCCCTTTTATCAGTAGTTTGGTGACATCTAATGGTGATAGGGCTTATAGCAATACTTATCTCCCCGTATACTTTAAAAAATAGGAATGCAACATTATCAAAAATACTCTGTAGTGTTGGACAAACAAAACTAAAAATTGTGACAACTACTATAAAAAGTGGCATTAACAGTTCTCTACTGCTCCTTTACTTAAAGATATATTATAAGAGAGAATTGGTAGTAATTCTTTAAAATAAAAAGAAGCCAATATTAATATAGATTAAGAGTTCAAAATCAGGCTCCGGTGACAAATAATAATGGAAATTGTTTTGGGGGCTAGGCTCTGGGCTAAATGATATGGGGTAAAAACTCATGTGCCTACTCTTAGCTTCCCCTCCACTCTAGCAGCACTATGTAGATGCTATGTGCAAATTTTTCTGGTGTACACGTTATCATTAAGATAGTTAAAAATCAGACAGTAAATATGGAATGCTGACAGGAAAGGGAAGAAAACTGATGCTGTGGATATGTAATAATTTCAGTTAGCCTGATACTGAGTTCCCAGGTGTTACTTATAGAAACATGCAGCTGGAAGGGGTGTCATATACCATCAGGTTCGGTCTCTTCTGATGCCTTCCTCAGAGTTTACATCAGTATATGAGAGATCAAAGACAAGCCTAATGAGTGTAAAAAGGTAAATAAGGAAGCAAAGCTATGGAAGCTCTTTTTTCACTCCCACTGAAAGAATAAAGGTGCTTTGCTTGAACAGCTTTATTTTCCACACCACAAACATTTTATTTTTAATAAATATTTATGAAAGCTAGCAGGGAGAAGGGAAGGTTACATTTTGTTGATTAAAAAAGAAACCAAGTGATTCAATAAATAACATTAAGCTACTGTTTTTTGTGCTTTTCTTTCAATACTATGAATATGTAGTAAGTGTGTGTGTGTGCATGTGTGTGTGAGAAAGAGAGTGTGTGAGACAGGTGGCAGTGGGGTTGCTATAGCAATTACTTGTCACTAATGATAGGAGGGTAATTACTGCAGCAAATTCCCACATAGCTATTCAGCACACCAGTTAGACTATTTCCCCTCCTATATTTCCTCTGTACTTGCAAGATTACTCCCCACCCCCTCTCCCCAACAGACTACAGGCCAGATTCTTAGCTCACTTATACTGCTCCAAATCCAAAATAATGTCGTCAACTTTGGTGTCACTGAAATCAGAATTTGACTTAGCATCCTTTTTATCTTTGTCATTTGCAGATGCCTATAGCTGAGATTTGCCCCCCACAGTATATAGATACTAAGTGCAATTTTTATATTACAGGTCCTGTCTTTCCAGGAGTGCCAAATTCTGATTTACAGTATGTTCATGTAAATCCAAAGTGACTTCAATAACTTCTGTAGTTTGTGTACATTACATTTTACAGCAGTATAACTGAGGTTTACATTTGACTTCTCAAGCCTGGTTCTTAGCTCCTTTATATAGGTGTAAATCAGATACATCTTCAATGCAGCATGTGGATTTATCCAGTGTGAAACTGGCACAAGTTAATTAAAAAATAAGGCTCCGTGTTAAAGGAAAAAGAATGAAGCATCAGCAAAGAGCCGGCATGGACTTCAATCATGTATAGAGCTGTCCATTTTTCTCCTGTTTAAAGCTTTTAGAAAAATGAAAATACAGTGAGTTGCACATTACAGTTCTGGTGATTTGTACATTTTCCATTTTCCTTTCCGTTCTTTTCACATCCTGATCACCAAGATGTTTATGGCTATCCAAAGTTTTATACATGAATATGGATTAATTACCTTGTACTTCATCTTGAAATTATTTTTATCTAGAAATGAACCCATGTTCAAAACATTTCTAAAAATATAGAGAGAGAGATGCAAGGTTTGGGTTGAAATATGTCAAATAGGGATTTTTGTAGTAGATGATTAATTCAAGAATTCAAAACTGCATGTCAGTTCTCCTGAACTATGGTCATACTTGGATTACAATGTTTCTTATTTGTTGTCTCATCAGATTTTTTCTTCTTTCTTACCTTTTACTGAAAGAAACAATGGAGATGCATATGAACTTTTGATTAATTTAGAGGTTAAGTTACTGAGGTTGAGCCTGTTCTGTGGAAGTCCCTAATGAGTTCTGATTTCCCCAAATGACTGGACTATATTAATATGCATTGTGTTTTCCCTAGCTGAGTCTCTAGTCATATGTTTAATAAGTGGGGAGGAGAAATATGGTTTGTAAGTTTTTTATGCCTAAAGAACTGTCATTGGTGTCACTGTTAATAAATATTTAGTGCTTTCAATCTATCACACTTGTTTATTTCTACCTCATTCTCTGTAAAATTAAGATTGTGCCTTTTTGAGGTTAAAGAAAGAAAAAAAAATCTATTTACTTAAATTCTTAACTGCCCTTCCACCTCTGCGACAATTCATTACCAAAAGCATTTTGCAATACCCATGTGATCTCTCATTGTTTCGCCAGAGTTTCCTCTTATTATGTGTAAGATTACTAAAGGTAATAATTATTTGCCGCAGTGAGTGTAATAAAGCTAAAAGGAAAACTTTTTGCAATTAGAATTTGCATAAACCCTTTTACTGTGATTGATTTATCTCAATTCATAGATAAAAGCAGGTCAGTATTTTGGATAAAAGAAAGTTAAATTTATTTGCCTACTGTTGACCTTCTGCATTAATTAAAATAAAACTCACTATAGCAACATGAATAATTGCATGTTTAAATAAATTAAGGATTTTCACAGAACTATTTCCTTTTGCCTTGTTTATGCCTCAAGTGAATGTTTCATAAATAGGAAGGTTGATTTGTAATCTTCTTTATATATGTGAATCAGTAAATCTTGTGAATCATTTGCTCTTCACAGGCAGCCCTTAAATTCCCAAAGATTTCATAAGCAGCACATCCCATTATTCTCACTAAAAAGATATAGCCTGCTGTCAATTAAAATTCAGTGCACAGGGTGTCCAATAACCCTGATAATCAGTAAAAGCATGTCAGAGAGTAAGATGGTTCTTCCTAAATGAATGGAAATCTCAACAAGTAGTTAACTTGCAGTAAGAAGAGACTCATTACTGATCTGGCCTGCTGCCTTATTCTGTTTGAAAAGCAGATTAAAGAAATAACAACAGAGAGGACCAATCTTCTCTGGCAGAAGCAGTAGGAAGGGTAATGGGAGACATTGCAGCTTCCCCCAAGGCTGAATTTGCTTCCAAATTTTAATAGATGATTTAATCAATTTTAGTTTGCAAGAATGTTTAATTTTTCAAAAAGAAACTATGTTGCTTGTTTTATTGCATCAACTCTTTAACTTCTGATGACATGAGTTCAAGTCCCATATGGACATCAGATCAGCAGGATAGCTGATTCCAGGGTAAAGAGAGACAGAAAATGTGTAAACTTGGTGAAGCACAACACAAGCTCCAGCTTGCACATCTCACAAACAGAAATTGCAGCCTGTCCAGCTCACAGACTCTCACCTAATACAACAGGCTGTAAGTTGTGAAGAAATGTGTTTAAGTATAAATAGTCTCTACTGGCTTCAGGAAGCAAAACTGTTCCTTAGTTCAGTCAATACATTGCTTGCTGGGGAAACTGAGAAGCCAATGTCCTAGACTCACCAGTGATTTCTCCCTATAAAATGAAAGTAGGCAATAATTGTGTGTATAATATTGTCTATTAGATGGTGCATAAAGGCCTGCATTGTATGTACATACTGTAGCTGTATAGAAAACATTACAGACTGAGCCTGCTTTTAGCTCGATGCCTCATACAGTGGTAATTAAGGAGAACAGTCTTCTGATTTGCTACTATTTGCAGTTCTGCAGGAAAAACAGAGTTTAGGCCATCTTGTGCTGTGCATTGTTGCCATGCTTAATCTTCTGATTCGCTAGAAACAATTACAAATGGTGCCTATGGGGAATTTAATTGCTTGGCTCCTGCTTCTACAGCAATTGCAATTATGGTACAGTAGTAGTTAAGAAGTATTGGGGAAAAAATCAGCCGGGTAGGGTTTTATTTAGAACACAGCACTGTATAACACCTAGAGTTTGATTTGTATCAGTGTTTTGCTCTGAGGTTTCCAGAATGAGCCCCAAAATTTGTGCTACCAAGGCAGGAAGCTAGGCTAAATGAAACATTAAGTTTGCAGGAAAAAAATCTTTAGTACATCTAAAGTGCCTCCCATCAAAGAATGTCAAATACATTTATCCTTATATTATCCCCGTGAGTTGACACAATATTATCACCCCCTTTTTGCAGATGAGGGAACTGAAGTCACAGAAATGTGCTGTAGCATTCCCTTCTGTGTAGAAATTCACAGGACAGAAGAGAGAAATCAAGAACATCTACTTGTGAGGTGGTTAAATTTACAGTATTTCCAAGCTGCCTTCACTTCAGGCAAAAAGTCTGTGAAGGAAACAGAATAGGCAAGAGGTGTGTTATTTCAAGCTCCAGATTCCCCAGAAGTAAGAGACATCCATCTAGACCAATGTCACTCTGTGTTGTTCTCCTGAGCAACCTGTACTTGGTAGAAGTGGAGGTGCCACTCTCCAATTCCTCTTGTAAATGCACAGTTGCAGCCAAGGTAAGGCTCTGTAGACATGATTGTTATATGATTAGAGTTCTGCATGGAATTCTGCAGGGCTAGTCTGAGTGAGGAACGCTGATGGTCTCTATCCCTCCTGCATATCTCTGAGCATACACATCTATGCCAAAGGAGCTTCTGAAGTATCCTGGGAGATGGCAAAAGGATGCAAGAGACCTGTAGTTTGGCCCTTTTTTGATCCCTTGAAAGAAATCTACTGCAGTAGAGTTCCATTTACAGAGGAGGATCATAGCATCACAGGAAATAGGGGTGGAAAGGACCTCATGAGGTCATCTAGTCTATCTCCCTGCTCAAGGCAACTCAACTAAACTATCCCATGTGTCAGTAACTAACTTCTTGAAAATTTCCAGGGTAGGTAATCCACAACTTCTCTAGCTATACTGTTCCAATATTTGACTACCCTCATAGTAAAAAAGTTCCTCCTAATCTCCAACCTAAATTTCCAGGACTGCAGCTTGAGTCATTACTCCTAGTCCTGACCCCTACCGCCACAGAGAAAAGCCCATCTCCATCCTCTCTATACTTTACCTTCAGGTATTTGAAGACATATCTAATCTGGCCCCTCAGTCTTCCCTTCTCTAGACTAAATAATCCTAGTTCTTGCAGCCTTTCCTTATTAAGTCATGCTTCCCAGGCCTCTAACTATTTTTGTTGCTTTCCACTCAACCCTTTCCAATCTGTCCACATCCTTCTTGGAGTGTAGGGCCTATTATGATAGAAGTTGCAGTTTGGAGGTGCTCCTTTACTTAAACTACTGAGGTTGGGAATTGGGAGGTAGTCCATCAGTTAAGTTTGTTAGAAAGAGACAGACAAAGGGTGTCCAGACATTATGTACTGCTCCACAAATTAAAGTGTGTTGTTCTTTTCTTTCACTGTACGCCTGTATTTATTGAACCTGGTGATCACTACATGGTATCAGGAGTGGTGAATTAGTAAAACCTTAAGAGAATTTGGTATCCAAACTGAAGAAGAAGTAGAGTAATGCAGCTACATGGAAGGGCAAGGGCCACTCTAAGTGACATCCCCAGACAGTTAAGTAAAAGGATAGTTAGTAATTGAAGTTTTGCAGCCTCCACCTGCCCTTCTCATATCAGGCAATAAAGCCAAGAGCTGGAGGGCATTCCGACAAAAATCTGAGTGGCACCTAGCAGCCACAGGGGCAGAAGACTAAAATAATAAAGTAAAATCTTCAGTCTTCTTGAATATTGTCGGGGAGAAAACTCTAACTGTTTATAACATCTTTATATTCAAAGAAGGCCAAAATATGAAATTAAGTGTAATACTGTCCAAATGTGAAGAGTCCTGCATGGCAAAAAAGAATGAGCCCCTTCAAAGATGCAGAATTTTTATGTTTAGGCAAACAACAGGAGAAAATATAGTTTTATATGTATATTACTGAACGAAAGAGACTGAGAAAGAGAAACTGTGCTTTGGGGACTTGACAAAATCCCTGCTTAGAAATAGGATTATTTGTGGCATTGCAGACACTGCATTACAAAAAAGGTTTTTGCATGAGGGAGACTTGTCTAAAAAAATACTGCCAAAATATACAGGGCAGCAATAGCTGTGAAGGCCTGAGCTAAAGAACTAAGTGCACCAAAAGGGGTCACCCATGTAGTGGGCTTGAAAGAATGCGTTGACATTCTCATTCATTTTTCTGATGGTAAGTAAGTAATTCACAGGATGGAATTTTCCATTGGCAAAGAGAGCAATCAGTCATGCAGCTAGTATGGAAAGCAACACGCCCCAAATGTTCTGCTCCCTTTGGAAAGCTCTGTTTTAAATGTAACAAAAGGAACTGTTTATCAGGTACTGCAGATCCAAAACACATAAAGCTCAAGTGCACACAGTTCAACATACATTGGAAGAGGATTTTTTTATAGATACAGTAGAATCAAGCAAGATCGATGAGAGGGTCTGGATTTTGCCAGTGGAAGTGAAAGGAACAACGGTTTCATTCTTTGGACATGGGAGCTCAGGTTAATTTTTTACCAGAGCATAAATATAGAAAATTAAAATTGAGATCATAAGTGAACTCAACAAATATCAATATAACTGGCTATTCAGGAACAGACATACGGGTGAATCGTGGCCAGCATCCAATTTAAAAACAGAATATATAAACTCGTATTCATTGTAGTACTTAGAGAGGTGACACCAATTTTGTGTCTGGCAGTTTGGGAGAAACTGATTCTAGGTAAGTGTGTGCTTGCAGTACAAGAAGACATGCCTCCTGATGATCCTCTTGGCTGTTACAGCCCAAATCTGGACAGTTTTGTAGGAAGAAACCATTTATTCCAGAAAACAAGCAGCAACCATGTCCTCATGGGAAGAAATGTACCTACAGACACAAGTGCTAATATTATCATACAGAAAGAGAAGCTCAGTCTTAGCAGTCTATAGCTAATCAACTTTGTGCTATGTGCAAAAGCACAGCTGCTAAAAGTGAAAGTTAATCATATCCCAGTATAAAGACTCAAGACTATCAAGACATGGAGGAAAAGCTTTCTACCAAAAAACACATTAGAAACTGGATATGATATCTTGCCACCCTGATAAGAAAGTGAAGCCTCCTAAAAGAGTCACAGAAACTTGTTAAATGAACTGCAGAATAAGAAAGTAAGTGGCTGACAGAGCAAATCAAACACTGGCATTCATCTACCAAAGCATCTCAAGCAAGGCTAAGGATGTCATCCTTCTGCTCTACTCAGCCTGGGTGAGACCGCAGCTGGAATACTGCATCCAATTTTAGGCACTGCACTTCAGGAAGGATGTGGAGAAGCTCTAGAGAGTCCAGAGGAGGGCCACATGCATGATTAGAGGCCTAGAGAGCAGGTCATATGAGGAAAGGCTGAGAGACTTCTTCAGCCTGAAGAAGAGAAGACTCAGAGGGGACTTGGTGGCAGCCTATAAGTATATTAGGGGCATACATCAGGGCCTGTGGGGGTATCTGTTCACCAAGACCCCCAAGGGAGAACTAGAAACAATGGGCACAAACTGATGGAAGATTGCTTCAGACAGGACATAAGGAAAAACTTCATTCCAAGTCAAGGGCTGAGGATTTGGAACAGGCTCCCCTCAGAAGTGCTACAGTCACCCACCCTGGCCATCTTCAAAAAGCGTCTTGACACCCACCTTGCTGGGGTCATTGGGCCCCAGCAGTGTTTCCTGCCCAAGTGCAGGGGGACTGGACATGATGATCTGTAAGGTCCCTTCCAGCCCCTAATAACTATGAAATTATGGAATAGACTCAATCTAGAGTGAGGTATTAGTAGGCTGTCCTCTGTAGGTAGGTGTTATTGATTTTTGTATTAATTGATTCTTGTATTTATTGTTAAGAGTGAACATAGAATCATAGAATCAGGGCTGGAAGGGACCCCGAAAGATCATTGGGTCCAGCGCCCTGCATGAGCAGGAAAGACATCTGGGGTCAGATGACCCCAGCCAGGTGACCGTCCAGTCTTCTCTTGAAGACCTCTAGGGTAGATGATTGCACCACCTCTGGGGGGAGCTTGCTCCATAGTCTGGACACCCCAGTTGTAAAGAAGTTTTTCCTAACATTCAGCCTGAAACTATCTTCCAAGAGTTTGTGGCAGTTGTTTCTAGTTTTCCTCCAGGGTGTCCTGGTGAACAGTTGTTCACCGAGCCCCTGATGTACGTCTCTGATATAGTGGTAAGCCGCAATCAGGTCCCCTCTCAGTCTTCTTTTCTTTAGGCTGAAGAGTCTGAAATCCCTCAAACTCTCCTGATCTGGCTTGCCATGCAAGTCCCTGATCATGCATGTGGCCCTTCTCTGGAACCTCCCAAGCTTTAGCATGTCCTTGTTGAAGTGCAGTGCCCAGAACTGGACACAATACTCCAGCTGTGGCCACACCAATGTTGAGTAAAGTGGGAGAATCACTTCTTTGGATTTACTGGAGATGCATCGATTTTTGCATGCCAGAGTTTTATTGGCCCTAGTGGCTACTGCATCGCATTGCTGTCTTATATTCATACTTTGGTCTATTGTTACCCCCAGATCCCTTTCATTTGTAGTGCTGGTCAGGTTAGCAATGCCCAGCCTGTAAGTGTGCTGGGGATTCTTCCTTCCCAGATGCAGCACTTTGCATTTCTCTACGTTGAACCTCATCTGGTTACATTCTGCCCAACATGCCAGTCTGTCTAGGTCTGCTTGTATCTGCAGCCTAGCTGCGGGTGTGTCCGCACAACCCCATATCTTGGTGTTGTTTGCGAACTTGGCCAATGGGCTTTTCACCCCCTCATCCAGGTTGTTGATGAAGATATTAAACAGCACTGGGCCAAGTACCAACTCCTGGGGTATGCCACTGCCCACATCTCACCAAGACAACATTGATCCATTCATTTGGACTCTCTGTGTCCTACCCTGCAACCAGTTTCACACCCACTTGATGGTCCTGCAGTTGAGCCCGATATCCTTCAGTTTTCTGATCAGTACCTCATGGGATACCAGGACAAAGGCTTTCCAGAAGTCGAGGTATATGATGTCAACCACTTTTCTCTCATCCAGGTGATGAGTCACCTGACCATAGAAAGAAATGAGGTTGGTCAGACAAGACCTGCCAGCGACGAAGCCATGCTAGCCGTCATTCAGTATTATGTCTTCTGCAAGTTTGTCACATATAGCCCCTTTGATGAATGTTTCTAGGATTTTCCCTGGAATAGAAGTTAAGCTAATTGGCCTGTAGTTTCCCAGGTCTTCACGCTTCCCCTTCTTGAAGATGAACACAACATTGGCCCTCTTCCAGTCCTCTGGACTTTCTCCAGAGGCCCATGATTTTTGAAAGACCTTTGCCAGGGGCTCTGCAATTACTTTGACCAACTCTTGCAGCACTCCTGGGTGGAGTTCATCCAGTCCTTGATTTTTATACATCTAATTTCTTTAATGGATCGTACAACAGTTCTATGGCAATGGTGGGAATGGTGTCAATCCCGCCCTGCTCATTCTGTGCCTTACCTGGCATGTTGTTCCCCTTGGTCTTGAGAAAGACTGAGGCAAAGTAGTCATTTAGGAGTTCCATTTTTTCCTGAGTGGTAGTGACCAGGTATCCTGAAGCACTGAGCAGTGACCCCACACTCCCATTAGTTTTCCTTTTACTCCCTATGTAGCTAAAGAAGGACTTATTGTTGCCCTTGATTCTTGTAGCTAGTTTTAGTTCAGTTTCTGCCTTAGCTTCCCTAGTCCTTGGTCTCTCAGAGCATTCTCTACTAGTGACCTGAGCTTATTAAAATTTGCATTTTTGAAGTCTAAGACTTCAAGCTTGGCATCTGTTTTGTCAGCCTTGCGATGGTGCATGAATGTAATGATTTCATGGTCACTATCGCCTAGGCTGCCCTCTATGTTTAAGTTGGTCAACAGGTCATCCCCTTTGGCCAGGACCAGGTCAAGAACTACATTGCCTCTAGTTGGCCTGTACACCTCCTGAGTCAAAAAATGCTCTTCGGTGCTGGTTAGGAAGGATTGTGATCTATCCGAGCTGGCCAAGCACTCCTCCCCGGAGATATCTGGGCAGTTGAAGTCACCCATGGCAACCATGTCCCATGCATGTGCGGCCTCCGTTAGTTCACAGGCGAACGCTAAATCAAGTTCCTCCCCTTGGTTAGGAGGCCTGTAGTATACACCTACAGTCAGGTCTCTCTCACTGTGCCTCCCCCAGAGCTTGACCCAGAAGGTTTCAAGCTGTTCTTCTTTGGGGCCAATATCAGCCTGTAGGGAGATGTACTGCTCCTTCACATAGCGGGCATGTGGTGATGTAGGCTGTAGTTTGGAGTTGCTCCCTTATGTAGACTACAGAGGTTGGGAATTGAGAAATGTTCCTTCAGTTAAGTTAGAGACTGACAGTCTACAGATGTTTCATAATATTCCACAATTAAAGTGTGTTGTTCTTCTCATTCCTTCTATGCCTATATTTATTGAATCCAGTGATCACTTCCAGGCTTAAAACTAGACACAGTACTTCAGAGCAGAAGAATCACTTCCCTTAATTTGCAAGTGACACTCCTGTTAATACAATTCATTATACTCTTGGCTTTCTTTGCAAAAAGAGCCCCCAACTCCTTGCAGTACTACAGTCTAGCCAATCATTCCCCAGTCTGCATTTGTGCATGCAATTAGCATGTCCCACATAGAACACTTTGCACTTCTTCTTGTTGAAACTCATCTAATTGATTGCGGATCATTTATCCAGTATATCCAGGTTATTCTGCACCCTCCAAAGTGCCCTACCCTCCAAAGTGTCTGCAAGTCCATCCAATTTGGTGTCCTCCACAAATTTGCTAAACATTTACTCAAGCCCATCATCCAAATGATTAATGAAAATGAATATGGATGTATTCAGGCAAGTACTCACATACAGTATGTGGCGTTCCAAACCAAAAATGTTGCACATGCAGGCATTTGCCATGCTGCTAATTTGTAGTGCAATGTGGGGGGGTTTGACACCAGGAGATCCCAGGGTCAAAAAAACCCATGCCTGAAAAAGTAAGGTGGCACATGTGGCAGGAGTGTGCGCTGCCTGAAACTGGAGCCTGGGCTGCCGGACCCATGTTCTGACTGCCAGCCGTGATCCGCATGCCAGGTCACCACCACTGGAGCCCTGGGAGGCCCCCAGGATCCCAGGTAGACTGCTGGGGCCAGCCTAAGTCCTGGCAACAGCCTCCTTCCCCCACCCAGGGCAACTTGCCACATGCCAGAGCACATGTTCATAGGCATTCCCCTAGGACAAGTAGCAGTGGCACAGCTATGTGCTGATGCTATTTGACCTTGGGGAAATGCATGTGCACACTCATCTGGATGCACCCTACCAGACCCAGGACAGATTCCTGCGGAACCCCACTTGTTACCTCTTCCCAACTGGACATTGAACCATTGTTGACTACTCACTGAGTTTGATAATCCAACTGTTTATGTAGCCAATTTACAGTACTTTCATTTAGTTTGTATTTTTTTAGCTTATTAATGAGAATTTTTGAGACAATATCAAAATCTGGACTAAACTCAAGGTATATTGCATCCACTACTCTCCTCTCCTTCTCCCTCCCCCCCCCCCCCCCCCCTCATCCAAACAGCCTAGTACCTTATCATAGAAGGGAATCAGGTTGGTCAGGTATGACTTGCTCTATTCTAATATATGCTGGCTGTTCCTGATGCCTTGTCCTCCCCCAGGTGCTTCACAATAGATTACTTGAGGATCTGATCCATTATCTTTCCAGGTGTTGAGGTCAGACTGACTGGTCTGTAATTTCCCACATCCTCCTTCTTCCCTTTCTTAAAGCTAAGCACTATATTTGCCCTTTTCCAATCCTCCAAAACCTCACCCAACCTCCATAACTTCTCAAAGAAGAGGGAAAATCCATCTTTCACTGACTTAACCAGGCTCCCAGAAAATCTGGAATTCAACCCAGATCTCCTAACTTTAATATCAGCCTTACCAAAGAACTATTTTGGCAGCTATATTATCCCACTAGCAAAATGCCACTGATTTGTATCTAGTGCCTGTGGTGTTTATTTAATGCCTTATTTCAAAATTAGTTTTACCTCATTTGTGGCATCCTAGTTGTATTTGTGTAAATACAAAATAAAGTCAATAACTTCTATTATATCTAGATTAATATTGCTGTTATTGTTGCTGGTACATGTTGTAGTGCTTGGGCACCCTCTTGGCTGACGCCCTACTCACTGGTGACCGCACGTGGTTCCTTTTATGTGTCACTCACATATTCTGGTAACTGTTCTTTCTTTCCTGCCATGACTTGGTCTTATTTTCTTGGGAGAGTTCCCCCACAGGTGACTCTCTGGATCCCACACCCTGGCTTCTTCATGGGCCTTCAACCTCCCCTATACCCCACCCATACCACATCCAGGGCCTGAACTGATGTCAGCATCTTGATGTCTAGGCCACAGACAATACCTTTCTCGTCTGTCAGGCAACAGTCTTTGGTACAACCCCGTACCAGAGGCCGACTCTGTACAGGCTGTCTCTTGGTGACTTGAGTCAGAATCAGTAAAACTAAACAGTCTTGGTCTTGAGATAATGACTCTACAACAAATACTCAAAAATAGGAACTATAGCGAAAAGTATCAGCGTCCGCTGTTGTATGCCTCAAGGCATTTCCCCAGGCTTAGTTGCTCCTGGTTGGAGCCTTTTCTACTTTTGCAAGTTTTCCCCTTTTTCTCAGTTACTTGGGGGTCAGCGGGCCCTTCAATGCTGGCTCTTCACTGTTTCCCTATGGTATTATTGAAGCACTTCCAAGTGAGCTGCTGCCTCTTCCCACCTTGGCTCCATCTAACCTGAGTCTGGGCTCTTCCAGGTGACTGCCGCTGGAATGCCAGCCATTTGTCCCGGCATCCTTGACCCACTTCTCTTTGGACATGGCCCCTTTGTTTGTGCCACTCTGCACCTCCACATCGGCAGCCCTGTCCCAACTCCTTGCTGGTTCTTCCTTCAACGCCTCTCCGCCATGTGTCTCTCCTGTGGGACTCTGCCCTGCCTTAGAGGATGCTTTCATGGCTCAGCTGCAGCACTCTGTCCCTCCTCCAGGACTTTTTCACCATGTGTCACAGTGGCAGCCCTCCGCCCCACCTCAGGGTCTGTTTGGGTCTGTTTGCCACGCACTTCTCTACTGTATGGCTTGTCAATGGTACTCAGTCCCACCTCAGGGGCCTTTTCACTGCATGTCTCGGCAGCAGCCCTCTACCTCACATCCGGGATCTTTTTGCCACGCACCTTTCTGCCACATGGCTTGGCTGAGGCACTCAGCCCTGCCTCCAGAGCCTTTCTTTCCTTTGCCCCTCCACGGCTCATTTCTTCTTGGTGCCTCTCTGCCAGCAAGCTTTGCCCTTCCTCTCTACTGAGCCACAGGGCCATGCTGCTCCAGAAACAGCGCACCGGAGCCCAATGTGCCAGAGGCAGCTTGCTGCCTGCGTTTGCTACCTGCTGTAAGGTGAGTGACAGGGGAACCATGGTGAGCTGCTTCTTCCCCTTCACGGTTAGTGAGATTAGCATCTGATCCTTCATTATTATTAAGTCAGGAAGGTCAAGGTTGTGCCACAAAGGTTGCTTTTGTTGGAGAAATAAGAAATGCTAAATTGCTTCTTTCTTTTTTATTTTCAGCAAGGTGTTGCAAACACTTCCATTCTCTACATCACCTGGAGCACCTTCAGAATAGATCTTGGCAACTTTTTTTAGGAACTAAACTGTTCTCCAGAAGCATGCCCTTCTGTCTGCACAAATGAACAAGTTTGTGAAAGTGAGGTACAGGTAGAAATCAGGAATGCTACTTTATAGAGAAGAACAGCATTTGACAAAGTTTACATTTATAATGTTTATTTTTTGTGAAGTAAACATGAATCATATGGGATTTCAATCACTGCTCTCCATGGGTTACCTGTTCCCTTTCAAAATCTGTTTGGCTCTCCTCTAAAGATTGCTCAACATGACCAAACATATGATCCATACACAGCAAAAAAGCAACCCACACCTTCAGTTTAATTATACAGTGCAAGCAATACACATTTGAGATAACTACTAGTTTTTTTTCTCTAAAACCTATCAAATATCAAACAGTTTAGCCATGCTAGAGGAGGCATACTGCCATAATTGCATCTATGAACCTTTGTAACATTTAGACAATATGCAGCAAAGGTTAAGGTGAATTGTACATACCACTGCAGATTTGCTTCTCTGATTAATCTATGAAATTTTATACGAGAAAAGAGTAACTATAAGCAATACATTTTCTTCCTATATGCATTAACTTCTTTTGACAGCATCATCAACAGAACTGAAAAGATTTCACTGAAAGTAAGATTACCTTTCAGGGAAGGGGTTATATTATTTATTGCTAAAGAAATCTTTTATCTGTAAAGCATTGTTAATTCCATTCTATCCCTTATCCCCACTGAAAGTCCAGCTAAATCAGTGGTTTAGTAGTTGGAACTTTAACTAGAAATCATGTTCCCTGTGTTCCACCACTGTGTGGCAACACCATTTTGGACAAATCACTTAGTATTTCCACACCTCAGGTTCCCCATCTGAAAAATTAAAATAATGTTTAGCCATCTGTATAAAGTATTTTGCAATCCTGCATAAATATACAGCAGATCTTGTCATTACTGTATCTTTCCTGTTATCATTACTTCATCTTTACGACTCTAAAATATTTTCTTCAAAATTTCCATATCTAAATCCTATACAACCTCTGACTGCATCCCTCATTTCATAATGTGAGCCATGAGCAGAGTATAAAAAGGAAGAGACCCCAATCTCAATGCACTTCTAAGTATGCTTTCCATTTGAAATATTTGCAAATGAAGTTCTGTGATGCAGCATTGAATTCCCATGAGAAGTGCTATTCTCATTATATCTTCTGTCTGCATACAAGCTTCTGCTGTGTTAGTTGTATTGCCATTTTAGTGAGGACTGAGGAGAGAGAAAGGACGGAAACTCAGACAGAATTACTAAACTGTAACACAAAGACAATGAACTCTAATGCAACAGGACAGCAGATTAAAAGGCTGGGGAAGTTGTTAGACTTTGTAAAAATAGGAAGAAAAAGAGCTTTATTCCATACTTTTGAAGCATTCTTCAAAGCTCAGAGAGCCTACTGAACGAAGCTGTCCAGTTAATCTGCCTACGACTCCTCAGTGCAGCTCCTCACAAAAGCAATCCAACCAGACATTTTTAAGAGCAATTATTTTTTATTATGAAAAGGAAATAACTAAGACCTAGAAAGGCACATTAGGGGCTAGAAGACACACCAATCAGGAAACAGTCTAAGGTCTCCATTCAACTCAGTTTGTTTTAAAGTATTTCAGACCCAATGAATACTCCAAATTCTACAACTGGCCAAGTAGCTGGGAGACTGGGTACATATTGCCAAATAGATTTAAATGCAAAACTTAAACTCTTGTTTTCCCGAGCTATGGCGGGTGAAAAAACTCTAGTTTCAAGGCAAAGTTAGGCTCTGTTGCCTTTATTCATTTCCCAACCAGACCCCAAATGTTCTCCTTCTGTGTTAATACACGCAGAGAGGAAGAAACAAGTAAATCTAAAAAAGGCATTGAGGTGACAAATTCTCACTTATCAATTGTAGTGTTGCCAATCCAAAGGACTCCCAAAAGTCAAGCCTCCCAAAATTCTGAAACTAACATAAAATCAGGAGGATTTTTAATAATAGATTTATTCTTTTTATTTATTTTATATTTTTCCAAACCATTAGACTGCACTCAAGCTTTTTTCACAGTGAAGATTAAAAATGTATTTGTAATTAAAAGAGCTGTGATTCTCACATATCGGATAAGCCCAAAACTGGTGCTAACAAAAATTAACTAAATCTTTCAAGACTTTGAGAGTTGGCAGTGGCTAGATCAGGAGCAGGTAAAATATGGCTTGTGGGCTGGATCCGGCCTGCCAGGCAATTTCATCATCTGCAGGCATGCACCCTCCAATTAATTGTATCCCACCCGGCCCACAGCTGCCTCTGCTGCACTCACATGGGGCCCGAGCCCCGCCAATTCCAACCCTCATGCAGGGGAGAGCCCCAGCCCCAGTCCTGGCCCATACGCAGCTTCTGGGCAGGGCCACTGCTGGCACTACTGGGGCAACTGTTTGGTTCCCCCAGTTCCTCCTTGTGTCCCCGATACAGCTCTCTAGGAAGGGACAGCAGGTAGGAAAGCACTAGCAGGACACAGAGAAGCTGCAGCTGGAAGAAAGCATGGAGCCCAAAGCCTGCACCCAATGGGGCAGTGAGAGCACAGAGCCCAGGCCAGCCTGGTTCCATTGTGTGGGGCTCCCCACAGACCATGTGCAGCTCCTGGGACTCACACACCCCAGCAGGGAAGCCCTGTACAATGAAGCCAGCAGCATTTGCAGCTCCCCACTGCCACATGCAGCTCCTGGGACTCCACTGGAAGTGTTGGAGAGCCCCATGAGATGGAGCCAGGCTGGATCGGCCCTGCTTCCTGCTTCCCATCAGAGTCCTGGGAACTACATGTGGCAGGAGGGAGTGAAGCCAGACCTCTGGCTCCATTGCATGGGGCTTCACCCTCACAGCGCGCAGCTCTGGATGGGTCCCAGGAGCTGCACATGAGCTGCAGGGAGCCCCGCATGATGAAGGAGGACCAGCCTGGCCCTGCTCCTTGCTGCCACATGCAGCTCAAGGAAGTGCCCAGAGCCACATGCCACCAGGGGGGCGCTGCCTGTGTGGGCCAGAGTGCCCTGAAGGCCTGCCACTTGCTGTTGCTGCTGGCTCCAG
>NW_005842026.1:2705786-2720635 GCF_000455745.1 Alligator sinensis | reverse complement strand
TGGCCCTGAGGGCCTGCCACTTGCTGTTGCTGCTTGCACCAGTGGCAGCGGCTGTGCACCATGGGGGGGGGGGCATATGGGGAGCCCACATACCCCCACACCGACACCCTCCCTCACACCTCCTGCACACACACCCCACACCACCCCACACACAGCACCACCCCCACACCATGCCCACACACACACACACACCCTCCACCCACACACACACCCACACACACCCCCACTCCCCCCACACCCTCCCCCACACACACAGCCGCACCCCCCCACAAACCCCACACCCAAACACCCACCCCTACATCCCCCATAAATCCCATATCCCCCCACACCAACACCCTCCCTCACACCTCCCCACACACACCCCACCACCACCACCCCCACACCTTGCCCACACACACACATACACACCCTCCACCCACACACACCCCCACACATACACCCACACCCCCCACACACTCCCCCCACATACATCTGCACCCCTCTGCAAACCCCACACCCAAACACCCACCCCTACATCCCCCATAAATCCCACATCCACCCACACATCTACACCCCACCACACACACACCCAAGACACCCCACATACTTCCCCACCCACAGTATACAAGAATAAAACTTTTTTTGAGCTATTATGCAATCATCTCTATATACACTATGCTAAGACATGTAAATCAGGAATTTTAAAAAAAATAAAATTAAAATGTTATAGTAGATGTTTGATTATTAGCATATGATTTTTTTTTCAGTTCCAAGATGGCAACACCCCTCCCCACTTCCTCTCCCCCCTCCAGGAGTACTTCTGGCAGCAAGGGGTGGGACTTCTGGTGGCAAAGATCAGAGGTTAGGGTGAGGGGCTTCCAGTCCCAAGATGGCAACCAGGGTGTGGGGCACTTCTCAAGGGGCAGAGCTACCCTTGTGACCCTTGATAGCTCATCAAAACTCATTAAGCAACCTTCTAACCAAAATAATTGTCCACCCTGGGTTAAATCCACACGTTGGTTTGCATATTTAACAGGAAAGTCATGTGTAATAGTCTCTGCAACAGCCAGGTGATACTGATCTCTGTCATTTTCTTGTCAAGCATCTGGGACAAGGAAATAGGGTTCAAGCTTAGCTAGTACTCTTATGAAAAACACCTTTATTTCATAGTATCAATAGAAAACTCAGTCTTGGGCAAAACCAAGCCATCTGAATCCTTAGGTCTGGAAGGGAACCTGGTAGAAAATTAAAGGTGAAGAAAATGCTTCTGGAAAAGGTTGGTCCACAGGCAACACTCAGGCTTTTCTTTGTGGTAATGGGGGATAAGAACTAAAAGCAATGGCCTAAAACTGCAGCACAGGAAGTTAAGACTGGAAATTAGGAAGCACTTTCTGACTGTAAAGGTAGTTAAGTATTGGAATAGGCTACCTAGAGAAGTCATGGCATCTCCAGCTTTGGAAATTTTCAAGAGCAGATTAAAAAGACACTTGACTTGAATGTTCAGTCAGGGATGATCCTGCCTTAAATGGGAGACTGAACTAGATGACCTCACAAGGTCCCTTCTGGCCCTACTTTCCTGTAAACCTATGCATGGAGAGACACAATATATTATTTTGGGAATATGAAGGGGACTGAAAACCACTAGACAAGATCATTCAGAACATTTAAATATATTTTCATTGATACAAATATATCACTTGCAAAAGGCTCATTTTATAAGTAAGGCATGTAGTATTGAAGCTGATAAGCTGAGAGACTGAATTTTTTATGATGTAGTCAATAATTTTGCTATAGCCAGATCATTTTAAGAATGTATTTGATTTTGCAAAGAACCATGTTTATCTGCAGAGTAAGGGAAAACTGAGCTCCCTAAATGAAACTGTTAGGATGTAGTAAACGAAACCAAATAAATCTATGTAAAAATGCATAACCAGAGATTAAGACAGAATATTGGTATAAACAAAAAACAGGGACCTGATATGTTTCTAATAATGTGAAGGCAATCTCTCAATATAATGCAGAGATTTCTAACACAGGGGTCTGATGTCAGACATGTAATAAAAGCAATCATTTTGCAAAAATATATTTAAGTACAAACCACAAATTAAAAAAGAGCAAAATATATTAATAAACATGTATCTGGAATACAAAGCTCTGATTATGGCTAAGATCATGCAGGAACAATTTTTCTGCTTGGATCTCACAGAAAATGCCCAAACAAAATTCTCCAACAGATTTGGTTTCTGATACTGGAAAAAAATTAACTGTAGGTGAACCCCAATATTGACACTAGAGCTGAAGTCTGCATAATCACAGCAGCCATGTACAAAAATTATTATTGACCACTATATTTCAGTTGATTAGTACAGTAGGCACACAGTAATCCATGTTGCAAATCTGTATAACAGTTGATACAATTCAGACATTGAAACAACACAACAGTAACTTCTATGTATGAGATGAAGACCAGTCTGCAAATGTGGATCACTAAATGATAAATAACTTGTTTTAAGAATGGGATGCAAAAATATTCTTAAGTAACTTGCTGAGTTTATAGATTAAGAAAACTATTATTATAACTATTACACTATTACCATTCTGGTTACAAAAACAGATATCCCATTTCAAATCCTATACCCAGTGAGAAAATAAGTAAAAGCTGAACTTGGCCATATTCTTATATATATACCTAGGACACTGGTACTGTTGTCTTAACAGAACTAAGTGTTAAGAAACAGTCATTTTTCCTTTGTTGCTTTTATTTAACTTCAAAATTGTCTCAGCTTCCTGAGATATTCCAAAGCTTTTCATCCTAGATTTAGACTACACTTAGCTCCTAGCTGCCCCACCAGCAGATCAGGGCAGAAGGACAGGGCCTGCCTCACCCCTGTAGCTCTTTCTAAGTCCCCTGCCCCTGAGTGGAGAGCTAGGGCCAGGAACAGGATGCTGCCTAGGCAAGGGGACATTTTCCCCATGGCAGCCTCAGGGGCAGGGTGTAATGTCTTAGCTCTGGCCAGGAGACAGTTGTCTCCTAGCTCAGTGCTCCCTGCCAGCCCCTGGGCTAGCACCTGAAGGGAGCCTAGAGCTCCCCATGGTGGCAGCAAGGGCCCATTGCAAGGCCCCAGGAAGTGGGAACAGTTTGCTGCCATTAGCAGCAACTCTGCTCCCACTTCCCTGCATGTGTAGATGCCTGCCCAGAACTGTTTACTCATGAGTGGATTATTCATGAGTAAACTAACCCCGGATCAAATGCATGTGCAGACATGCCCATTGTGTCATAAAATCAATATTGGTATTCAGTCCTGGGTTCCCAGTGTCCAGACAGCTTAGCAATTTTTGTTTCCAAACTTGCCTTTTAAAGGTATTTGGTAGATTTCCCTTGAACACAAGGATAGGAGTGGTTGTTCTGTGAAAAATGTGCTCCTATTGGGTACGTATATCTGTCCTTTATATTTTTTTTCTGAGAGAATTCATTTTGCTGCATAGCTTCTGTTTAGTTTCACCCTTTTAGTTACTATGAGGGTATTTTGTGCATTGGATCATATATATCACATTTTGGGAAAAGTCTACATGTGTGCGGAGTAGACTGATTTAGGAGTGCACTGATAGAAATTTTGGGGGCTGATACCAATAGTTGATATTTAAGGAGGCATATCAGCCAATACCGATCCAATATCCGATACAGCTGCCATCGGGTGGTAAGTCTGCTGTGGTGGAAGGGGAGGGGGGAGGGAAGGGGCATGGGGGGGCAGATAAATGCCCCCACAGTGAGGGAGGGGGCGTGCAGAATGGAAGCATGGCTCATGGGGTGGGGGCAGCTCCCGCCACTGCTTGCACCCTGGGAGGGTGGGAGTGGGGGTGAGGGGGCATGTGTCCCCAGATCTGTGTGGCACAGGGCGGGCTGCAGCTGTGAGGTGGAGCTGAACGCCCTTCCTCCACCCAAGCACTGGGAAAAGCCAGGGCTGCGCCGGGCAGTGCAGGACTGGGAGAGGAGCTGTGGCAAAATTTGGGGTGGCTGCAGCCTCCTCCCCACACTACCAGAGCCCACACCGAGCCCAGCCCCCACCAAAAATAGCTCTGTGTAGTGCTGGCCCCGGCTACACCCCACAGCTGCAGCCGATGCCATGCAGATCCGGGGATACACGCCCTCCCCACCCCTGCCCTCCCAGGGTACAAGCAGTAGTGGGAGCTGCCCCCACCACAAGCTGTGCCTCTGTCCCATGGCCCACTCCTCCACCCTAGTTGGGCAGTGCTTGCCCCTGCTGCTGCCTCCTCCCTCACCACAGGAGGCATTGCTTTTCAACACCCCATGCCCCTTCCCTCCCCCCTTCCCTTCTGACTTACCAACTGGAGGCAGCTCCTCACACTGCCAGCTCTGCTCCATGTTGCGCTGTGGCTCCGCGCAGCATGGGCATTTATCAGCCAAATTATCGGCCCCATCAGGCTGATATCTGATATAGACAATTTGCTTTATATTGGTACTGATCTGATATCGGACCAATGTATCAATTCACCGATAGATTAGCTCTGCAGTAAAGCATCACCACCTACATATGCACTGGTATTAGGGTGAAGTAAACTAATTAACTCTGCTGTAAGATAGTACAGCAGGGGCAGTACTATCTTATGGTAGAGTAATTAACTGCACTGAAATGCACATGTAGTTGGTGGGGCCAGACTTCTGCCTGCTGCCTAGACACACAACTCCATACTTTGAGAACTCTTGTGCCCCAGACAGCCCCTTTATTGCCCAATGCCACCATCTGGAGCCTAGGGCTGACTCCTGGTGCCCCCTGCCAGCCCAGACCTGCTCCACCTCAGCTCAAATTGCTGCTGTCCCAGGCACATGTGTAGATGCTGCGCCCCAGGAGCAGTTTACTCCAACTCAAACATTTCTGGAGTTTATTGTTTTGCCTTAATTTCACATGAATATGCACCCAGCATTTATAGGATCCATGGATTCTTAACAAACTCTATGCTTTTTTTCTCTTGACTCCTGATGAAGAATGTTTTGCATTCAAAAGTTTGTCTAACTTTATCCCAACCATGCATTTGGTCAAATAAAAGATATTATCCAAAAAAATCCTTGCCTCTTGCATCATAAATTTGTGGCAGTTAAGTACTCACCCCATTTAATGATGTTTTAAGACAGTACAGCATATCACAAAGAGACTGGCAGGTAAAAATATTTTGGGTATTAAGGAAGTGACTACAACATTTCCTCTATTGAAATATTTCAATAGTAATGAAAAGAAGAAATTATTAAATTGATGCAAACGTGTATGTAAGATGATAAGTTTATAAATGTCATAAAATAGAATGGAA
Source organism: Alligator sinensis (assembly GCF_000455745.1). Classification (NCBI taxonomy): domain Eukaryota; kingdom Metazoa; phylum Chordata; order Crocodylia; family Alligatoridae; genus Alligator; species Alligator sinensis. The sequence goes on along the minus strand of NW_005842026.1, from coordinate 2,715,331 downwards.
GCTATGCTAGGGAGAGGGTTGGGTTGGATTGGGCTGGGATGGGTTGGGGTTTTTTTAACACTTCCATGGTTGTATTTTTGAACAGAAGTCTATCATGATAGAAACAGACAATGAGCTGTTACAATCCATATTACAGAATGGATTATGTTAAGCAATCCCGAGCTGCCCCACAATCTCTGCTGCCACCACCTGGAGGGCTACCTGTGGCTGTGCTACATGTTCCTGCCCCACCACAGCTGAGGAGGAAATTGCCACCAGCATGAACATGTGCCTTGGTGTGTGAGAGGTTCATGCCCACCTAGCTGCAGGGACATGGGCTGCTCAATAAAGTTTGGCACTAACTTCTGCCTCTCTGCATGCTGTGGGTGAAAACCCAGGGCTAGGGGAATGCAGGCGGGCCAGGTGGGGAGTGGGGACAGGGACGGGGGCCAGAGGCTGGGGTGGGGATGAGCCTCTCCCCATGCAGGGCTTATTACGTGGCTGGGGCTGGCATGGCTGGTGGCTCCATGAGGTCATGGTTGTCGGTGATGGTGTGTGGCTCTGGCCAGTGTCCTCAGACAGCTGGGCACAGTGGGTTGGTGCCCAACTGGGGTCAACTGCCAGGGAGGAGCTCATGCTGCTGGTAGCCGGTGGTGTCATGATTGGCCACACCTCACAGTGGTGGCTGAGGCTGCAGAGCTGGCTCATCAGGCATTGTCCTAGGCTCCTAAAGCTTCTCATGGAGGATGCAGCCAGAGAGCTCAGCAGGATAGGCTGCTGGATGCCCAAGGGGCCCTCCCTCAGTGGCGTGTCACTGGGAGTGCCAGGCTGAGGCAAGTGCTCGGGCAGGTTGCCGGTGCTGCTATAGACAGTATGGCTGCAGCCTGGGTCCCAGGGCATGAGCATGTCCATCAGTTGCCACATAAAGGGCATGGACTAACAGGCACTGCCCGAACAATGATTGTAGTCAGTGACAGCAGCCCACTGTGCCCTCAAGGCCTTGACCTTTATGCAGCCCTGCTGCACCGTCCAGTCATGCCTGCACTCCCATATCCAGGCTGACAGCTCCTCATAGACATGGGTGTTGGAGCGCCCACCTGCTCAAATTTATGCTGCTCCTCCACTCTGCCCCACAGCACCATGAGGTCGCCCATCTCCTCCTGCAACCAGTTGGGACCCCAGGTGGAGGGCATAGGCATAGGCATGGCTGCAGACAAGGAGGACACCATCTTGGGCCCTGTGCCGGCTCTCTGGGCCATTGTGTGGCTCTCACTGTGCTGCCGGGCCTGGGCAGTTGCCTGTAGCACCCAGTGCAGGGGCCCAGCATGGGACTAGCAGCCACACAACAGAGGCAATGCACCACAGCACCTGCAAGCTCAACGCAGGCTGCTGGTGGTGGGCTGCGGGCAGATGGGGCTGTCCCCAGCAGCCAGGAGCTGCCTGAAGACCTGGACAGCACAGGCCTGGCAGGCACACCAAGGTGCAGGCAGGCTAGGGCAGCCCAGGGAGCCACAGGGGCCTGGAGTGCCCTCAGGCGCCCTGCTGGTGTGCCCCAGGGCTCTCAGTGTCTCCAGGCTTTTAAAGACCTGAGGTAGGGGCTGCCACAGAGGCAGCCTGGCCCTGGGGCAGAAGAGGCTCCCAGCCTGCAGCCATGGAGCTAGCTTCAAGCTGGCCCCCTAGTGGCATGGCTGACCTGGGTGCAAACTTGCTCCTGGGCTTCATCTACACATGTGTAACTTCAGAGTAACTAATCACACATAAATTTGCTACCTGAATTTACAGGTAACAAATTTACTTGTGATTAGAGGTTTTTACTGCATAGAAAACATGCACATCTGGAATGCATGCTTACTGCACGGTAAACTACACTGCCGTGCAGTTAAGCATCTTGTGCAGACACACCCACTACGAAGTAATTTAGAACAAAAATGAGCTGTGTATTTGGAAAGGAAGTAAAGTTTAATAATTAAACATCATGGGCACCTATGAACATTGGGCATCAGTGCACAACAAGACACAGAAGAATCCTTTCATAAGTTATCTACTCTGACCTTGAGTCTGAATATTTTTATTTGTGTTGTTAATTGGCTATATTAGATATTTATTGTTGTTTTTAATTGATATTATATTTTGTTTATATTTGTTTGAAAGAAAAAATAGAAATCCTAAGAATAGCCACCAGGCTAGTGCATACTGACACTTGGTTTGTTACAGGACTATGAACCTTTCATAAGCATTTCCCACAATGAGAGAGAGATGCCTGACAATCAATGCAGGAATCAATGAAAGTATTAATGCTTAGCACAAAAGAGAGGGGTCAAAAAAATAAAACACTTCCTATGTCTTCTAAAGTAGCTAAGTACAGAACAATCATCCAGAAGCCACGCCTAACTTACACTTTTGGTCGAAAACAAGTAAAAGTGCATGAATCTAATGAAATCTCAGCTTCACTTTTGAATTTATTGGATTTAATCAGCACAAACAAATAGCTAAGGTTTTTGTATGAGACCAGATTTCCTTAGAGTTAGATTTGGTATGTTTTTCTCAGTAATTCCTTGTCATTGCAAGGATGTTTTAAGAAAATATGTTTATAAAACCCTCTTTTTGTTCTGCTAACCCTGCAAGCTAGACATGTTCCATTTATTTTTAAATTAAGTGAAAATTAGCCAGGTGTGTTAGATAAGCTTTCTATACACAGGTCTAAATATTGACAAAAGGAGATGTGTCACTGGAAAAATCATCAGTCTAGCAATTATCACGTTAGCATGTTAAGTGGAAAAAGATGTGAAACTTCCAAATGTGTCAATACAGATTATTTCATTTCCACCAGCTATCAGCTATACTGTGAACATCAGTGCCTTAATGTATACTCAGCAGCAGGTCGGCTCTCACAAGCCGATACTCTCACATGTCATGCAGAATCACCAGGTCTGAGGTGAAATCACGTATATCCCTTTGCAGTATCAGGAAGTGATTTATTTCTAAATGGAGGGGAGAATGGGCAAAGACAACCTTTCCCACTGTTCCTGAGCTACTTTAAAGTACTTGCTTCCTGTCCCTGTAGTATCAATAATTTCTTAGAAAAGGAATGCATTTTTCCTTTTCCTAGCCTTTCTGGTTTTGCCTACATTATTATTAGCTAACCATGATTGACCAGTTTCCCTCTTTGTCTGCGCCTTTGTACTACTTTTGCCTACCTAGGGTTTTTGCAAATACAGCCAATGTCATTTAAACCAAAGCTGAGCATCTCCTCCTTGATTTTTCTTTTCTTTTTTTTTTAAAGATCAGTTTCTTTCCTACATGAACATCAGTCCATATAGGAAAATGGGATAAAATCAAGGCAAAGCTATAAAGTAGCTCATTTTGGGGTGGAGTTTACAGAAACCATTCCCCTCAATACAATCTGACAGTTATGAGATAATTGCTTGTAAATTCATTTTTCAGGCCTATTGTACTTAACGATGTGATATAATCCAATTTGAAAAGAAAATTGCATTTACTTCAGTTAATGTGATATTTGTGCCACAAGACATTAGGCACTTTAACTAAGCATCCCTTTGATATATATCCTTGCAGCAATAGCAATATACAAAGTATCTGAAACAAAGCTCATTGAAGTATATAGAGAGAATACAGCAGTGAATTACCTACAATCCAAAGCACTGTATGCAACTTGGCAGCTTTGTTTAGGGATGTGCTGATGAACAACTATTTTATCCTGGGATGAACGATGGGTGGCTTTTAGTGTCCACATCTGTTAGGCTTTGTAGGTCTATGGACAAGTATAGAATGGATGGCAATCAAGTACCTGTACTACTATCCTATATTTACCGAAAATTGCACTTTAACTTGGTACAAGTGTACTGAAGGTAAGGAAGAGGTTCCAGCATTTCATTTGCATCAGTGGTTTGCCTCTATTCAAGTTCTTGAGCCAGGATTTATATAGAAGTGTATTATACAGATCATTGCTGAAATGGTGCAAACAAAAAATAGAGGGTTGAGACTGTTTCCTCCACACCCACAAAAAACACCTTGTATACAGTAAATACTTAATATGTGTTGGTGCCCCATTTTAAGAATATCAGTAAGAACCTGCTTGCCTTGCCAACTAAAGAGTTCATAGACAACAGGTTGCCTTGCTAAAAATACACTACAGGAATGCTATTTTTCAAAACAGAAAATCATAAAATCATAGAAAATTAGGGTTAGAAGGGACCTCAGGAGGTCATCTAGTCCAGTGGTTTTCAACCTGTGATCCATGGACCCCTGGGGTTCTGCAGACTATATCTAAGGGGTCTACAAAAGATGACTATGATCAATCAAAAGTATGTGAATACCCACACTTACAATTTAAAGGGGTCCACAACTCCATTTGAAATTGTTTAGGGGTCCACAAATGAAGAATGGTTGAAAACCACTGATCTAGTCCAACCTACTGCTTAAAGCAGGGCCATCAAGAGAAATGCTTAAGAGAAGTGCTTATGGCTCCCACCAAAGGAAAACCAGAAATGTCCACGTGAAGTGATTGAAAGTTAAAAATTAAGAACTGGGAGACTATAATTAGCCAAGATTCAGAAGAATTTGTTGTTAACTTTGATCCTGAAAGTTAAGGTTACAGTTGTTTGTGTTTAAGTACAAAAAAGGCAGAAGAAGCTACAACTCTTGTTTCCCAGCTCTTTTGTTGATCATTATTCCTGGACACCATTCCTTTTTCACACTACATTTGAATTTCACTGATTCAAAAAGAAAAGGGCTGGCAGAGAGGACTAATCTTTATATTCCTTTTATTTATGTATTTACAAACAGAAGGTACCTAGCTATTCATCTGCTTTTGTCCAAGATTTTCCGGGGAGACAAGCAATTTTAGTCATTTGGATGAAGTTATTTGTTCTGATTAGAATGAATAAGAAATTTCTTATAGCCACTGTAATATAGGTAGGATTTATGAAGGGTTTTTTTGTATAGAACCTTGTTTTTTTGGATAAAAGTATATTTTTTCCCAGTTATTACATGGAGATTTTATTCTTTGTCTTTTAAGCCAAATCTTGTTAGTATCAGAAAGATTATTTTACACACTTTCCTCTAAAATAGTCCACCTGGAAAGGGGTCACTGTCTACAGGGCACCCACTTTCCCATTCCACTTGTGGAGGAGGGTTTGTAGTTAGCCAGCATAAAGATAAAACTGGACAGTCCTGGCACAGATTCAGTGCATTTCCCTGCCACTCTTGGCAGGTGACGCATCCTCACCAGAAGCTAATACCACCCCAGTGGTACAACCCATACAGAAGGGTAGCAAGGCAAATACTACCCACTACAGCAGTAGTGATCTCTGTGGGATTACAGCTACTTTTGCTGGTGACATTGTGTACCCCTTCCCCATGGGGACTGAAAGAAAAGTCAAGCCTACAAACTATTCAAGACACTTCAGTACTGGTCATTGGGACTAAGTCTCAGAGAGCCATGACTATTTTCCACTTTTTTTCCTGTCTTTTTAACCCTTTGATGCCTCAGCTTCCCCAAAATAATCCAGTCCAGTTATCTAATATAAAGTCCCTGCAGTCCTCTCACATAATTAAGACTGAATGTCTAAAAACAAGAAGCACACTGTTTCTTATTGAGGTCCTCATCACTGTATATTGCTAACTGTTAGTTGGTTCTGCTGTGAAGAAGGGCCTGGAAAAGCACTCCAACCTTGATTAGTTTATTGATTACAATTATGAAGACAAGTAACACAAGGCAGTGTCCAGCAACATTTCTGAGCTTCAGGTCAGAACAACCTGACTCCAGTCTGGTCTGAGCTGTGGGGCTCTGGAGATGTTCTGGTAGCAGGGGGCTTGCCTATGCTGGTCCTGGGGCCAAATAATTGGAAGCTATAATGATATGTTTCCAAACCCTGACATAAAGTATATGTTTAGTACTTCTTAGCTCACTGTGGTACTGCAGCAACTGAAGCAGAGCAAGCCCATCGTATACTTGTACGCACTCCAGTTTATACCCCACTCATTCACAACTTCTCACTGTATAGAATTTAAGTAACCAGTGGTCTATTTTAAAATTTTTAGTACAGCAATACTCAAGAAATACTCAAGAAATACAAGTTATTGCTACAGGTATCTGTTTAGCAATCTTAAAAGCAGAAACATAAAGGTGCAAAGCACACAAATTCTCCATAATTAGTACAACATTCCCTGCCCCTCCCCCTTACTAAACAGGTTTTGGAGACATTTTGCAAAACTAGAGGTTGTACAACTTTAGCTAAACTTCATAAAAAATATCTTTAGTATCATGGGAGTTTGATTCATAAATTAGCATAATACAGGGCATGTCTACACGTGATGCTACATCACCATAGCAACACGCTACAGCAACATAACGTCTGTAGGCAAGAACTGCAATGCTGCCACTACATCACCATAGCAACGTGCTCCTTCATTATAGCATGTTGCTATGGTGACATGCAGTACAGGAAGTTCTAAATGACGGCATAGTAACAAAGGTGCTGTAAGGACACATGTAGACATGCCCATAGAGAAGGCCTTTATCGCTACAGACATATGAGTTAAAATAAATACCTATGTTTTTGGTAAATATAAAATAAACTAAAAATGTATAGCATAAGTTAATGTTGTGTTCTGAGATGTGGCCTAAGCAAAAACTGACATGACATCTTGAGGTGATAGTTCACTGTTTGAAATGTTTTCCTGGGGTTTTTTTTTCCTACCTTCCAGCTAGTTCCTTCCTTCCTGGAGTAAAAGTTTATTTTCCACATATCCCATTTTTCATTTTATTCCTCCTCTAGTGAATCAGCTGCACTGGGAAAATTAGTCTGTTTGGAGCAGCTTGCAAGGTACTCACTTCAGTTTTATTCAGTTCCTTTTCTTGTAAAAAAAACAGGGTAGCAAGCCTCTCTATCCCCTGCAGCAGTCAGGAGGAATGCTGGTCTTGTCCAGCACAAATAGGACATAATTGAAATAAAATAAGTATGACGAAACGAAAGATGTAGTGAGACCTCCTTCATACAGTGCCCAGGAGCTCAGTGTGTCTTGGTGCTCAGTTCCCTCAACTAAAAAGGGAATTCAAGGTACTCAGCATCATCCCAGATTTGGCCCCAAGTCATGGAGATTTTAGACAACAATTTCTCCCGTGCTTAAATTTTTAAAGTAGTTGCCATAGCAACTGCCAGACACAGCATATGGTATGTCTGCTACCTCTGAGATAACAGAGCAATTTCTAAAGAATTTACTTTACAAAATGTTATGAACCTTTGTACATTTTACAATTTTCCAGAGTATGGTATAAGGTACTGTTGTTCCCTGACATTTTCCTCAAGTTGAATGCTCATTTTGTAACTCTCTTCACATTAGGCAAGTATTTCCCCACTTTATCTGGTTTTTTGATTTCCCTGTTTAAAAACTTCTACTAATCACCAAGAAATAAAAAAGGAACATGAAAGATCCATCACTGGGAAGAAAAGACATAGAGATATTGCTCTAAATTTCTGTCTGGTTTTGATACAATGCTACCTTTTTCTCAAAGAAGGGGAAAGAAGGAGAAAAATTGGAAAAGAGGGAGAATCTCCCAGTATAAAGTTATTCATAAACCAGTGCTGCACATTCAGATGTTTTGTTGAACCATCTGCATTCTTCAATCCTGGGATTATTATAATTGAGCAGTTTCCCTGCAGCTTGGGACATGAGAAAAAATGCTGTCTTGCTGAGATCTATGCAACCTATTAAGCTTATGAGACAATGCGCGAGAGAGACAAAATTCTCTCTACTTTCCCCTTTCTTTTGAAACATTGTAATCGTCTACAAACCCTTACCAATAGCAGATCACTACAGCTCTCTATACCTGTTCAGCTGTGCTGAATGCTGGAATGAAGTAACAACACCAAGATTCGACCTGTGTCCCACCCACCTGCTTGAGTAGAATGACTCACAGATACAAGGCACATCTACATGTATATTTGGTCCGAGATCAGTTTACCTGCAAGTAAACGCTGCTGTTAGACCCCGACTCCATGCGGCACCCAACAACTAGGGAGCTGATGATTCAATCGCTCATGAATCCTGTTGCTCATTAGCCAGAGCAAGCAGGGAGCAAACACCAGCACACATTGCTTACAACAGCTTTATTCACAATAGAGACCGCTTTGGGCCAGGTCCCAAAAAACCAACAAACCAGGGACCTGCACTGAACAATAGTTTTTTCCACATTTAAACACTTTAGTTCATGCTCATTACCATTTATTCCACCCTGTCCCTCCTTTTGTTCCAACCATTTCTCCTCCTATCTTAAGCTCCGCCTCTGTTTACTGTTTACTTCATTAACATGGAATTGCCTATGCATTTTATTCATTTACATGTCTTTTTGCTATGAGCACATGTCTAAGGCCTTCACCCCACTTCTTCGGTCAATGGGCAGACTTTGACCAAAACCTGGAAGCCTTCTGGAGGCTTCTTCACCGATCACCATTCACCTTTTCACATATGTTCATCTCGGATTCTGGTATCTTCTACATTCCTATCTGTTTTTCTATCCCAGGTTGTGCCATCTCCACATTCATAAGACTTCATTCACAGCACACAGACTTACACAGGCACACTTGAAAATGGTTGATATAGTTAAGATGGTTACTTAGCATAAGCAAATGGCTGGCTTAGCATAAGCATTCATAAGAAAAATCTGTTTGCCTAAGAATCTTGCAATATTATTTTTAATATATCATTCTGGCTTGTGGTTAGCAGCTTCGCTAGGCCACAGGTCATGCCTTTATTCAGCTGCAAATCCAGTGCTCCCCAAGATCCAAATATTGTCAACCTAACAGCTGACAGGCAGGTGTCTACATGTGCAGGGACATGGGAACAGATTTGCTGCTCTTAGCAGCAAACTGCTGCCACTTCTTGTAGCCCTGCAATGGGCCTCTGCCGCCACCGGGGGGAGCTTGTGGCCCTGGCTGCAGCTGCCAGCAGCTGGCAACCATCTTGAAAAGCCAGTCCTGCTCTCTGCTCCCTGGCCAGCCACTTGCCTGGCCAGGAGCAGTATGCACAGCACAGGGGCAGCATATGGCAGCTCTCTTGTCACTGCCTCTGCCTCCCCACACTATGACTGCTCCAGCTCCTGCCCCTAGCAGTGACAGCCAGCACCCCAGACTCCTACTGGCTACTGCATTGGCCCTGCTGGCCCACCACGCTGACTGCCAGCTGGCCCATGGCTGTATGGGCCTTCCTGGCTCCTGCACACACAGTGACCCCCTACCTGGCTGCAGCATGCCATCCTATGGCCACCAACACCATGCAGCTGTCACCTAGGCCAAATCCATCTGGCTGGATCCCAGCAGAGATGCCGACAATGGGTTGCTGGACACCACATCCAAAGCACCTTTGCCTACTGGGCCAGCCAGAACTGGTGGCTGCACATCATCCAGCAGAGCTGGAATGACAAACAGTGGCTGGAGGCATTCTGAATGACCCAGACCACCTTTCTGGACCTCCTGGAGCAGCTCCACCTGCATCTAAGGTGGCAGGACACCACCATGCAGCCGCCCCTCCCTGCAGACCCCTGG
>NW_005842026.1:2677130-2705776 GCF_000455745.1 Alligator sinensis | reverse complement strand
TGAAGCTGGCCACATCCACCAGCCTCCACTATGTGGGCCATCTCTGTGTAGTCAAGGCCACTTCTGGGGATGCCATCCTGGAGGTGTGCGGTGCCCTCCAGGACATGCTGGGGCACACAGTGCTCTGAGTGCACAACCCCCTGGTGGTGGTAGTAGGGTTCTGTGCCCTGGGATTCCTCCAGTGCATCCAGGTCCTCAACAGGACCCACATCCCCATTACCTGCCCACCACACAACAACCGCCCCTACTACAGGTGGCAGGGCTTTCACTCCATTGTGCTTCAGGTCATCATCAACCACCACAGTACCTCCACAAACATGAGTGCCAGCTGGATGGGCAGTGCCCATGATGCCTGCATGTTTTGCAACTCCAGCTTACTAACCCTGGTGCAGAGCAGCTGCTTCATGCTGGGGGTGCCAGACCTGGAGTGAGGCCCCATGGTGGTCCCGCCCCTCCTCATCAAGGACCGCACCTACCCACTCTTGCCGTGGCTCATGAGGCCCTACACTGGCCACCTGGACCCCTACCAGGCCCACTTTAACTCAAGTTCACTGAGGACCAGAGCCATCCCTAGGGGTGTGTCGGGCCTGGGGCATATCAGCCTGCACAGGGCCCGGGGCAAGGGGTGGTGCACTGGCAGAGTAGGGGCAGGGTGGTCAACAGCAGGAGCAGGGGGGTGGCGAGCAGCCAGAGCCAGCAGAGCAGAAGGGGTGGCAAATGGCCAGAGTCAGTGGCGCTCAGCAACAGTGGCATGTGGCAGCCGCAGCAGGCCCCTCCCCCACCCCACCCCCCCCCTCCAGGGATGGCCCTGGCGAAGACAATATTCCTTGGGTCATCCTCACAGCCTGCATGCTGCATAACATTTGCAAGGCCCAGGAGAGCTGTTTCATGAGGCCTGGGCAGAGGAGGCATGGCAGGTGGAGGATGCCTGGCAATGGGAGCACCACCATTGCAGCAGCAGCAATAACAGTGAGCCCCTTCTGCTGAGGCCTTGGGCGAGCCACACACCTACCCCTGAGGGCCAGGGCACTGGGTGAGAGAGGTGCTGGCCAATCACCTCCTCCTGAACTCCCTGCTATAATCCACCTGCACAGCCACCTATAGATCACCCCCACCACCCACCCCCAGCACCATGCTCACTGCAGACATGTTTCAGAAGAACAACAGTTTTTATTACCCTTACATCAAAGAGACCCCCCTCTTCCCCAACAAACAGAGCCCTCTTCCCCCACAGCAAGAGAGCCCCTCCACCTCCCACTCCACCCACCTGTAGTAAATGTGAACACATGTAGATACACACGCTTACTATGTAGACACACCCACGAAGGACCAGATCCAGAGAGGAATTTAGGTGCCTAATTGTCATTTCAGGCATCCCAGTCCAATAGTTAGAATCCAGTTTCAAGTCTTTTCTCCAGTGAATGTTAAATTATATCTATATATATAACAATATATGTAACATGAAGCAGCTTCAACAGGACAAACAGGCTGTAAATTGATGTTGCCCTTGTCACAAAAGAAAATGTTTTCTCGCAGGGACAGTGTGAGTATTCAAGTGTCCTTTTTGCTTGTTGTGGAACAAACCCCAAAAGTTTTGTGCAATAAGAGGTACTAACACTGTCCTGCACTGTTATGATGGACATCTGAATAGCTGTCCCCCAATATTATCATGGGACAAGTGGATCAGTTATTGTTCCACAATTCACCTCTTCAATTTTTGTGAAGTCGCTCTGGCCCTGATAGCAGAACTCTACTGTCCACAAGTATCAGGCCCCAGGCTGCTGCCCCAAACTATTAATTGTCGACATGTTGACTTGACATTCTGTGCTCGCTACTCACCCAAGAACAACTTCAGAGCCTGCATTCACTGACTAGCACCAACTACCAGGGATCCCTATCCACCTAACCATCTGACTGTGAGGGGGTTCATCAGACTCATCCATCAGAAAGCAAGGCAAATATAGATCTCCATAACCTCACACACACACATCCATCCTCCCTCTACCATAGTCCCTCAATCTGACAACTGCAATGCTGTAAACAAATGAAGCAGCAACTGGGGTGAGGTCAAGAACCAAGGGTGCTCTAGTCAAGCCACCAAATCAAGACAGTCTATGAACGGATCAAAAAGGAAATAGCAGCCTGGGGACATGACTGTGACCTGACTAGTGCTAGTCCAAGTGCAGACACTGAGACAGCAGTTCACAAGGACATGGGACTCCAACCGCACACGCAGGGTCACATGTGCCCACTACAAGGAACTCTCCCACATCTTCACAGTAAACAACATGCTCATTTCCAAACACATGGTGGACATGGTTGCTGCACCACCCAGAAGAGCCTTGAAGACTCCAACTTGACCATGGTCCAAGACACTTTGCAGACCAGTACTTCAGTGAAGTTGATAAGCCAGGTCAGGGACTACCAAACTGTGCAGACTCACTGGCTATCCACCAGAGCTATGTGGACTCTGAAATGAACCTAGGCTTGAACAATGAGGACCTAGAGATTCTTGCTCTCCCGCCATGTTAAGCATCCCAACCAGCCATCTCCCAACATGGACCCAGACCACAACAAGACAAATCCCAGAAACAGTAAGTGGCAGGCCACCATTATTGCTGGGTTAGAGATTGGGCAATGGGGGGTGAGAGTTGGTGGGCAAGGAGCCAGAGCACTTGAAATCAATGGCTTGCTGGACCCCCTGCAGCAGTTGAACCACTGCTCCCTGTTCCCTTTCCCATCCCCCTGCAGAACTGGAGTTTGGGGCTGTGGTGGAACCGCATGGCTGCACTTGGGGATTGCCACACTATGTGCCCCTCCCCTCAACCCCATGTGATTTAGGTACCACAATAGACAAAGTGGACAATTAATAGAACAAGCATTGTTTTTGGGAGTTCTTTAATGGTCACCAAACCCTCACTGTGTTGTCAGTCCCACTTCAGTTAGGCATTGTTTGCCACTGTTTAAGTTAAGTATGAATTTAACACATCTATCATCCAAAACCACGAACAGCAGTGTAAAACTATAAGGAACCTCATTGTTGCACCTGGCCTCATGCCCAGAGCTCAGGGTAAGGCACTGCTCCTGGCTTCGTACCCAGATATAAGGGCAATGAAGCACTACCACATGGCACCACCCCCTTAGGAAGCCCCTTCAGCTTTTTGCCTTGGATCCTAAGAAAGTAACAGCAATTGCCTTCACTCACAGGGACAGATAAAGGCACTTTATTACAAGCAATGCATTTCAAGCCAGTGAACAAGGAAAGGAGGAAACAAGTGGCTTTTAAATCATCAGGTCTGATGTTTGGTCAGTTGTCCCAAGAACACCGTTGTCCCATGTAAGCAGCCGCAGCATCAGTTGTATTGTCCTGGACTCTTCTAAATGTTGATGCCAGCCTGGAAAGTCAGTCTGAGTTCCTGATGGTCCCCCATTGAAACAAACTCAATTCATGCAGTCCAGGGTCATTTCATAGCAGGAGAAGATGGGTCACAGAGTGGGCTGCAGCTCCAGGATCCAACTGGGATGGAGTATCAGTCACACCCCTTATAGGATCTAAGTAGGACAGTGCAAGGTGTTTGTAGTGGGTAGCAAGTCACTCCCTGACATTACAGGGAAGAGTCAATGCGCTAGTGACCCATCATAGCATGCCATCCCTCTCCATGAGTCACAGTCATCAGGCACCACAATCCCTTGCAGCAAGGGTCAAGAAAAGACCATTGGACTGTCTCAAACCATGACCTGGTGACACCTCTACTGTGGTGTTGGGTGCTGGCAACCTGCAATTATAGATGAGGGAAACTAGGGGACCCCAAGGCAACAGACCAGAATCTTCATACCACCTGCATCCCCCCATCTGGCCTGCTGTATTTCACAAAATCCCATGGGAGTTAGGGGCCCTGGTTGTACCCAATTGGCCCCTACTGTACCCCATGGCAGTTGTATGATGGCTGCCCAAGTCCTACTTTCCAAGGGCCTAGGGAGCACAGTAGAAAGTGAACTTTGCATGTTGAGAATCATCAGGGCAAATGAGGCAGGCTGCTGGCTGAATGTCCTTACAACTTTTGTTGGGGAGCTCTTCATGCTACCAGGGCAACAGTGGGAAAACAATGAACTCCTGTTCATCTTCCTCTACTTTCAGTTCTGACACTGCAATTGATAGTGAGCCTAGGATGTGGTCACAAACTGGTGCTCAGAAAGATTCCAGGCAGAGGAAGACTCATACCTGCACAAAGATGGACATACTGGCTTCTATGACAGAGTGCAGCTATTCCTGAATCAGGGAGGGCAGGCAATGGAGGGAAGAAGAGCAAATATCCCACAGCCAATGTTTAGCTCTTATCAGGTACAGGATCAAGAAGCCCTACATACTGCTGTGTGGCATACCTGGTGGTATTCCAAGGAGCACTATGTAGCCTTTGCTGGGCATACAAAAGGGATGCTGCAGGAGTTTGTGCAGGTTAAGCAGGAGTCTGTGGATCATCTCTCGTCTGCCTTGAACCTGCAGAGAGAGGACATCCTTAGGGATCTCCATGTCATCCCACAATTTAACCCGCAAGTGGGACTTTCCAGTCACCCCTGGCGGCACATGCTGCCACCAAATGGGGGTGTTGTTATAATGATGACCTTTATCTTTTACTAGTTATCACTTGTGAAGGAGAAAAGGAAAACCTGGTAAAACTTACTGCAGGTGAAGACGTGTCAACTGGGAGAGAAATGGCAGCACCAAAAGAAAGGAGGATGCCATGGGAGCCACAGTTCCAGAGTAGCTGCTCCATTCAGCTAGAGAGGCCCCAGAGTGACAGAGGCTGGGGACTCATGCTAGAAGGAGAGAGGAGTGTAGACAGGGAGCTGGGAGGAGGAGGGCTGTGCCTAAAGATCTGAGACATTGGGTCAGAGACTCCCAGCACCGGGGAGCTGGCTGTGATCCAGCAGGAGAGCTCAGCTGAGCTCTGGTGACCTGGGAGACAGACTGCGAAGGCGCCATGGAGAAAAATGACATGAAGCTCTGCTGGAGGTTTTTTCCCTTTCTTGCATTCCCTGCTAGGGACCCGAGCAGGTCGGCCAAGAGAGACAGACAGATAGGCCGTACCTTAACCCTGGGACTGCTTAAAGGGGATCTGCAGTTGGCCACAGGCCAAAACTAAGTCATAAACAAGTGTGGGACATGTGACCTAAGTGCAGGGTCAAGAAGGGCCCTGTGGCAGAGTACCTTTGAGGGTGCTCACCACTTGGAGGCTCCCACTGGCTCTGGTGGGATCCTGTTTTGGAGGAGCAGTAGGGGAAACCCCTAGGTACCATTTAAAGGAGGAAGGTGCGTGGCAGGGCACTGCTGGTGCCTGCCACTTTAAGACTGGAGCCAAGCAGCTAGCAGGTGCTTGATTGTGGCAGCCATTTTAAATCTCTGGCCACCCATATAAATAGATAATTTGCCTGCTGGCAGGAAAGGCAGCAACACTGCCTGGCTGTGAGGCTTTGTGCATCATCCTGGAGGTAAGGGCAGGAGCTGTAGGGGATGGTTAGGAGGCTCCTGGTCCTGGGCATGACCTAAAACTGCACCCTGCTGGGAGTGGGTGGCCTGGTGGGGCTCTCAGTGGCATGGGAGCCCCCAGGAAATGCCAGGCTAGTGATCACCCTGGTGAAAGGTGGGTAGGGGTGCCTTAACCCTAGCCCTTACCTTTGGGTGGGTTTGCATACCATTGGAGGTAGCTGGGGGCCAGGCATGGCTGAGGCCACCTGAGCCCTGTGGGGTACAAGACTCTGAGAGACCCTGAGGAGGGACAGTGGAGGCCAGGCACAGCTGCAGCCACCTGAGCCCTGTGAGGGAATAGAACCCTGAGGAAATGTAGTTGGGGCCAGGCACAGCTACGGCCACCTGACTCCACCGGGGAGTGAAGCCCCATGGCCCCAGCTGAGGGGGTGGTTTGGAGCCCTGGGTGAGGGGAGAAGAGATGAGTATCCCCAAGTAAGGGGAGTAGTCCCAGATAAGTCTTTGGATGCCTGAGGCTGAGGTTTGGGTCAGAGGCCGAGTGAATGGGGCTCAGCCCCAGAATGAGAGAGGCAAGTCCTGGCCCCAGTAAGCCTTCACTGCTGGGAGGCTGAATGTGGGTCGAATGTAAGATATCAGGGTAGCACCATGACCTGAAGCTCCAGGGTGGGAGTGAGAGTCCCCTGTGAGACCCTAGAGCACCAGTCATGGTGTGAGGTACCCCAGCTCCCCACATCCCGGAAAGTGGACCCGGAGAGAGTGTGGGGCTAGTGAAGCCGGAGATAGTGCCCCCTCAACTGGTCAATGCTGGGGCCAGGACCAGAGTTCAAAAGGGCCAGGGGCCCACCACAAGGGATGCCCAGAGATGGGGGCCTGAGGTCCCACCTGGCCTTAGAGGTGAGGCCAGGCCCTGTGTGGCCGAAGGTCCTGAGGGGACCACGCCCAACAGAGAAATAGCTACAGGGAGCTCAGCAGCCTGAATGATGATAGAGTAGGCCACCTGAGTAGAGGGATCAAAGGAGGGTCCTGACAGGAGGATTCTGGAGCCCAGTGTGGGGGTGGTGTGACTAACATCTGGATGCCATCTGCGAGGCATGGGCTGCAGCGTAGGGAAGGTTTGAAGCTGCCAGATGGTGCCCCTGGAATCAGGGCATAAAATGAGCAGTCTCCCACCTTAATTACCAACTATTAATTAATTAATTAATTAATTAAGAACAAGACATGGCAGGAAAGTTAGGTAGGAGGCGTGTCCAAAGGCCAGTGGGGAACCTAGCACTGTGGCTAGGCAGGGAGCCCCACTTCACCACAGGCCCTCATCACAGTGAGACGACCCAGGAGGAGAACAGCTGATCAAGAGTTGAAAAGTATCAGGCTCAGAGGAGCAAAAACCCAGACAGGGTTTTTTCTTTTTGTTTGCTTTTAACTATTGGAGGGCTGGCACCACAAAGAGTGGAGGTACATAAGGCCCAACAGGGACAACTCGCGAGGCTTACCTGAGAGTGAGAGGAAAGTCCTGTAGTCCTCTAGTCCTCTTCTTTTGTTCAGCTGTGACTTTCTGTTGAAACACTTGTGATCCTACAACAAGACAAAGAAGAAAAAAACCAGACCACTTATCAGGACCTACCAGTGTAATCAGTGGCATAACATCTGGGTGGCACTAGGACAGGGTGTAGGGGAGGTTGGAGCCCCAGAGGAAATCCCTATCCAGATTACCCTCGGTGAGCTGCAGTGGAGACTAACACCTCCCAACTAACAACATCACCAAAACACCAAGTGTGGCAGGAAAAAGTCGGGCATCTCCATAGCGACTTCAAGACAAGTGAACACATGAGCAATGGTCCAGTCCAGGCAGGCACCAGGCCATCAAGCCTGCACCCTTAGCTGGGGCTGCACTGACATCACTCCTAAAATGCAAATTATGACCAGAGGCTGATCCTACGTCAGCAAAAAGCAATGTTTCCCCATTCTTATGTCTGATTTCTTCACTTACAGTATACTTGTATGTATATAATGCAATGTATTCTTAGAAAATTTCAGCTTTTAGGATTGATTTAGGTTCTACTTACAACAAAATAGTCTGGCTCTTTAAGGTCCAGGATGCTTGAGGTTTGCCAATACTGTTCATTTATCCCCAACAGTGATACCTGGTGGGTATTAGACTTGAGACAAAGCAAGCCGAGCTCCAGGGGCTGCCAAAGAAGGAAATTAGGCTATTCCTTACTTTCTAATGGAGCTGAAAGTTGGAACTCAATGGGCTTCTAAAAAGCTGCTAAACAAAAGATGAACAAAAGCCAGTGTCTTCAAAAAGGTGTAGAATAAAATGATGAGGGACTGGCAGAAATCTGCTTCTGGGTGTTTGTACAGGTCTCCGGGGCTGGAATTTAGAGGAGAGGACAGTTCTAATGTTACTGATGTTTGAAAGACAGATAGTGGGTGGTGCTGTTTTGTAGAACTGGGTATTCCTCCAGAAGACGATGAGCTTGTGAATATGACTGGGTTAGAGGGTCAAATCATAACCAAGAGCCTAAAGGCGCAGGTCCTTAGGAAGAGCCTAAAGGTACAGACAGAAATGCAGTTCCCTGTTGTAAGTCATGGCACTTTACAGGAAGCACCATGAAGTGCAACAATCCCCCAGGCCCAACAGACACTCACTATTGGATCCCAGGGAAGTGCAAATAGTGCTGGTGTTTAGAGTGACTGCAAGCCCTAGCAATGCTCCTTCCCCCATCTTCCCTAGCAATGCTCCTCCCCTCTCCAAGCCCTGATGGCTAGAAAATTTTATTTAGAGGTTTGCTTGTGGGAATTGGCTTGTTGGGAAAGTAGATATGCATTAGAATAATGGTCCAGGGAAACAGCAACAGTCAACTGGTTTCTAAAAACTTGTTTGAGACAAAGTTTCCATCAAGGCCCACTGGGCATGTCTACATGTGCCCATTTAAGGTACTTTAGCCCAATTTAAAGTGCGTTAAGGGTGTGCGTCTACACATGTGTGCCTTTAATGTGCCTTAAAAATGGTTGTCTTAGGCTATTCGTGCCTAAATTCGATACTGTAGAGCAAAAGTAAGTATCAAATTGAGGCATGACTAGCTAAAGCTTATTAATGTACATGTAGATACTTTAAGGTGCATTTACGTTGTGTATGGACTGACTTGGGACTAACTTTAGTCCCACATCCGTATGCACCCACAGGGTTAATGTGCTTTAATGTGTGCATGTGTAGACGTGAGCCTAAATCGCCTTAATGCACATTAAACTAATGACCCGCTGCTACTGCCAGTGAAAATAGTGCCTGGAGCAGGGCTGAGATGTCAGCCAACCCCTGCTGTGTACTTGTGTTAGGTCATGGCTGTAGAGCACTTTCAGGGACCAGATCAGGCAAAAAAAATGTTGTTTCTGTCTGCACCTTAAGATGAAGAGGCTGCAAAGTTAGATCTCTCCAGAAGGAGATGCTTCTGGACAGAGAGTTCTGAACAATGGGGAATGCTGTGCACCTACCTTTGAATTTAGCACATAAATGGTCTAAACATCAAAACTGCACAAAACCTATAAAATACCTTTTATTTTTAAGTATAATTTAAGCCTACTGTGTTTGCTCTCGGTAAAAATATCAACATGATTACCCTGGACAATCAAGGGAAACATGAGGCAAATAAACTGAACTCAGTATTTTTCACTAAAGGAAGAAAATATGAAATCACTGAAGGAGAATCAAGACTCTAATGACTTGGAACTATGACACATCTAAAAGCCTTCTAAAGTTTTATCCAAACAGTTCCATTTTTCCTGAATGCTTCTAACTCCTACTCGCATCATTTGGACAACACTAAAGCTAGGTATAATCCATTAGAATTAATAAAAATACAACTGCACTTACTGAACATAATGTAGAGCCTGTTACAAACTAAAAAAACCAATAACATGGAAAGCTGGCATATTCCATCCCTCATTTTTATGACCCCTGTAATGCTGCGTATCATATACCATGAATTGTGATCATTCTGTTATATTTGCTTGAACTATTAAAAGATATAATGCCAGCCTCAGCTGGAATTTCTTTACATATGTTGACTGACCTAATCTTAACTTAGATCTAGTGTAATGGTGATGTTATTTCTTCATAAGATACATAGCTTCTGGTCATCACATAGCTCTGAAAAGGGATGCAAAATGTGCAGTATTTTAAAATGTTGCCTAATTCAACTGCTATAGGATATACTACACCTTGGAACATCTTTAGCATGCATTGGTGCCTACCAGCCCCATCATACTGAGGGGAGAGAGTTTTAAACTGAGCTGGTCCTATCATGATAATTTATTGATCTAGGATAAGTGATTTTTTTTTTTTGATTTTTTTTTTTTAAGAATATATTCTGTAACTGCATACAGTATGATCTCATTGAAATTTTGGGCTCCAGGTATCTTAAAATCACAAAAGAATTTTTAAAACCTTTAAATTATTATGGAGATATTTGCAGAATCTAGGTGATTTTAAGTTAGTACATTATTAGTACAAGTGTTATAGTTTCAAGAATGAATCCTAATTTTTTGACAGATTACAAAATGCAACAATTAAATTACAGGTATTTATCAGTCTATTAATCAAATATGTTAAACTCCTGTTGAATCTGAATAATATCTTTAAAGTGTTACTTTTCAGAATAGTAGTTATACAGATCATTGTTAATCACATACGCTAGCTTAATAAAAAATTACTGGGTTCAGAAAAGGTGAAGCCTGAGGGATCCAGGCAGGAATACAAAGCTGTATTTTAGTCACCTGTGTCCATATTTTGACAATAGTTAACATCTGACCGTGGCACACTTTCTTGTGGTGAGTTCATAGATGACTGAGGAGACTGACCTAAGATCCACATGTTCAACTGAAGATGTGGCAAATAGTTCTAGGAGTAGATCCTGGTGATGTCAGGTCACAGTTCCTTCCCTTAGTCTCTTTCATCTATCCGCCTCCATAGTGAGGCAAGTTTGCTCAAAATGTCTGATGCCTTGTCATACATCACGGCACCATTGGGGATGATTCAGTGCTAAGTCTCTCAGGTTTTTATGTTAATATTACATTTCGTCAGATTGTCCTTCAAGGACAATCCTTGAATGTCTTCTTTTGCCTACCTCAGAGTAGTGAACTTCAGTGAGCTGGAAACATAGGACCTATTTCAAGAGCTGGTTGTCAGACATCCTTATGATATGTCTTGTCCAAGGAAGGTGGAGCTGTATAAATGTGGGTTCAATGATGTTTGCTTGAGCCAGAATGCTGCCATTTGTTTTCCTGTCCTTCCCAATGACATGGAGGATTTTCCAAAAGAAATTGCTTATTGTAGCATTCCAAAGCTTTCACGTGTTTCCAATATGTCATTCAAGTTTCCTGGCTACACAACAGAGTAGGGATGACAACAGCCTGGTAGATGAGAACTTTGGTTTAGGTCCTGATGTCATGATCATTGAAGACAGAATTTGAGAGATGTCCAAAGACAGCACTAGCAGATTTTACCCAGTGCTGAATGCTGTCATCTATGTTCACTTTTTGCAAAAGGTGGCTTTCTTGGTAGAGGAAAAGCTCAACATTCTCCAAAGATTTCCCTCTAATTGTAATATGTGGAGGAGCAGCTGGCTAGTTTTGAGGAGGGCTGGTTAAAGTGTCTTGGTTTTCATGAAGTAGACAGACTTCAGGCATTTCCAAGAACTCCATGCTAAATTAATACATACCTCAATCTCTATATCAATCCACAACTCAGTCCTGTTTCAGTAATACGTTTTGTAAACTGCAGTCTCTCCTTTCATGTTTGCTGTGTAAGCTTCATCTTGAGCTGAAATGCCCAGGACTTACCAGGAGAATTCCTTGTACTTGGCAGAGGGGCTAACAAGAGTCATCAACTATGAAGGTTCTCCATTTAACTGGGCCACTCCTAGACACCCTGGCTGGCCAAGAAAAACAGTTTTCCTAGCTGATGCAATGGGGAGAGTATGAGAGATGGACTTACACACCTGACCATCTTTGAAGTTGCTCAAAGGAAACATCTCTATTTAATTAACAGAACTTTTAAGTAGAGAGGCTATCCATCAGTTGACAACAGGAAGACTCAAAAAGAAGTATAGGATGCACAAGGTTCTTGGAGCCCTGGATGGACCCTAACCAAAACTCTAAGGCTCTAAGTGGTAAAGACTGGGCAGGTATTTATTATTTTCCATAGATTTCTGGATTGCTTGTGCCTAATCTGTGAGTAAAGCATATGGTACAGAAGTTTCTATGCTAACTCTGTATGTTACTTATTAGAACTGTCACCAAATCATAAGATAACTAAACTGTAATCAACTGTCAGGCTGTGACATGGTGAGAGTTATGGAAAGTGTGTAATTAGCTACTGGTGTGTCTTCGGGTTAGCACTGTTCTTGTCACCAAAGGGGTCTGTACTGCATGGTGCCCTCCTCTCAAAAAAGGATAGTTGTATTAGTATGTGTACATTAGAAGTCCATCTGTAAAGCCAGACTTAAGATGGTGCTGGATGCTGTTCAGATACATAAGCATGTGGGATCAAAGGCTAGCATCTAATATAGTATACAGGTGTCTCTGCATAAGTACAAGTTCATACAAGGCTGTAACACTCAGTGATGTTCAAACATGAAAAGCTGGCACACTGAAACTGAAGGCTAGTAGTTAGTGTTTGTCAGATACATTTTAAATTCAAAGGTAGGTATTGCTGATAGACTAAATCCTCCTTATAATTGAAGGGTATAGAAATTATCCAGAAAATGACTGGCCTACATTTCTGGTCCCTGGTATTACTACTTCTTATATCATTTTCTCCATACTGATATAAATCTGTTAAATTTAGTTGAGTTATTCTTGATGGCACAGTATCAGCTTCAGAATGTGAATTCAGTACTAAATGAGCTGAAATGCTTCCTCCTGGTTTTTACTTATGTTGAAACTATGCTATCTTATGAAACATAAAAATCAATAAATATTTTTTAAATCTCTATAATTAAGTATAAGTGAGGTATATTATACAGAATATTAATGACTACATATAAACATATTTTCCCCCTGACTGGATATAAACAGACATGGGGTAACCTCATTTTAAGCTTCTTTTCTACATTATAAATTCATTTTTTCTCTCTGCAAAATGTCACTTTCTTTCCAGCAGGTTAATCCCAGGAGGTCTGGTAACTGCAATTACTGCATTTAAATATTCCACATATCTGTCAAGACTCAAAAGAATTCTGTGGTGTCAGTTTAAATATAAATATATATAATTCTAGTTAATAATCATCACTTCAAGTCTGTTATGAAAACTATATTACTCACTCAATGTCTATGTGGTGTTGTGTATGTGTGCAGTTTATGTTGCAACTTTTTCATTGATTTATTGGTTAAGAGACTAGCCAAAATGACTCTGCCAAACATCAGGGTTCTTGTACAGAAAATAGAGCTCCTGCAAAGATAAAATGGTCAATAAGATTTTTCTATAATCATTTAAGTAAAAAGTGACAGAAATGCTTAGCTGCCTAGCTACACAGAACCCTGAGGAAATTTTATATAAATATTGTATTTCAGACAAATGGTAACGCACATATTACAAGCTCTTCATTTCTGTTTTGGTTCCTTCTAAAGAAAACCTTCTTTTTCCAGTGACTATGCAGAGTGCAAAACTTCTCATTTTTCTTTTGCCTTTTGATGCATGTACTGATTCTGTCCATCTTGTAAACTGCCTGAAAGGCCATGTAACGAAAAGCAAGCATCGTAATGGTTTAGAAACTAAAGCCATGTAATTTTGACTCAAGATGGGTCACAATGTTACGATGTTTACCGTTAAGATGGATGTGTTCATGTGTCTGTATTTATTTATCCTGCTAGAATAGTCCTTGCAGTGAAGATAAAAGTGTAATTATTTTTATGACAATGAAAGATTCAGGGTGTTAGAACTAATATCCTTGTGCCCAGCAACCATAACTACCACCAATGAATAGCATTTCAAAGCTTTTAATCTCCATGACAACCTACTTTACATTCTTCAATAAAATACCACTTTGCATGCACACAAACATATTCATTTATGCACACCTACTATGTGTTCATAAATATCACCTGCACTACACACCTAAAAACCTGCTATTTAATACCATGGACTTCCTTTTCTTCCAAAATTAATCAATCAATCAGTAATTCAGCTCAAAAGGAACTTAATTTGTATCCTTATACCTATGGATAATGCCTTATGAAGAATAAATAAAAGAGAGGTGAACAGATACTGAAATTGAAAATTACGTTAACTTATCAACTTCAAATACGGAGTATGAGGGGCAGGTCTATGATTTCTGCTCTGTTCAGAATGCTTTACATATGCAAGGAAAAGTCTAATGTTTTTGAAAACTTACATATTGTATAAAAGGTGTAATGGATGTAGCTGATTTACTCCTGAACTCTAGATACCATTAGGTGAAATATCTGCCTGTGTGTAATTAAGTGGAGGCACTATTCCAAAAATCCACTTAATAGGTTCACAAAATAGATAAGCATAGCCATTCGTGTTTCTTATTCCATCTCAGAAAAAGACAGCATTGACTTTGTGTTGTGAGTAGAGGACGCAGATTGGCTTGGCTCAGTAGGGTTTGCCAGCTATGATCTACTTACATACCAAAATGAATGTGGAGGAATTATTCTAAAACTGAGTTTCAGGGCCTGGACACACAACATTTATACACACTGGTATAAAAGAAAAGGGCAGACCTATGCCAGTGTAATCTACTAGAATCTGGTGCAAAATTACCCCACAAAAGGCAGCAGCCTAAGTACAACATACAACTGTCATGTGCTCAGTGAAGAGCTATTACATGTTCTTCTGCCACCTAAGGGTGATGTGCTGTAATGGCAGCTTCTATGGCAGCTATTGATCATCTCTGGGCACGTCAACACGTTCATTACTGTGTCACAGCTACTGTGCACTAAGTTTTGTACTTGTATAATCAAGTACTAAATTAATGCACAGTATCTGGCATTACTGCGCAGTAGCGCCAGCACACTCTCTTTTAGTGATGCAACTGTGCTGTAGCCAAATAATGTTTGTGCTGTGACACGGTACTGCACAGTATTATTGCACAGTTAGTGTCTCGTGCAGATGCACCCTCTCTGTACCAAAACCTGGTAAAGTTTATATTGGTTCAAGGAATCCTAGAAAATAGGGATTCCCAGGGATCTGACTCTTTGCAAGGACTAGAGTCCTAATATTGCAAAGTTAGCAAAGACTAGTTGCCATTTGGCTAACTGGTAGCTGATAATGCCACAGTTATGAAGTTCAATAATTATGCTGACAAGACCAAATTGGCCAATACTGGTCCCTGATTTACTATGTAATTCATAAGGTATGAAATTTGCTACAGATCAATGTTCCACAAAGCTTTTTTTTAGGGAGAGGAAGTAAAAATGCCAGCCCCTCTAGATATAAAGAACACATTTCAAGCTTGAATTAGGAGTAACCAGTGGAGTGGTTAGTCCAAAAACTTCCCAGTACTGAATGCCCCACCTGATGCAAAAAAAGCCAGTCCCTACTTCCTCCTGTCTCCTCCTGACAATTTCTGAAAGACAATTATGTGTTTCAAATACAAAAAAAATACATCAAAATGAAATATAAAAGGCACTTAGCCATGTTAGTCTGAAATCAGACAGAAGGCAGGACAGGCTGACGCCTTAGTGTCTAAGGCTAAGTACAGACATTCAAAAAGCCCCTGGCAGAAAGCACGCTACTTACCACACGTAAAGTGCTCAGCCAGAGCATGTTCCCATTGAACACACTGTTCAGTGGGGTGGGAGGAGGGTGCTCAGTGCCTGCCTGCTCTGGCCAAGGGCAGCAGGAAGGGGCACTCCTGGCACCTCCAAGAGGCTGCCAAAGCAGGCTCCCCCAACCCTACCCTCCCACCAGCAGGTGGCCCGTGGGTGGGGGGGGGGGGACCCAGGAATTGGAGCCTCCCTACCATGGTCTTTGGGGGGCCTGGGCTGGGTTCCTGCAGTGAGGAGAATCCCTTTCCCCTGGCCCCAGTTCCCAGTGCAGGAAAACACCAAGCAGGATTGACCCTTCTGCAGCTGCTGGCTGCCACTGTCAAGAAGCTGGGGTAGGAGGAAAAGGACCCCCCACCACTGCCGTGAGGGTTCCCCTACAGCTTACTAGGGATCCCGGGGGGGGGAGGGGCAGACCAGGTCCCCACTGTGGGAGGGGCTCCCTTTCCCCTGGCCCAAGCCTCTTAAGAGTAGCCCCCAGCACCTGCAGGAGGTGTAGCCCAGCCCAGCATTTTCCCATGCCAGGAAGTGGGGCCAGGATGGAGGAATGCCCCCCCCCATCATGTGGACCTGACCCAGCCCTCCTCCTAAAGACCCCAGCTAGCAAGCTGCTGGAGGGCCCCTGTGGTGGGGGGCTCCTTTCCCCCCTGCCACAGCCTCTTAACAGTGACAGCCAGCAGCATCAGCAGAGCTGCATTAGGAACTGAGGCAGGGGGAAGAAGGGAGCCCCCATGTCATGCAGATCTGGGCCAACCCCTGCAGCCTCTCAGCCAGAAAGCTGTTGGGGGGTCCTTGCAGCAGAAGGACTCCCTTCCCCACACCTGGCTGCAGTACCCAGCATAGCACAAAGCTGGACCAGCCTTGCTCTGCAGCTGCTGGCTCCAGCTGCAAGGTTGCTTGGAGGGAGGGTGGAGGAATGGAGCCCCCAGCAAAAAGCATGGAGTGTGGGGTTGTTCTAATTTTTTGCTGCACCGAGAACTGCAGCCAGGGTAGGATGGAAGGGACCCTCTATATGGCACAGACCTGGTCTTCCCCCTGCCCCCATCCCCTAAGCCAGCAAGTGGTGGGGGGCCCTCATAGCAGGGGGCTCCCTTCCCCACCTCCCCACATTTTCCAGCTGGTGGGGTGGCAGGGCAGGGGAGAGGGGCTGCTTCAGCAGCGGCTAATGGGAAAGGGACACCAGACTCCTTCCCCTGCAGCACCCCCCAGCCAAGCTACTGCACACTTGGGGCTGAGCCAGCCACACAGAGAGAAACAGCCTCTTCCCCCACACCCCCAGGCTTCACATGGAGCTGGGATCAGTACAACTGGGGGGCAGGGCCAGCCCAAGGCTCAGGCAAAGCAAATGAACTCTGCCCAAGACTAGGGCAGCCCAGTACAACGCTGCCTGGGATGGTGGTGATCAAGCTCTAAGTTAACCCTCTATGGGAGCTGGCACAGACATTCAATAAAGTGCTCTAACAGAAAGTGATTTAGGTTAGTACACATCCATCCATCTTAGCATAGAGCAGGATCCACCATTTTTAAGGTGCTTTATGCGCTGTGAACAATTGTTCTGTTATGGCTGTAAAGCGCTTTCTGCGTGCTTAAAGCACATTACATCTGCACCTAGAGTAAGGTGCCAGCCTGCCCTGCCTTTTTCAATGAACTATAAGGTTAACTTTAAAAAAAAAGGAGTATTATATTCCCTGAATCATTCACTTTCAGATTTTATTCCTTACAAACTTAGATTCTACTGAGCTGAAGAGCCACAGAAGAATTAACAAAGGGTCTGGTCTGCAAAATTCCTCTCTGAGACTTACAATCTATTCCCAAAGTTACTGTTTCTCCTCCTGAAGTTCTCTATAGAGTAGGAACTCTGTTGGCATTTAAACAAGACACATATGCTTTGTCTAAGCTAGCAAACTCCACATTACTATTCATTCCATAGTTGGTAGTGTAAGATGAAAGGGGAAAAGTCATTATGGACAGGGGATTTCAGTCTTAGAAGGGGATTTGGGCTTTAGGTCCACATTGTGCTCTAGCTTTTCTTAAGAATTTTTCTCCTTCATCCCTTGCTTAAGGTAAATAAATAAATAAACATAATTAAAGATCAAGATAAGAAATTTGATGGAAAGGTAGTTTTCATTCTCATGGGAAGGTGAAATGTTTTTCAACCTTTTTCTTCTGATTCTTCTCCAGAGTATAAAGCAGATTCTCATCCTGGGGGGCTTCAGTCCCTGATCTAGACAAGCTGACACTGAATAATGTTTAAGGCAATGGTTCTCAACCCTTTTAGACTCCAGGCACCTCTCAATAAACTCCAGTCACCCCTTGGAAAATGTCA
The DNA here is from genome assembly GCF_000455745.1 of Alligator sinensis. Lineage (NCBI taxonomy): Eukaryota > Metazoa > Chordata > Crocodylia > Alligatoridae > Alligator > Alligator sinensis. The sequence continues at coordinate 2,688,176 of NW_005842026.1, read as the reverse complement.
GCTCTTAGTTTTCACTTGATTTTCGGCTAAAGAAAAAAGAATAGAGCATTTTTTCTGTTGTGAGGAATTCAGAAAGCTCACAACAGATCAGAATGCTTTTAACACTATGGATTCCCATTTGAAATTTCTGGGTTTATCTTGTGAATTAGATTTGCATGCCCAAAAGTTCTAGCATTGAATGGCACTCTGCAACACCCTGCGTGTCATGGCACCCTGGTTCAGAATCACTTCTCCAGATTAAATAGAAAGCATAGAATATAGCAATCTGTTATTTCTGAAATTTTAATCAGCATTTTTATATGGAATGCCAATACCTAGGGAAAATACCTTCATCTTCGCAATGTGCCCAAGAATAAAAGGCCAAGATTATTTTAAGTCTCTAAAGAAGACCCACAGCCTCTCTTCTTAACAGGAGAAAGCTATCCAGATTGAAAGGAATTAAGCTACTAAGGATGTATTCGATAAAGAAAGGAATTTTCTCTCAAAAGATTAAACCCGAGATGTGGCAGTGAAAGGAGCAGCATACCTGAAAGTTTACAGGATGCAAAAATAAAAAAGGAATCATTTCATCTCATGACTATGAACTGAAAGGACACAAGCAGACACTAGAACTTTGTTCGTTGCTCCTCCCATACAAGGGATGTACTGCATTTTATTCTATATAAACCTGCAACTGTTCCCCCCAAACCAGCTGAGCAAAATTGGGGTGCACATTATATGCAAGGAAAAGGACGCCTCACAAGTCCAGAGATTTGTTTGAATGGAACAGGCAGAACAATGGAAGCATTAATTGCTGTAGCTGTGGGAGCCACAGCACTTAATGCTGCCACCACTGTTGTGGTAGGTTGAAATTGTACAGTAGGCTGGAAAAGGTGCCTATTCAGAGGTACCATTAATTGAGATGGAGGTTTTTGTGATATGGACATCTGTTTACCATATTAATAACTCATTTATGTGGACAGTATCACAGCAATCAGGTGGTAACAACATTTTATAAGAGCCTGTGTTGAATAGAGAGCTGGGGGCAATAGACTCTATGTAACATTACCAGGATACAGTACCAGTAATTAGTTTAAAGTTAAGACTATGATGCTGCAGTGCTACTTATCCCCGAGAATAATAATCCTCTTACTGAATGTGTTTAAGTATAATTGGTGCTCCCTTTAAAGAGCTATTTTATATGGCTATTTTACTGTTTGTATAATGCAGCTAGTTCTTAAATTAGAGACCGCATTTATATAGAAACACTGCTGACATTTATAGGACCTTCAGTTAATTAAACAAAAAAAATCCTTATGATTTTTTACTGCCTTATTGCTGCAAAAATTACATACTGCACCTCTTCAGAAATTACTCTCTTTTTTTTTTGGTTTATGCCTATGGAGAACAAAAAGTTCTAGATATTGAAAAATAATGCTCAAAGCTATAGTTTCTAAACTATATATAATTACTTTCAGTGCAAAAAATCATAATGAGAATAGCTTTATTGTCATATTTTCACTAGTGGGTGTGAGGAGTGATTTAACTTACAGGTACTGATTATGTAATTGTATTGATACAGGGCACACAGCCCACCCTGCCTACTGAATCATCCAGACTGACAAGAGGAGGTGTAAAAACTCTGCCTGTGTTTCTTCTACCACACACTCCTAGCTTTACAAAAGAGAGCTTTTTTCACAGGTGGGGGTTACTGAGCCATGAAAACTCTTGATCACAGCTATGAATGCATCAAGGCAACGTGTCAATTCCATGTGGTATAATTTAGAAATTAATTGGATGGTGAAACAAACCAGCCCAAATGATGACTCTCTCCTCAGATGCACAATATAACTGACTAGCTGAGCCTACCTGTGGTTTAAAAATAAAGTTGTAAACTTTACAAAATTGAGTCACACACAGGTTACTTATTCCAAAATGTTGTATTTTGTTTGTTCTTGTTTTACTTCTTTAGGCTAGAATTGTTACATGAACCTTCTATTTGTTTAGATGTGGAGAGACACCACAAACTATTAAAGTCTTAGCTATATCAGCATGTATGTATGTAATTAGACTGTGTATTTTTAAACCTGTGGCCCTGCAGCAATGGTTGATTAGAAGAACATGAATTTAGCATCTGCAGAATAATTGTGCCTAGGACAATACTTGACCAAATGTAATTAGCTGAATTTAGATAAATTCTCAGTCTGCCTTTCAGCAACCTGAATAGAAAAATCATACACTTCATTGGGTATAAATAGGTTTGAAAATGAACATTTGGATTGTATAAGAATATTTTTAAAGGATAATAGACCTAAGGTTTTAGACTATGTAATAAAGTATAGGATTTGGAGACTCAAAAAAAAAAATCTTTGTTTTTATTTTCTGATTTTATTTACCATTTTGGTAATATTTTTTTCAACAAAATAATAGATTAAGGAAAGCAAAAGAGTAAGAGAATCATTTAAATGTCTTTTTTCTTTATTTTTAGTATTTCTAGTTCTTTTTTTACTGGAGATAATTAAACATAAATGGTACTGCATTAGATTTGTTCAAATAGAAATGTGGTTTTATATTGCTAGTGTGTTCTGTAATAGACCTTCAAGCTGTATTTTACTCAAAGCTGATCTTCTTGGTAATACTTAAGTTATTAATTTCTCCCCTGTGTACATTTTTTTCAAATGTTAATTTATGAGAGAGCCCCAGAATTACGTTTTCTTTAATTTACAGTATTGTTGTGTTCTATGTTCACATAAATTAATAGTCTAAGCTACAGTATAAAATAAAGTCCTATAAGCATTAAACAGTTATCCTAGAAACAGAAGCATTAAAATAACACTGGGAGTTTTTATTAATATTTTTTAATAGAGAAGCTGAAATAATAGCACAATCAAGATCTAATTTAACAAAAACCTCCACTCTTGCTAACAGAGTTAGGCAGTAGGGATGAGGCTTGCAAAAGTGAAAGAGCTCTTTTTTCAACTGATGCAATTGTACTCATTTTACCAGAAGTGAAGTTGTTTTTCTTCTAAAATCCAAGGTCAAACTAAGTCTTCCCAGAACTAGCAAGCTAATAGGTAAAAGAGTCAAAGGAAATTTCTTTTTCTCCCCTAGCATTACATCTAATAGTATGTCTACGTATGATGGAAGCAGTGTTGTGTCCTTGAGGGCACTGCAGCTGAACATGGTAAATATGCTGTGTAGACATGGCATAAAATGATATCTTCTAGGAAAGGGTCACATACAAGATATATGCTGTATGTTCAATGGTCACATATAAGATATATGCTGCTAAACTACAGAGCCTGGTTGAAGTCCAGGAGACTGTCACATGAAGAAGAGATGGGTCAGGAATCCATATCACATCTAGTGACTTATCTGACAACAATGAATTCTTACTGCTTTTTGTTAATATTCATATTCTAGAAATAAAGCTCTAGAAGAAGGAACTGGTTTCTATTTTGGCTAATGCATTATCAACAAGATGAACAAAAGTTCTAAGTGTAAAGTTTTCTACTCCTAATAATGCTTAATCAGAAAAAAAATCTAGGCAAGTAAATGTTGTAGACCTTGACTGTTAAATATTTTCACTTGTGAACTAAACATATTTTACTTGGAAATTATTGACCCCTCAGAACCCCCCAGAATTACAAGTTTCTTTTCAGATCTGTATATAAACATATTGTAATACATAATAACTGTGGCTAGCTTTTTTATTTTTATGTTTCATACAATACCCTTATGGGAAAATCCTGCAGAATTTTTTAAAGGATAAAATCTGTTAGAGTTCTATTGAAAATACTCCTTCAAAATGATACAATTGTATAATGAACAATAAACTTCCTGTACTTGAAAACAACCTGTAGAACTGAATAAAAGACTACAGCATAGCAGGTCATAGGTTTGTTTAGTAATTCCATAGGAATGTTGTTCTCTAATAAACTGAATAATACATTTGCATGAAGAAAAAATTTCATAAAATTGCAAAGTCTAGAGAAGAACAGATGTGATCATAACAAGATACAGGTGAACTACTTAAATTATCACATTCCACTTAACAACCGAAACAGAGATCATAATCATTTTGCAGGTCTGTGTAATACTATATGTATCTCTCCAGAATGATTTAGAAAATCATTAACTCCATCTAGTGGTGACTATCTGTAATTTTCAGTTACCTTGGTCCAGTTTAGTTCTGAATTGTTGCACTTGAAGGTACAAGAAAAATAACACTGGCAACAAATTTAAATGATAACCTTTTTATATATTTTGACAGCGTGAAAATATAGTCAAATTTTAAAACTTTTGTTCTACTGCAATTTAAAATATATTCCAAGAGAGGCTGCATTGATTCCCAGCTGTTTTCACCAATAGATCCCAAAGACCTTTTCAAAAGAGGTTGGTATCATGATTCCTATTTTAGAGACTGAGAAACTGAGACAGGAAGGTGAATTGACTTGCCCAGTGGCAGGTCCAGGAATAAAATCTATTTCTCCTGAGTCACAAACCTTTGTTCTGTTCACTATAGACTATTGCTAGAGAGATTGAACCTTTTCCTCTGGGGTCACTGACTTAAACTGTGGGTGACTGGCAGGCCTTAAGTTTGGTCTTTGAAATTGAATGGTACTTTCAGCCCATTTCCTAGTGGATAGTCTAAAACCACCATTTTTTAATATTGTGAAGATTTCCTTTTCAAATAAAGTCCCTTATTGGTGTGGTATCCCATTCTTATTCATGCTCTCATTATTATTGCTCCAAAGGGGTTGTTAGGTCCTACTGCAATGCACTTTGAGTAAACAGAGAGTAATTTATAACCAGATGAGCTTTATTCATTGCGCACCAGATGATCAGGCTGGCCAACATATGGGATAGGTGCAAGGGTACACAAATACAAAGTTTATAAAATTATGCATTTTTATATGTACATAGATATATACTTATTCCAATTATTATCCAACACAGTTAGTTACATATTTACTAGCCAATTTGTATACTGATTAAATGCCAAATATGTTATCTTAATTAGGTGACATTTGATACATAAATTATCTTTGCTCCTTAAATCTTATTGCATCATCATTTTAGTTTGTTACAATTCTATTTTTTTGCTCAGAACTGGAAAATTGGGCAGATACGGCTTATCACTACTCCAAATTGTCCTACTTCTTCCTAGTCATATACCAGGCCCTAGTTAGTTCTATTATTTGCCCTCGCTAGGCAAGTGGAGCCCACCAACTTTCCATGCTGTCTCTAAAAAAGGCTTTTCCTTCTAAACTTGTCATAAATGGTCTACATTCATATAAATATTTAATGGAAAATGAGAGAAGACAGAGATGTGAGGAAATTCATGGGGGACACAGAAAGTTTGACTACAGTACCAAAGCAGCTGGTGCTGTAAAGGACTGCCTAACCATGCTCTGCACACCTATTTCTGCTTATGCAGTCCAGACCCAGAAGTTTGTCGCCAAGTTTGCTGATGACACCAAACTTTGGGGTAAAGCATATACACCCAAGGACAGGATGGTGATCCAGGCCGATCTTCACAGACACAGAAAATGGGTGGATGAAAATCTGATGGCATTCAATACCGAAAAATGCAAGGTAATCTACCTTAGGAAGAAAACCCCGCAGCATGCTTATAGACTCAGCAGTGCTATGCTTGCTAGCACCATGACCAAAAGGGACTTGGGGGTCATGATTGACCACAAGATGAATATGACCCACCAATGTGATGTTGCAACTGGTAAAGTGAGCAAAACTCTGGCTTGCATCCATAAATGCTTCTCAAGCAAATCCCAGGATGTCATCCTCCCGCTGTACTTGGCCTTGGTGAGGCCGCAGCTGGAGTAGTGCATCCAATTCTAGGCTCCACAATTTAAAAAGGATGTGGAGAAGCTTGAGAGAGTCCAGAAGAGAGTCATGCTTATGATCAGAGGACAGGAGAATAGGCCTTATGATGAGAGGCTGAGAGTCATGGGACTCTTCAGCCTGGAAAAGCACAGGCTCAGGGGTGACCTGGTGGCTGCTTATAAGTATATAAGGGGTGTGCATCAGGATCTGGGGGAATGCCTGTTCACCAGAGCACCCCAAGGGATGACAAGGTCAAGCGGTCACAGACTCCTCCAAGATAGTTTCAGGTTAGACATAAGGAAGAACTTCTTTACTGTCAGAGCCCCCAAGGCCTGGAACAGACTGCTGCCAGAGGTGGTGCAAGTACCTACTCTGGATGCCTTTAAGAGACATTTGGATGTTTATCTTGCTGGGATCTTTTGACCCCAGCTGACTTCCTGCACCTGGGGCAGGGAGCTGGACTCAGTGATCTCCCGAGGTCCCTTCCAGCCCTAAATTCTATGAAATCTATGAAAGAGTCACAAAGTTTGCTCTGGGTTTGCCCCCAAAAGTCACAATAAGGCCCACCAGAAATTATGGCTCAGCTCTATCCTTGCTATTAAATGCTGCTGCCATGATATAAACAAGCCTATGTACATCCTTTACTCTCCACCAAAACCTTGCTAACAGGAAGGAGGGAATACCCTAAAGCAGGGGTTTTCAACGTTTTTGTTGAAAAACGTTGTGTACGCCAGTGTACCCCTGGCGGCCAGACGCAACTGAAGCAGTGTACCCCCAGCAGCAAGACACGGAGCAGGGGGAGGGGGATGTATGGCTGAATGCATAGTGGCGGCAGCTGCTATGTGCAAGTTTCCCCTTCTTTCTGAATCCAGCTGGCCAGGCAGCGCCTGCACGGCAGCTTGGGATGGTACTTGGCGGCGCTTCATCCACACCCACCCACGCATACCCCCTAGGGCCTTCTCAAGTACCCCTGCGGGTACGCATACCCTGGTGACAACTCCTGCCCTAAAGCAGCGTTTGTCAAGCTGTGAGTCGCATCCCAAAAGCGGGTTGCAAGAATATATGAAAGATCACAAACAAACTTTAAAAATGGATCAACAAACTTTAAAAATGGGTTCTTCTTTAAAGGAGATAAACATGGGAAACTGTGACTTTTCCTTTATAGGCTGTGAGAGTTTCAGCCTACAAGGGGCTGCTTGGGACCCTCCCCACCCCACACACCCACCCCCTGCCCCACACACTGGGGGCTGGGTCCTGGGGCAGCAGATCTGGAGTGAAGGGCACTGGGTCCGGACTGGCCACTGATGTATACAAATGGGTCCTGGTACAAAAAATGTTGAGAAGCACTGCCCTAAAGTACTGTTCTGTCCAACCTGGAGTCATGTCAGTAATGCCTTGTGATATGAAAAGCTGATGATCAGCATTCACCTTGGTCCACAGCCAGGGTCTGATCATCTGACATCAGTAACATCACTATTCTCACTCCTATATGTACATGAAATCCAGGGTGAAGAGAGATCAAACTCTGTGAGATCCAACCTAACCAGAGCTAGGTTGATTGCAATGATTATCTTATCAGTACTTATTTGTATTTTAGTAGAATCTAGGTGTCATGAACCAGGACCCCATTATGCTGGGTCCACTACAAACACTGACCTTAATGGCTAACAGTTCTTAGGTATCTTATCTAAGGTTTAAGACTAATGTTTGGAAAAAAATGTTACTATCCAAGAGATGTATTTTGAGCAAGGATCAACTAGCTGCCTCTTTAAGCATGTCTTGCAAGTTTCCCTCCTCCAGAAAGGCAGCACTGTGCACATCAATAAGCAGCTCACTTTCTCTTCACTGCTTTTATTCAACCAGGAAGGTGCCATTGCCTAGAAAAAAACAAAATTGTCCCTGCTTTGACTACAGAGAAGGGCACACTCATTCATTGATGCATATAGATTGAAATAGGCTTCCACTACTAGTGTTCTGGGGGCTCAGGCAGAGGAAAAGGGATCATTGCTGTGAAGGTTGAAGTCTGAAAGTGTTTGAGGTCTGAGGGGCCAAGCTTGTTTCCTTGGGTCAGGAAGCCCCATGGAAATGCAACTGAGTGACACCTGTGAAGCATGGGCATTGATCTGGGGTGACTTAAGGTCATGATTAAAGACCTTAAGGTATGCTGAGGTTCAGGAAGTTGAGCCTAAGGCCAGGACTCAGAACAAGAGCTGGGGGGGCTGGACCTGATGATCTACAAGGTCCCTTCCAACCCCTAACAAGCTATGAATCTATGAATCAAGAGAGACAGTGCCAGAGGAGTAAAAGATCCCTGAAGGACTGTTTAGAAGAAAGCCACCAAGATGAGCTACTCTGGCCCTTAGAGGCAGCCTCCCCAGATAACTGTATTTAACATCAAGGTGTGGCAGAAATAACAAAAAGTTAGGGGGGGATGCGGGGCAGGCACAATATATGGTGCCATGGCTGGCCCTAAGTATTGGGCCCGGTTACAATCCCCCTTAAAGTAGGCTAGAATTCCTTAGGCCCTCTATTCTTTGCAGGCTACAGAAAGAGACCAAGAGACAGGAATCTCCATCTTCTAGTTCTGTTGTAGAACAGATAAAATCTAACTTTAGTTGTCTCAGATGTAAAGATCTACAATCAAGTCAAGATTAAATGTTGCAGATATGAAGCTGCATATGCAATCTAGCAAGCCATTTGTATTGCAATCCATGTGTACCATACTCTGAGAGGAATAAATATTTTGGCAGACACCTTTAGTGACCATTGTCATCCTAAGTGACGTGTAGATTGGCTTGCCAGTTATTATTAATCTGCATGAATATAAAAACCTAAAACAGATTTTGTTTTTCACTAGCAAAATAAGTGATGTAGCAAGCAAGCAGAGTTGTAAGAAACAGAATATTATTTATTAAATATATTAAGAAGATTTGCATTGGGTGTCTAAATGTTACTACTAGTCTCCAAGCTACAACCAAGTGCAGATCCCCAGTCATGTTTTCCTGGCCCTTACAACACATCTCCACTGAAATCTGATTCCTTTTCTCCAACTCCACTTAGAGCTGAGATAAAAGAATTTAAATCTTTGGAAAAATGCCTAAACTAAAGAAGACCCTTTTTTAAATAGAAATAATTCATCAGGCTTTTATTCTAAGACCATTAATTTTACAATAAACCTCTTTCTCTGTCAATTATGCACACACAAATATAAAGGCTATATTCCCTTGATAGGGATCCAAAAGAATGCATCAGAGAGATAATGTCTTGCTACATTTTAATCCTTTGTCTAACCTATTTTCAATTATTAGGTAATTGGTTAGATGTGGGAAGCCTGGGCAACCATAAATTGGCTTGGTGAACTTCTGATCTAAGTCTTTGCAATAAGAAATTGTTTATATCTGCTTTATATGAATAACATTTAAACCATCCCATTTCCTCATACTCTTTTTGTGCTCTTTGAGGAAGCTCCACTACCCCTCACCCCTGTGAGATAGAAGGATTTGTAAATTAAACAGGGAATATTGCTTAATATTAATACAGCTGGACTTATGCTTAGAATAGAGTTATTAGAACAATCAAGGTTTGAGGCCCAGTCTAGGTCACTGACAACTGGGAATTTAACCCTGTCTAGCTGATTAGAGCAGAAATAAGAGAAATAATAACTTCAGTAAGATGAAATGTCCTTTCTCTGTAACTACAAAAAGAATCTTCAGTGATATTAACAACATTCAGAGTCACACTAATTTATCTTTTGAAGTTCTTTCAAGTTATATTAAGAAAAGAGATAGACAGAGACAGTATAAGAGGAAGTACAAGTGGTAATAGCACAGTGGTAAGGGTACTTTGACTGGGAGTGGCAAGTCCTGAGTTCAGTCTCCTTTGCCAAGACTCTTGATTTTAGCCAGTGACTGTTCATGTGCACTGTTTCCTCCCCCAGTGGCTGTATCTTAAAAAATTAGGGTTTTTTGAAGGGTCCAATCTTGCTGGTATCTGTGAAGCATGCTCTAAACAAACGTAGTTGTACAAAGCTAGAGGTGTGTGTATAAATGATGTTGATACTGATTATTTGATTATTTCGAATGATACTGAATTGACCTCAAGCTTGGATTGACCTCAAATTAAAACTGGTCCATTCCTTTCCCCCTCCCTCCCCTTCCCCCTCCCCCCCCCCAACTGAAAAGGGGGAAAAAAATCTGTTTTTGGTCAACCAAATGGTAGTTTGACCCAAAAGATAATGTCCCATTTTTAGATGTTTGTAAAGCAAAGCAAAACACAGTGGAAGAAAGTGATGGTATCCACCTTTTACTTAATAGATACGTTATTGGGACACTCATAAAAGATGTGAAAAACTTGAGCTTAATTTCCTACCTTCCAAAAAACTTCCCTACTAACCAAGCTATAAGCCAGCGGTGCTCAACCTTTTGGCCCCACCAGCCAGATGGGTGGCAGGGAATCTACTTGCAGGTCAGATCGGGCCAGGACCACCCTGTCCCTGCCCTGTGTGCTGTGATTGGGATCCAGGGGGGCAGCACCACCCTCTCCAACCCTTCCTCCCATTGATCCCCCGCACACTGGGAATGAGTCCTGGGTGTCCGGCACCACCCTCTCCCCACATTGCACTGTGATTAGGTCCCAGGAGGCTGGCACTGCTCCTGAGGGGGGACTAGGCCTTGGGAACCAGCAGGCCAGACCTGGCCCCCAAGCCAAAGGTTGAACATCCCAACGATAATGCATTCTGTGGTGGATTGCTCTCAGCATCTCATATTTGTGCTACTCCAATCTGTATAAAATACTTAAATGGTCATAGAACCAGAGAGTGTGTGAATAAAAATGACTCTAGCCTGCTCAGCAAAATCAGATTAAATTCACAAATATGTTTTTTCATCCTGAAACTGCATTTTTTTTGTCAAAGACACTACTGTAGTCACCAAAATTCCGAAGTCTTTAGCCTGCATCCTACTTAATAATCAGAAATGCCCCTTGTAGTGGTTCTGGACCCAAAGAGACCTTATGGTATGTCTATGCTGCATTTTTGGGGAGGGATATGCTTAAGCATGCTATGCCACGCTTGAAAACAAGGAACTTAGAAACAGAGAGTGAAATGAGACAATGAAGCTCCTGAAGCCCCCTGCCAGAGCTGCCTTCAAGATCAGTCTTAAAAGTGACTACAGGGGACATCCCCAGAGCAGTAGCTGCAGTGTCATGCTTCCAGATGCACCT
>NW_005842026.1:2675529-2677099 GCF_000455745.1 Alligator sinensis | reverse complement strand
AGGAATGGGTGGTCATGAGCATGTCCCTCCCTTGGAATGCCAAAGATGTAATGTAGACACACCTTTAGGTACTACTTCACTTAAGCCTGTTTGAGATGCAGGCACTAGGTGGAAGATAGGTACCCCACTGCAAAGTCTAGGACAAATCTAGATGTATGCAGAATCAGAAAGGCAAGCATTTATGGACCCTTAAAATTGAACAAGGAAATGCCTTCTTTTAGGAAGGTGCTCAGCAGGGATTTTTGGATTGCAGTCCAAGTGCCTAAAGTCCATCTGAGTCCTATTTTGGGTACATAAGTTTTAACTTCCCCACACCTACTGAATTTAATATTTTAAAAACCTATAGAACAAGAGCAAAAAATGAAGAGAAAGAGGCCATGCTGTGATATAATCTGCTTTATGAATCACAGCAAGGGGATACAACACCAGCAAATATAACTCTTACCTGATTTAATAACAGCTTTCAACTACCTGAAGGGTGGCTCCAAAGAGGATGGAGCTAAACTGTTCCCAGTGGTGGCAGATAACAGAACAAGGAGCAATGGTCTCAGGTTGCAGCGAGGGAAGTTTAGATTGGATGTTAGGAAAAAACTAAGGGAAGCTTAGGTCAGATATTAGGAATAAACTTTCTCACTAGGAGGATAGTAAAGCCTTGGAACAGGCTACCCAGGGAGGTGGTGGATTAGAATCTCCATCCTTAGAGGTTGTTTAGACCTGGGCAGACAAAGCCTTGGCTAGAATGACCTAGTTGGGGGTGGTCCTGCTTTGAGCAGGGAGTTGAGCTAGATGACATCCCTTACAACCCTAATTTTCTATTATATCTATGATAGACTTATAAAAATAATTATTGAATCACTGGGTGAAATTTTTGTGAAATCAAGTGTGCTCTGAACTCAAGGTCCATACTACCCAATTATGATATCCTTAGAAAATATAATGTACAAGTACATCCGAGGAATTGATCTGAGATAGTAAAGCACTATGTACCACTGGGAATCTGCCTATCAAATCCAGATTATTTTTGTATGTTCAAAGGAGGTAGTTAAACTTTGGGGCCGGAAGCTAATTTCCTTAGAGTTAATTCAAATTGTGGTGCAGCCATCACAGAAAGATCTTACTACCTTTCATTTGGTGATCTGATTAACTATTCAGAAATAAAGAGTTTGGTGATAAGAATTGTAAGGTTTTTTTAAATACTTAGTTTTAGATCTTTTGATTTCTCTTCTGGCTTTTAAGCCTTCAGTGTTCTTCCCCTGCCCCCCAATTTTTCTCTGCACCCATGAGAGCTAGACTATCCATTTTAAGTGAAGTCCATCATTTTACATAAATCACCTGACTCAAGATGGGGTTTCTAGAGCACCAGAAGTACAAGATTCAATAAAACTGCAAGAGTTGCAGTCTTCTTCATTTATATAAATGGAATCCCAGGGCATATATTTCATATTAATGTAATAGAGAGACTTTGTCACCTGTAAGCACCAAATTTGCTCATTTTCATGGGTCTGGTGAAACAGTTTCATAGTAGCTAGGGTCAGGAGGGACCTGAACAGATCATCTAGCCTGACCCCCT
>NW_005842026.1:2666021-2674888 GCF_000455745.1 Alligator sinensis | reverse complement strand
CTCTCTCTCCCTTCAAGTGTGTCCACCTTGCCCCACATCTTAGTGTCATCAGCAAACTTAGACAGTGTGCTTTCCAATCCCTCGCACAAGTCGCTGATGAAGATGTTAAACAGTGCGGGCCCGAGGACTGAGCCCTGGGGTACCCCACTGCTCACATCTCACCAGGTTGAGTACAACCCGTCCACCACTACTCTCTGGGTGCGACCCATCAGCCAATTTTTTACCCATCCAACTGTGCAAGTATCAATGCCGCAGTCACTTAATTTATCGATGAGGATGGGGTGAGAGACAGTGTCAAAGGCCTTCTTAAAGTCTAGAAAGACCACGTCCACGGCGACACCATCATCCAAGGATTTAGTTACTTGGTCATAAAAGGCAATCAGGTTGGTCAGGCAGGACCTGCCTTTGATGAACCCATGCTGATTGCCCCTGAGCATGATCTCCCCTGAAGGCCCCCCACAGATGTGCTCCTTGATGATTTTCTCCAAGATCTTCCCGAGCACTGAGGTGAGGCTTACAGGTCTATAGTTACTTGGGTCCTCCTTCCTCCCTTTCTTGAAAATTGGGACCACATTAGCCAGTTTCCAATCCCCCGGCACCTGGCCAGATGACCACAAATGCTCATACAGCCAGGCCAAGGGCTCCGCGATGATCCCTGCCAGCTCCCTCAACACCCTAGGGTAGAGGGCATCTGGACCTGCAGATTTAAAAATGTCTAGCCCTTCCAGAGGATCCCTAACTACATCTGCACTGACTGAAGGCCTGACAGAGCTATCCCCAAGATTGTCCCTACTTCTGGTAGGTGAGATATCCCGGGCCCTGTTCAAGAAAACAGAGGCAAAGAAACTGGAGAAAACAGAGGCAAAGAAACTGAATTGTGTTGATACTTCAGAGTGTGTTGCCAAATCCATCACTGTCTGAGGGTCCAGGATTTCCATCTTGAAATCTTTAAAAACATGTATTTTAAGAAACAAACAGTTGCTCTCAGTCTTTCCTCCCCCCAGCAGGTTTTAGCCAAGCTCCGTTTTTTGTTGCCTCAGATTTGCATTGTATATTTGCCCCTACACAAGATATGGGAAAATAATCTTTCCAAAAAAAAGCTGTCTAGAATTAAATTAAAAAACACCATGATTACTTGGGTATTAGAAGTTTCTGGATAAATTATCAAGCCCCAAATGACTTTATCCCCCCAAATAGTAAAAAAATAGGGTAGAAGGAGAAAAGAAAAGAAAGACATATTGCCCAAATCAATGCCAATTCAGGGTTCATCCTGTTCTGGCTATTTTGTTGTCTTCTTTGCTGTCTCATTTGCCCACTTAGTTGTAATGAGACAAATGGGCAAGCTATTGCAAAATAAGCTATGATATGTATTTAAGTGTGCTACTTATTTAGCACAAATGTCCCAGGTTTACTGTCTGTATTTACACTAAGAGTGCCTTTGTACAATTAAGATTACACATCTGTGGATGTGGGGAAAGCAGTGGACGTCATATACCTTGACTTTAGCAGGGCTTCTGATACAGTCTCCCACAGCATTCTTGTAAGCAAATTAAGGAAGTGTGGGTTGGATGAATTAAGTGTAAGGTAGACAGAAAGCTGGCTGGATCGTTGGGCCCAAAGGGTAGTGATCAGTGGCTCAAGATCTAGTTGGCAGCTGGTATCAAGTGGAGTGCCCCAGGGGTCAGTCCTGGGGCCTATTTTGTTCAATATCTTCATTAACAATCTGGAAGATGGGATGGAGTGCATCCTCAGCAAGTCTGTGGATGACACCAAGCTGGGAGTAGTAGATATGCTGGAGGCTAGGGCTAGGATTCAGAGTGACCGAGACAAATTGGAAGTTTGGGCCAAAAGAAACCTCATGATGTTCAACAAGGACAAGTGCAAAGTCTTACACTTTAGGAAAGAAGAATCCCATGCACTGCTACAGGCTCGGGACCAACTGGCTAAGCAGCAGCTCTGCAGAAAAGGACCTGGGGGTTACAATTGACAATAAACTGAATATGAGTCAACTGTGCTAACGGTATACTGGGCTGCCAGCAGATCAAGGGAAGTAATTATTCCTCTCTATACTGCACTGGTGAGGCCACACGTGAAGTACTGTGTCCAGTTTTGGACCCCCCACTGCAGAAAGGATGTGGACAAGTTGGACAGAGTCCAGCAGAGGGCAATGAAAATGGTTTGGGAGCTGGGGCATATGACTTCTGAGGAGAGGCTGACGGGGGATTTGATAGCAGCCTTTAACTACCTGAAGGGGGACTCCAAAGAGGATGAAGCTAGACTGTTCTCAGTGATGACAGATGACAGAACTAGGAGCAATGGTCTCAAGTTGCAGCGAGGGAAGTTTAGATTGGATGTTAGGAAAAAACTTTCTCACCAGAACAGTGGTGAAGAACTGGAACAGGCTACCTAGATAGGTGGTGGAATCTCCATCCTTGGAGGTTTTTAAGGCCTGGCTCAACAAAGCCCTGGCTGGAATGATTTAGTTTGGGATGGTCCTGCTTTAAGCAAGGGATTGGACTAGATGACCTCCTGAGGTTCTCTTCTAACTCTCTCTGATTCTAATCCACTGAGGCATCCTTAACATCAAATAAGAATCTGCATGGGGAGTTAGTGAAGAACAGATGTTCTTTACTATTTTCCTGTGTAAACCAGTCCCTGGTTTCTCAGTTCAAACAGCTGTGTACTGTACTCTTCATTCTACTGCCCACTAAACATGAAAGGCATGCCTCTTCCAAGCACTTGGATCCAAATGTTAGTCACTGTCACCTTGTCACTGAGATTGCCTTATCAGCACTTCCAGTTTATGAATTTAAATTAATTGCAGAAGTAAGTAGGTATCTGTTATCCTCACATCATTTACAGGGAATGTGTCCTGCTCCTGGAAAAACTGATTGGTTGTTTGCCTTTTAAAATAAAAAGTTTCAGGATTACAGTACAATCTACAGTTGCTTCATCCACAATTTGCAATTAGCAACTCTTCTAAATGTTTTATGCAAGGCAAAAATCACTAACATTGCAATATCTTCCTAACATAGTAATAAATAAAATGATAAAGAGTATCAAAGCAAAAATCTGCTAATGAATATGCAGCTGTGCTATAAATCTTCAACTTCGTACTTATTTTCTTTGTGGTGGAAAATCGTCGGAACAGCTTTGAAGCTATTTTTAACTCTTTGATTCAGCTTGCTTTTCGAGACATCCATTTAATTCTACCAGGGTTTAATGGGAGTTGAAATTCATACAAATAAAACAAAATACTCTTATTTTCTCTATAAAGTCTTTTAGCTTTTAAATCGTCTTTACTTAAATACTACACACTTAAACTCATTGGAGAAAGTATTTTCATAAGCCTTTGAGAGGTTATTTGTCTGACTTTAGTAAGGACGTTGCTTAAGCACTGACAAATAACTATGCCCCAATTAATATACTCGTGGTTTCTTATATTAATAACTAGTTATAACAAGGTCATTTGAATCCATAATACATTTTGTTTTTCACATAAAATCAGCACATTATTACATCAGATTTTTGCATTCTGGATACAAAACATTTCCAACAGAATATCATAAACTTAGATCATTTTTAACGATTAAAGGAATAAATATTATTTTGGTTATTTCTGACTGCATGTTTTCATTAAAAACATTTCCCCAACTCTGAATGTTTTCTTAAATGAATGATGATTTTAGAGCACTTATAAAAAACAATCTTCATTTAAAAAATATCTAGAATTCTGTATGTGGGCTTAGAACTGAGGTTCTTCTTGCACAGTAGTAGTTGAGTGTGACAAGAGACTCCAGATCTAGCTTTTGTGATTTTGTTAAGCCAAGTGTTTCATGGCACTTCTCTCTGAGGTTTTAGAAGAGCTTCACATTCCTAAACAGAAGTGATAAATCTTACTCATTAGAAAACCACTGTGTGTGTGTTTGTTTAACCAAACGGTTATCAAGATCACAATCTACAATAGCTTCTCCCACTATTTGCAATTAACCACTCCCGCCAATAACTGTAGGCAAAGCCAAACTCTCTAACTTTGCAATATCTTTCTAATAGAGTGAACCCTAAAATAATATAGAATAGTAAAACAAAACAGGCTGTCTGCATTGCATTCTAGAGTCTGCGCAATCAGACCTGCAAGTGCTAAGTACACACACATGATCATGGAGACAGTACTCCTCTTTTGAAGCTTTTCATGCCTTTAACTTATGGAGACCAGAAGGTAATTCTTACGAGTTTAAAGTGACTGATAAACTTAGTCTAATCCAATGAGGGCTAAGTGCCACAAATTAGTCCTGCACCCTCCCCCTCCTTGCCCCATCCCTGCCATGCCACTCTGATACCTTTCCCTTATCCAATCTGCTGTTCTGTTTTCTGTTCCCTCCCTGATCTGTTGCTCTGCTTTCTGCTTCCTATCCTGTGCTCCCTGCCCAGTCTGTTGCTCTGCTTTCTCCCTACCTGCTGCTATGCTGTCTGTCCCCTCTCTGATCTTTGCACCACACAGAGGCTGGCCATGTCTCTTGTGGCACTTGTGCCACAGGTTGGCCACCACCAATCTAATTAAATAAGCAATAAAACCACAAGCACATGACTTATTTCTCATGTGTTGAGAGGTGTTAGCTATATTAGTCTGAAGTCAGGCAGAAGACAGAGCAGAGTAGCACCTTAGAGACAAACTGGTCCTAAGACAGATGAGCTTTCATAGGTGATGCCCAACTTCAGAGTGGCCAGGGGCCGCTCACTACACAGGAGTGAGTGGCCACATGGGCTTTCTGGTATCCCTGCTACCACAAGAGCAGCGCAAGACCCCCATCGCTACCACTGCATGGGTGAATTCCTATTCTCCCACTGTCATGCAACCAGCACAAGTCCACTCCTTCCTCCCGCTGTGTGAGCCCATTGCTGACACCACTGCACAGGCATATCCCTCCCCCACCTCCCCACCCCATCACCACTGCTGCACAAATCCCCCACCCTAAACCCATTTACTGGGATTGTCATGCAGACAGCAAACTCACTAGACTTCCTGCCATGTTGTCTTACCCCAAAGACCCTGGCTGCTTTCACCACTTCTGCAGCAACCAGAGCAACGGGGGGAAAGGCAGCCAGGCAGGAGCCAGACGTGGCCCATGGACATCCCTTGCCTACTATGTCAGATGTATCTGTTGCCTGTTAAAGTTCATTCTTCTCTGAACCAGTTAGCATCTAAAGGTGCCACCCTGCCCTATTCTTCAGTCATTATGGGTATGAAAATAACTTTAAGTATTTCCTAAAATTCAGCAAAAATATAGCTAAAACTCTAACACTTATAACTACTTTTACTTCATATCATGTTTTATTTTCTACTATCTACTTGCATATGAATAATACAGAATATTTCCCACTGGTCCACTTGCACCCCACTGTCATGCACTCAATAGCGCTACTGATTAATCTTCATACTCGCACTGTTCAGCTATATCAGTAAAGAAGCACCACTAAGGATCTGTAGCTCAAGAAGAAAGAAATGAAAAGCAATTTAGCTTGTGTCCCATGCCCAAAGGATGTAGCCAAGTGATGTTCATATAAAAACATTATGCTTGTGACCTACATTAGACCACAGTAATGCAAACATACAGGCAACGTCTGAGCCCTCCTTGGTGAAACCACATGGTCACACAGCAGGAGAAATATCATTCCCAAGCACTGCTGCTCATATACCTACTTATTATCTGAGCAACCCTGTAACAAGAGACCTGAAATTGCTGTTTTGTGAAAAAAGTCCTGCTGCCAAGAAGGTGGTGTGTTTGAATTTAAAAAGAACCCAGCACAGTCAGAAGAGATTTTAGATCAAAACATGCAAACAAGGATGTAGGAGATAACAGGAGAGAATTAGAAAAAAGTTATGTTTTGCGGTAAACAGCATGCTGATATTTTTCAAAGGTTTTTGTGGGAAAAAAACAGAATAGTGAAAGTTAATGGCAAACAGAAAGTCGAGATGAGCTGACCTAACTTTGTACCTTTCCTTGAACAGGTTAAACAAAGATAAGGATCTGACTCAATTCTTTTGCTTTGTACTTATTTCACCTGTGCACAGCAGGTGTAGGAGTCAACCATTTTGATTAGGCCCTACGAGCATAGCAGCTGTGTCACAGTTGAGCAGCATCGTATGCACTTTTAGATTTTCTTTAGCAAGCTAGGAAGAAGCTGCAGCAATTTGTCAATTTTTAATGTAGTTTTGTGAGGGACATTCAGACATGAGGCCTAGCTTTAGTAAGTAGAAACTGTATATAGAGAAAATAAAATGGTACTACAACTGCTAGTTAAGATAATGTATCTGCTGGTTTCAACTGGTGAAGCTCCATTTCAATTTACAGCAGAAATTATGTCCCCTTTCTCTTAACTATAAGGATAGGTGTGTGTTATTGTGATGGTAAAAGACTTAGGTCCAGGCCATGATCTCTGCATCTGTAGATTATGACTTATAAATTAAAACCAAAATTTCCCTTTGGGACCTTTTATTTTCTAGGTAGAGCTGTATTACTTTGAATTGTACAAAGTAATGCATTTTATGTAACTAAATCCCACAGGGATTCAACCTGCCTTACCAAAAACAAACAAAAAACCTCCCACAAAGGCCAAAAGGCAAGTCTGGGTAAAAAATAGATGGGTGAACACACACAAGCCTCTCAACACAATGACCAAATTTCAAGAAAACTTCTACAGTTGTTGAATGGAAGGACCCTGGACTTCAGAAAAGCAGACTTTGATTCACTCAGGGAACTAATGGGCAATATCCCCTGGGAGGCCAGTCGGCAGTGGAAGGGAGTCCAGGAGAGCTCTGATTGTATTTTAAAACCTTACTGAGGACACAGGAATGAACCATCCCAATGTGCAGGAAGGCTAGCAAGTACAGCAGATGACAAACTTGGCTTAGGGAACTCTTCAATAAGCTAAAACACAAAAAGGAAGCTTACAAGAAGTGGAAATTGGACAAATGACTAGGAAGGAGTATAAAAATATTACTCAAGCATGCTGCAATGAAATCAGAAAGGCTGAAGCACATCTGGAGTTGCAGCTAGCAAGGGATGTGAACAGTAACAAAAAGGGTTTCTACAAGTATCTCAGCAAGCAGAGGAAGATTAGAGAAAGTGCAGGTCCCTTCCTGAACAGGAGAGGCAATCTAGGACAGATGATGTGGAAAAGAATGAACTCCTCAATGCCTTTTTTACCTGAGTCTTCACAGGCAAGGTCAGCTTCCAGACTACTGCACCTGGCAGCACAGTTTGGAGAAGAGGTGAGCAGTCAACAGTGGTGAAAGAACAGGTCAGAGACTATTTAGAAAAGTGGGATGTGTACAAGTCTTTGGGTCTGGACACAATGCACTTGAGAATGGTGAGGGAGTTGGCTGATTTGATTGCAGACCCACTGGTCATTATGTATTTGAAAACTCAGTCCTGGATGATTGCAAAAGGGCAAATATAGTGCCCATCTTTAAGAAAGGGAAGAAGGAGGATCCGGGGAACTACAGACCAGTTAGCCTCATGTCAGTCCCTGGAAAGATCATGGAACAGGTCCCCAAGGAATCCATTCCTAAGCACTTGGAAGAGAAGCATGTGATTCTTATCTTTCAGTCTTCCAGACCCCTGCTGGCCTGAAGTGTGACTGCTTCAAATTTGAGCTAGTACTAACACCCAACAACATCACTCCTACCCTACAGGAAACAGCTGCATTGAGAAAGTATCCAAAAAAATCAGGCATTTGCTTACTGTACTGCATGGCATTCTGATTCAAATATTAGCCCTATGTAAAAACAACCCATATTAAATTATTAAAACAGATCAACTGATCTAACCTAAGATGTCTTTGTTAACAGACTATCACCATCAGGTACTTTTTTGCCACCTGGCAGTGGTTTGTTCTGATGTCCCTCCTGAAAAAAAGGAAGAAATGGAAGAAACCCACTAACCTATACAGTCAGCCTACTGCAGATGTACCCCCGCTTTCCCCCCTGCTGTGGTTACACCTCCCCCTTGCCTTGTCTGAGGAGCAGCGCATCTTCTTCCTTCCCCATTATGCTATGTAGTGAAAGGTTGGTTGTTGCCTTGTTCGTCTAAGGACAGAGGTAGTCAGTTCTTTGGGTAAATGCGCCATTTATTAGACCAACTATTTCCAACTTTTTAGTTGGTCCATTAAAAGATACCACGTTTACCCAAAGAACCTTGTCTGCCTAGTGAGAGCGAATGCACTGAACCAGGCGCAGAGGCCTGGGCGGCCCCCCCCCGGGAACATCCCGCTCTGCCTCTGGTGTGAGGTGCAAGAAGTCTCCACGCCAGGGGTCAGCGATGTGTCTGGGAAACACCCGCGGCCTCCACTTGTAAGATGTCAACGTGCCAGGGGCATGTGGCGCGGGAGCCACGAGAGCCCGATCCCAGTTGTGGCAGCGCAGCCCCTGCCCCAGCGCCCCCCCGCCGCGCGTCCGCCCGGGTGCCAAGCAAAATGCCTGCGAGTGCCGCACTCCGGCCCCGCGCGACCCCTGCTCCAAGCTGTCGGCTCCGCTCCAGAAGCGCAGTTCAGAGCCTAGAAGAGCGCAGCATCTCCGCTCCCCGCCTGAGACCCGCAGAGGGCTGCTTTGCATTCAGAAGTTTGTCTGGCTTCATCTCAACCCCAGAGGAGCGATCACCGCAGAAGATCCTTGCCTCTGGCATAACCCTGGCCCACGGCGGCCGCAGCATGCCTCCGCCGCTGCCCGCAAAGCGGAGACAAATGACGGGCGCGGAGAGAAGCGGCCGGGACACGCACGAAGCCCGCTGGGCGGGGCCGAGCGCGGGCATCGGAGCCCCCCCAAGCCGCCCCGGCATGGGCACCGCCTGCAGCCCGCGGCGCCGGGC
>NW_005842026.1:2623356-2665706 GCF_000455745.1 Alligator sinensis | reverse complement strand
GGGCTGCTTTGTCCGCACGGGGAAGGCGCCGCCGTGGCTGGTGGGCAGCTCGGGGCGCGGAAGCAGCACCCCAGCCCTCCTTTGACCCCGTGCCTTCGCTGCGGGCTCCTCAAAGCCCAGCCTGGCGCAGGGGGTGCTGGGCCGTCCTCGGGGGCTGGGTCGACCCCGCGATTCTCAGTCGGGTGCGGGGCGCCGCGCCCAGAGGTGCTTGCAGGGGTGCTGCAGGCGGCGCTGGTAGGGGGCACCAGGCGGGTGCCGTGATTCCTTTCTGAGCTCTTGGGAACAGGAGAATTGCTCCGTTTCTTCTTGTAATTGGAGAAGGAGCGAAAATTAACAGCTGGCACTTTCCGAGGGGTGCCTGGTGTCCGGCAAGGTTAGGAGCCGCTGCCTTAAGAATCTAGGTAATATGCATCCTCCAAGTTTGGTCTGCCAGGATTTTAGCTGTTAAGTGAAAAAGGGAAGTGCTTGCTTTCAAAATGAGTGGCAGGCTGGAGTGGCCTTATTTGCCCCGTCTGGTGTTTTGTTTACACTGGCAAACTTGTGAGGATGGCACTGATAATAGTTTAATAGTTTCCTTCTTTCTTCTGTTTCTCTCAAAGAGATGAGCATATTCTAGATCTGACAGAAGGTTTTCTGTCTTGGTCTCTTCAGGTCGTGCTGTTTACATAATGAAACCAATCCTGCAGTTTTTCTTGCAGGAAAACCGTTGACACCAGTGGCACTTCCTGCAGGTTGCAGCTGGGGTTTCACACATGCATAGTCATTTGCCTCCAACAATCCTTGAAAGGTTAAGCAGGAGTTTAAGGGTATGCTGTATTGGCAGGCATAGAGGAGAACAGAAGTCTGCTCTTTTAGCAACAGCAGCTTTTCTCTCTTATGGTTCAGCACCTGCACAAGGGCCTCCCCAAGCTCACCACATTTGAGGCCAATGAGGTCAAACAGGAGCTATCGACTGCTGCCGTTGAGGGCCTTGTCACAGGGAGAGCATGAGGCCCTAACAGATTATCCCTGAAATTCTACAAGACTTTCTGGCCTATCCTTGGCCTGGGCTCTTCTGTGTGTCAGCTACTGGCAAGCAGTCCTCCTGCTGCTGACCAAAAAAGGGGATCTCTGAACTGGCAACCAATATCGCTCCTGTGCACTGATTACAAAATCCTGACCAAAGCCCAGGCCAACTTATACAAAATGATCTTGGCCTCTTTCACTGGCCCTGAACAGAGCTAATGCATACCTGGCAGAACCATCCAGGACAGCCTTCTGCTATGTGACCTGCTAGCAGCCATGGAGCTCTTCATCCTGAACACCAGCCTTTTCTCCCTGGACCAAGAAAAAGCCTTAAATTGGGTTAACCATGACTTGCCTGGCTATCAGCAAAGGTCCTGGCCAACTGGCCCTGGCCAACTCTTTCCACTTTGTTTCATGTCTCTTGATAGACCACCTGCTACCCTGGAGGACCCCCTCCCACACAATGAATCCTTTCTAATAGCAGTTTGCTAGATAGATTTTTCCTGCCCCCATATCACTGCCTATTTCTCCAGCTGTGGACAGCAGTGAGAGTGGTGGGCCCAATACCCAGTTGTCCCTCTATTCCCAACAAGAATAGTGATGGGGGCTGTTTCAAGATCCTGTCTGGAAAGGCACTTTACACATGGGCAGTCAAAATGCATCATGCCCATGCCCTTGCCACCTGCTCTGACATGACCAGAGCAAGCCCATGCAGCCTGGAACACCATGTAAAAGCTGTCTGTTGCCACGAGAGTTGGTGACCTCCAGTGACTGCTACATGAGGCCCTGGCTACAAGTACCTTTGACCATTTTAGACCCAGCAGTGTCAGCAGCGTGCCATTTCTGTAGAAGGACCACACACTTGTGCTTTTACCTTCTGTTTTTAATATTTGTATAATAAAGGCTTAAAACATCACATCTCTCTCTTCCTCGTGAGGTATATGTGGGAAGGGGAGGATGGTTCTGGTTCTTACTGCCAGCCATATTTCTGCTCTTCTTCTGTCTTTAGGGTTTTCATGCAGTTCATTAAATCGAAGAGACTGGTATCTTCTGCCCTCTCAGATGATCTCTCATTTGAAGTACTACAGCAGCTTGAGGATATTGAGAGTACCAGTGGCTTTTGAGGAGCAAGCCAAAGCACGTTGCAGAGCATTCCAAAGAGGTAAGAAATAGTATAAGTCCTATTGGCTCCTTCAAAGAAGGATGAGAAAAGACAGCTCTGTTTCTTGGTCATAGTCATCCAGTTTAGTTGACTTAAATTGTGCTGTTAACATGCTGGTGGGCCTCTGCAGGAGACTCCCTTGTCTGCTCTGTGTGGAACACAATATTATAAACGTAATGCAGTGTGCTCCCAAGCTGTACTCTTTCTAGCATATTTGTAGGATCTGTTACCTTTTGCAGCACTGAAAACACAGTTCAGCTATGCTAGATCTGAGGAGAGCCCCCAGACTCTTAAGCACAACCTTCCCAGAACCTCAGCCACAAGACCATTTTGGTTTTAAAGTTCCCTTCTCGGACATCTATAATAGTTCAAAACATACTAGGCATTTATACACATGCTGGATATCTGCTCTGATGCGCTAATTAACATGCCCTTAGCAGCCTGTACGTCATGTCTATTCATCCCCACGCTTCAAAATGGTTGTGGGGGCACTGTAAAGCTTGTCAAGTGAGCCATTTTGAAGCATAGGACACTGAATACATGTGATGCTATGGCTGCTTTAATTAGAGCAGCTCTCAGAGCCACTCTAATTATAGTGCCCCCCCACCTCCACCCTGGAACACATGTAGGTGCCCACTGTCAACACACACAGATTTTATAAGAGGTTTTTAAACATAGTTATTCTTTACCTAAGCTAGCACATGAAATGCATAGATCTAGACAAAATAAGCATTCCGTATCTCATTTTCCTTACCAGCTTTGCTATTCTGTGGGCTTAGGTTAGAGTCCTCTAAGAGTCTAGGATCCCACTGCTGCTTTAAAATATGGATTTTTCTCAGTTCTGCAATATCTGCTCTACCACTGCTCAAACTTTGTCCTATGAGATCCCCTTTACTTTATAACCTCTGGGTATTTGTCAGAAGATTAGAAGCTCATTGTCCCCCTGCCCACCCACATGATCAGCCTGAATACCTGCTTGCTTGGGAGAATCAGCTTTCTTGGTTTGGCTACCTTCACCTTTATATGTTGTATTTCCAGTTAGATCTGGAAATAGACTCTGGGCGGCTGTAGCAGGTGGCTGGAAGGCTGCAAACAGCTGTAACAGGGTCCGCAGCCCTGGCACAGGCTCCCTGGCTTCGGCAGCTGCACACATCCCTCTGTGCGGACGGTGGGGGAGGAGCCAGGGTTGCACTGCCCCAGGCACCTTTCCAGTCATGTGCCGAGAGGTGCGTGCACAGCTGCTGCAACCGTGGAACTGGTGCTGGGGCTGTGGAGCCCTACGTAGCTGGCTGCACCTGGCCTGGGCTCTGGGCAGCTGCTGGCAGAAGCTGCCCAAAGTCTGGGTCGTCTGGGGTATGCTGAGGAAAATGGCCTTGTGTGCCATGCTGTCTGGCACGTGTGCCAACCCCTGCACTAATCTAGTGATCTAGTTTTCACTCCCAGCAAGCATCCTAGAAAAATGCAACCTCTTGAAGTCTGATATTGAGTATGTGAGTAAATAGGGAGGCTAAGTAACACAACTCTTAACAAGAATATAGAACTTTTCCATATCCTCCATGTATGTCAGATGAGATGATCTGTGGCCATAGTAAAGATGAATTAAATTATATAGAAGTATCAAAATGAGCAAGTCTATAATGGTAGTATTTTCAAGTTTTTACAAGCAAGAATCTTGCTTCTTATAATTTCTGGAATGTTTATGCTATTTTCTTGAATAGTATTTCCAGCATTTCTTGAAAAATGTTACATGTCCTGGGGAAATAAGAATTTGCATTAATAAAAGACTTAGCTTCTCTTGAAGTATATTTTTCTAAACTTTTGCTGTCTATAATTTCAACCTTTCAATTACAGTGAATTTGAATTAAATCGTCCTCTTCTTAGCTGTGTCATAGAAAAAGGAACTAGTATTGTGAAAGAAAAGGTTAGAAGTAGGAAACGTGATTTTTTGCCACTTGAAATTAAAAGAAAATTTAGATTAAACGGACTAAACTGGATGTAATGATCTAATGCATTTTCAACACACTAGATGTATTTGAGTCTTTGTTTTTAATGTCCTTAGTATACAACTAGAACGGCACTAGAATGAATGAAAACAGCATCTCCAATGTCCAAAACCCACGTAAGTTTCTTTTTCTTTTTTTTTTAAACACCCTTTTTTTAAAAACCCCTTAAAAACATTACCTGATTTTCTTTACAGAGTTTGTAGAGAATACGTAGGATCATTAGACTCAAATTCTATATTGAAATAACTTCAGTAGTGTGGTTTTTTTTTGTTTTTTTTTAAACAGGTAGTTTAGGATGGCAGCAATATTAGAAAAATAGATGAAGTAATAAATGTGTGTGTCAATGTTACATGCATCATGGTGAATTAAGGATGGAATTATAGTTTAAATAGCTTATTTCCTTAATAATTCTCAAACAAGAATGTAATTTGTGGCTGAGTTTAAAGTATTTTCTAATCTCTTTACAAAAATAAATGCTTTAGTTTGCAAGTTATAACAGCTTTGCTTAGCTTTAGCTGTACATGAGACATGTCTATTAAGTTGACTTAGTTTCTCAAATGATAGAAGTTAAAATAAGTTTCCTTGTCCTATTGTGATTGTTTGCTGATGGCACTGCATGGATATGGCTTTATTATATTGATGCAAACAAGATTTTTTTAAAGTACAGATTTCTACTGCAGTTTAGAATTAAAAGTGCTTGAAATTTCATTTTTGGCTATGCAAGATGCCTCTTGAGAACCTTGTTCTGTTAATTTTTGTTTTACTGAGTTGTTTCCTTAGTAACATTAATTGACATTTTGGCTAGGAACCAGAAGTTGCACACAAACTGCTCTAAGTGTTCAGAAACTGATTCAAACCTGTAACAGAGCATAAGTTCAGTGCACATAAGCCAGTTTCAAAATGGCGGAATCTGATTTAAGATAAACCTGGTCGAATGATTTCATAGATTTCATAGACTTTAGGACTGGAAGGGACCTCGGAAGATCATCGAATCCAGCCCCCTGCCTGAGGGGCAGGAAGTCAGCTGGGGTCATAGGATCCCAGCAAGATAAACATCCAAATTTCTCTTGAAGGCGTTTGAAGTAGGTGCTTGAGCCACCTCCGATGGCAGGCTATTCCAGACCTTGGAGGCTCGGACAGTAAAGAAGTTCTTCCTTATGTCCAGCCTGAAATGGTATGCAGGAGTTTATAACCGTTCAACCTTGTCATCCCTTGGGGTGCTCTGGTGAACAAATGTTCCCCCAGATCCTGGTGAAGACCCCTTATAAACATATAGGTGGCTATCAGATCGCCCCTGAGCCTGTGTTTTTCCACGCTGAAGAGTCCCATAGCTCTCACCCTCTCATTGTAAGGTCTGTTTTCTTGACCTCTGATCATGTGCATGGCTCTTCTCTGGACTGTGTCAAGTTTCTCCACATCCTTTTTGAATTGTGGAGCCCAAAACTGGATGCAGTGCTCCAGCTGCGGCCTCACCAAGGTCAAGTACAATGGGAGAATGACGTCCTGGGATTTGCTTGAGAAGCATCTATGAATGCAAGCCAGCGTTTTGCTTCCTTTACTAGCTGCAGCATCACATTGAAGGCTCATGTTCCATCAGCCTGGATTGCCCTCCGGTCCGCAGGTATGGATACTTTACCCCAAAGTTTGGTATCATCGGCAAACTTGGCTAGTCCGCTTCTGACTTCAATGTCCACATCATTAATGAAGAGGTTGAACAATATAGGTCCAAGGACAGAGCTTTGAGGGACCCCACTGGTCACAGGGCGCCATGAAAATTGACTTCCGTCGACCACCACCCTCTGGGCCCGACCACGGAGCCAGTTCTCTAGCCGCAGATCGTGGTGGAGCCAAGGTCGCAGTTGGCCAGTTTTGCCAAGAGGTGATCATGAGATACCTGATCGAAGGCTTTTTTAAAGTCAAGATATACAAGATCAATCTCCTCTCCCTTATCCAGGTGATAGGTCGCCTGGTTGTAAAAGGAAATAAGATTGGTCAGGCAAGACCTAACTGCAATAAACCCGTGCTGGCTTTCCCTCGAGACGTTGCCATCGCCAGTCCGTTAAGAATGGCCTCTTTGATAATCTTTTCTAAGACCTTCACCAGGATAGAGGTCAGGCTGGTGGGCCTGTAGTTTGCCGGACCCACTTTCCTCCCTTTCTTGAAGATAGGCACCACATTGACCTTCTTCCAGTCTTCGCACACTTCACCAGAGCGCCAGGAGTTCTCGAAGATCCGTGCCAGGGGCTGAGCTATGATGCTATTCAGCTCCTTGAGCACCGTGGGGTGTAGATTGTCAGGGCCAGCTGACTTGAAGGTGTCCAGCCCCTCAAGGTGTTCCTTCATGAGGTTAGCATTGATGGAGGGTAAGGAATCTTCCTCACCCAGGCCTCCCTGTCCTGTGATGGGCAGGGGCGTCCCATGGAACTGGTGAAAGACCGAAGCAAAGTACCCATTTAGTAAGTTGGCTTTTTCCTGGGTGTCAGTTGTCCCATTGGGTTTAGCAGGGGTCCAGTGTTACCCTGCTTTTCCTCCGGCTCCCCACATTTCTAAAAAAGGACTTTTTATTATCCTTGATACTTGTTGGCAGTTGGAGTTCTGTCGCAGCTTTGGCTATCCTTATTTGCTCCCTGCAGATCCGGACCATTGCAGAATATTCCTCCTCGGAGGTGGATCCCGTCCTCCATCCTTTGTAGGTCTTTCTTTTTAGCTGCAGGAGGTCCGCTAGTTCCGTGGAGAGCCAAGGAGGCTGCTGTGCCCTTTTGCTGCCTTTCCTCCGAGATGAAATAGACTTAGCTTGTGCATGTAAGGATCGCTCCCTTGAGGAGCAACCACTCTTCCTGAACTCCCCTCCCCCTGGGGTCGTGGTCCCTTAGGGCCTCACCGACAAGCCTCCTGAGCCTGTCAAAGTCAGCTTTCATGAAGTCGAGGACTTCTGTATTGCTGACTGACTTTCCAGCTTTACGGCAGATGGTAAAGGTGATCAGCTTGTGGTTGCTGTCACCCAGCTTCCCTTTGATAGTTAGGTCGTTGATTACGTTGTCCCCAGTTGCCGGTACCAAGTCGAGCAACACTTTACCTCTCATTGGCCCATAGACTTCTTGTGTCAGATAGAGCTCATCCACGCACGTGAGGAAGCTTTGCGACCACTCGGATTTGGCCAAGCACTCCTCCCACGAGATGTCTGGGTAGTTGAAGTCTCCCATGACAACCGTGGACCAGGAGCGTGCAGCCTCAGCCAATTCCCTGGCGAACTGCTGGTCAAGCTCTTGATTCTGGGTGAGAGGTCTGTAGTAGACTCCCACCATTGTGTCCCCTGTGCCGTGTTCCCCACAGATTTTAACCCAGAGGGTCTCCAGTCATCCACCCTGGGCACCAAGGTCAGCTTGCAAGGACGCATAGCTCTCCTTGACATAGAGAGCTACACCCCCACCCCTTTTGTCCTCTGAGGGTCTCCAGTCATCCACCCTGGGCACCAAGGTCAGCTTGCAAGGACGCATAGCTCTCCTTGACATAGAGAGCTACACCCCCACCCCTTTTGTCCTCTGGATCTCTCCTGTACAGGGTATAGCTGTCTATACCCATGGTCCAGTCATGGGTGGAGTCCCACCAGGTCTCCGTTATCCCTATGACATCGTAATTATTTGTGTTAAGCAGGAGGACAAGTGCCTTCTGTTTATTCCCCAAGCTCCTGGCATTCGTGTACAGGCATGCAAGTGTCTCCTTGGGGGCCCTTGCCTTTCCTACAGGTTGTTCCAGGGCTGGGGCAGGGGTGGGCTCCCTTAAGTGCCTTGGCGGGCCAGCAGTGACGGTAGCTCCCTGTCCCCTGGTGGGCTTAGTTTAAAGCCTGGTGGAGCAGGTCAGCCAGTCTGGCTAAGAAGAGCCTCCTCCCCAGTGGAGAGAGGTGGAGGCTGTCCCTTCCCAGCAGCTTGCTGCTTCTCTCACCAAAGAGCAGACTGTGGTCATGGAAGCCAAAGCCTTCCCAATGATACCAGCGCCGCAGTCTTTGGTTCACTATGTAGTTTCAGAATGTAGTATCAGACTTGACTGATTTGGGTCAAACTGGTTTATGGAACTTCTGTCCCAGACCCCTTCCTGGTTTAAGTTAAATCAGAGTCCCCCAGCATGCTTTTCAGCCCTGGGCTGGATTAGGCTGGTCTGTCTGCTCCAGTGAGCAGGGCTGGTCCTTCCCCCCTCCCCCCCAGCCACAGCTCCAGCTGGCTGTGAAGGAGGTGGATACTGCAGAAACAGCTTCAGTCTCCTGCCCCACCCTCCCCTCACTCACTGCTCAAGCAGGGATCCCCATCTTCTACAGCAGGGGACCCCAGTGGCACTGACCCCAACCATTATCTGGCCACATCACCCCTATGCTAGCTAATGCTGAGAGGTGTCTGTGCGTCTCTAATTTCACTGGAAAAAGGCAGACAGAACAGTGTCCACTTAGGGCTTTTTGGAACTAATCAACAGGTCAGCTGGTAATGTCCCTCCATTCTTCCTTACAAATGCCTTGGAAAAAGATGTTTAAGAGCTTGAACTAATGAGAGAGGCTTTTGTTTTCTTGGTGGGCTGATAAGCTCCCTGCTGGCTTCCTTGCTTGCTTCAAAGGCCTCAATCTGTCTGTGTTCAACAGAGGACAGAGAGAGGTGTGAGAAATGACCTGGTTTGCAGTACATGGGACCTGTGAGTACCCATCAGTTTGCTGCAGACAGTATAAAGAAGCAGGGAGAGGGAGATTGAAAAGCTCAGTATCAGCAACAGACACATGCACTCCATACAAGCAGTCCTCCCTCCCCCCCACCTCCCCTTTGCCTCAGAGTGGTAGCCGGCGGCCAGGGTCTGGCAACACTCCCTGCCCCTTGAGCAGCAAGCCAAGGGCTGCTACCCCCTGCCACTTGAGGCACACCCCAGCTGGGGACTGTGCAGACAGGATGGGGGTTTAAACCCCTCCCTAATCATAGGGCTGAGCTGAGGAAGGGAAGGAAGGGTTTGCTGTAGCGCCCCAGGCTTCTAGCCTGAGCCACTGCAGGCATGTGCCTGCATTACCTGAATCTAAAGTGAATGTCAATCCACTTGCAAATCAGTTCAGTCTCTGCAGGTCAGACTAACCTGTAAAGATTAAATCAATTCAGGCTCGGGATTTTTGAATGTCTGTCCCTAGCCTTTAAGTTTGTTGCTTCCAAGCTTTGAGTATGTCAGTAGACCAGTTTTGGACTCTCAATTATACATTTTACAAGCATTTCTATTATTATGTAATTCAGTAATGGAACAGCTGGTGCTGAATGATATATTGGAGAAAGATTGCCGCGTGTATGTGAAAAACCAACGGACTATAAAGAGATTAAATTCCGTTGAGCTCATAATATTGTTAGGCAGTTGTCAGTGTCATTTACATTTCCATAGAAAAATAATGTTTAGTGACTTTACATTAAAAGATACCTATTGATGCATTTCTAACGTAGACTTCACTCATAGCATTAGTATGCTCAGTTGACACAATATAATTTTAGCTGTCCTTTAGAAAAAGAATTTAACTAGCAGTGTGAAGTTTTTTGGTGTCCTAAAAGGCATCTTATGTCAAAGGCCTTTGCCTGAACCAGAACAGATAGGAACAGTGCCATCCCTGGGGGTAGAGGGAACGAATTGGGGTGATTGCCCTGGGCCCTGCACTTCGGGGGGGGGGCCCCATGAAGCTGAGCCAGCTTCACATCCCGCCATTCACCACCACAACCCCTCCCTTCCCTGCTGCATCTGGGCCCCGCACAGGCTGATTTGGCCTGGGCCCTGCACCGGTCATTTCTGGGTAGGAACCAGCAAAAACAAATTCTTTTTAGGAGCTGTGGAAGGAGGGAAGATGTGCGTTGCTCTTCCTGCTGTTTCTGCGCTACATTAATCCTACCCCAAGGAAACAAAGAAAAAACATACAAAGGGAGTATAAAGCATCCTATTAAAAAAATAAATAAATCAGAGCAGCACTAATCACTTAATGGAAGTGGAAGAGTGTGGTTACATAATAATTGCATAGAATTCTAACGCTTGTCAGCCAGATGGGAGATGCTGATCTTCCTACATCTAAACAGAAGCCTACCTCCTTTTCATTGTCTTCTCTGTCATGAGTCTTTTTTGTTAATGCAATGTCCTTAAGTGGTTCTAAAATGTGTCTCAACATTTTAGCCTGTGTCCTCTGTCAACGGACAGATGACTGTCCTGAAAAATATGGAGAAAAGAGGATTTATGAGACCTATAATCTTGCAGTTCATTACTACTGCTTGGTAAGTATTTTACATTGATCCTGAACAGAATTTGAGGAGCTTTCCTATTTTTCTAATAATAAGTTAATTCAACAGCAGTAAACTTGGAACTATATGTACAACAGAAGAAGAAAACACCACAATATGTGGTTACTCTATTCAATAATAATATTGAATGGAATTATTGAATGAATAAATAAGTAAATAGAAATATTTTACTTCCACTAAGGTATCACATAGGTAATTTGTATACCTATTCATACAAATTGTGGCTACTCTTTAAAAATAATATTAAGAAAAATTCCTATCTTCTTTTCTCACCTCTGACTTTTCATCTATCTAAAAGGGAGATATAGTTTCAGAATTTTAGTATCTTGCAAACCTTTATGACATTTTCCCCCTGCTGCTGCAGTGAATCCTCTTTACAACCAATACCGATATACAATATTTCCTTGACTAATGTTATTCCTAGTCTTCCTAAGAGCTTAATGTTCCAGAATAGATAGGAACCAGCAAAACCAATTTCTTCATGTTAGAGCTTCATGTTCCAGCTCTAAAGAAAATATTCTTGTTTCCAAATAGATACGGTGAGCTCTACACATGTTTCTTCTCCCAGAGCTTACCTTTTTGATAAGAAAATTTTAAGTATAGCTATGGTACAAAGCAGCCAGAAAAATTTTAATATTTTTAGCTGTGATTAATACTTCCTAGAATTTGTGTTCCAGTTAGAAGCTGAAAAGTAGCCTACAGCTTTGCTTTTCTTAAACCATGTCTTTTTGGTTTATTATTGCCACCTTTTTCCCTTTTCTGAAGGCCCTATACATTGCTCTGGCAGCAGGGTATCAGGAAATAACTTAGTAAAAGATCTGATTAAGGACTGCAGAATGTGCAATGCTACATAGCCCTGGCTTTAAGGCTGAGAAGAGAAGAGGCATGAGGTACAACAGAATGTATGTACTGTTGCTTTTGGTAGCACTAGTCAGGGTGTGTGCATAGTACTACAAAAATATGTTCACATAGTCTGAGACCACTAGGTGGCAGAATCTTCTTTATTTTCCCATTAAGATGATCTCGGATGTTATTTAAAAATGACCCTTTTCCATATTGTGGTAACCACCTTGAATTAGAATTGAATATAAAAATTAAACCCTACAGCTAAAAACCCAATGATGGGTAGCAGTTCCCTTCATAGAAACAAAACTGATGGGACTGCAGGCCATTTATTATGATCTCATTGTGGTTTGGCATCTAGCAAGAAGAGCTCTACATAAAAATCCTGTGAAACTTGGATCTGACTATTTCTTGAAAACACTGTTGCAACTACTTTGCCCAGTTAACTGTACTCAAAATTACCATCAAAATCCTGTGAACTGACAAGCTTCATTTGTCCTCTCTGAATTTTAAGCTATTACTTTTAAAAATTTTCTTTGCCATTGCGAATAATGTTCCTTTTCCAGGAATCCTTCCCTTCAGACACTTACTATTTGCACAAGTTAATATGATCAAGGTTTGTTGGTTGTATTCTGCAGCTATTTACTTCTCTGATTTCTATAATGAGCTTCTAGTATAGAAATCAATTAAAGGCTTTATTAAAATATGAGTAAACTGTCTTATATAAGTTCATCTTATCTATTTAATATGGAGAAACGTGAAGGAGAAAACAGTTATTTTGGTATGATCTGTTCCTGAAACCTTTGTTGGCAGTTACTCTGTTGCTTGTATAGTTCAAAAGACTTATAGCTTCTCTTTAGAAAAAAAACTAGAATCAGTTGGTCAGTTACTAAAGTCATTTGTGCATTTAAATGACTTTTTTATAAGCTCATAACCCCATATACAGACCTTCAGTACTCTTGATCAGGGTTTCTCAACTGGTGGGTCTTCCAGTTTTGCTTTTGTGCACTTCGATTGGGTGCTGGGGGACCTCCCTCCCACCCACTCTTCAGCTGGCTTCTGGGGGACCCCTGCTCATCAACTGGTGGGACCAGGATTTTTTGACCTTGCATAGGTGGGAGGTAAGGTGCAAAACGTTGAGAACCACTGCTCTAGATTACCATCCAAACAGATCCTAGGATACTAGATTTCTATAGTTGCTTAACAGCAGAGCAGTGTGGTGAGAAGAAAGGTAAGCCCATCCTCATTTTGAGTGGAGGAATCACTCACTACCTTAACTTTTGACAAATTGATGTGCCAGGTTTCTCTGATCAACCAATATTTTACTACAGACAAAATTTAATGTGTGTAATTAGTCAAATGTCTTGAGATTATTAAACTTTACTGTATTTATAGCTAATGTCAAGTGGAATTTGGCAGAGGGGTGAAGAAGATGAAGGATTTTATGGCTTTTTAATCAATGACATAAGAAAAGAAGTAAACAGAGCTGCAAAGCTGGTAAGAATCAAATTATGGTATCATAAGTGATTATCATTCCATCACATAGCTTTATTCTGTCATGGCATAAATGTGGTTTGCGGTGATTCTTGTTTTAAAAACGATCATTTTTGTCTTCACAAGTGGAAAATAACAAAAGCAACATTTTTCTCTAGTACGTATTGTCCTCATTTATAGTGTCATATTATGGTATCATGGTATTGGAGGCAGTTGTATTCCACTTTCAAGTATCTGTCGGTTTGTTTTTTGGGTGTTAATGCTTGTATATTTTGGTCCCAAAGTAGCAAGATTTTTTGCGGGGGTAAATGAAGGAAGAACAGAAATAAAAAAGCTAAAAATGTATAGGATAAAATACCAAAGGATTGTTGAAATTCATAGAGCCCAATACTTTAAGGATGAAACAAAATGCTTAATGCTTTCATAAGTCAACTGATCATTAACAGATTATAAGAACTGGTTATATATTTTAAAAATTCTTATTTCCGAAGTGATTATGTTTAGTCACATTGATTGCTGGATTTTTTTTTTATATAAGTAACATGTTAACAATGGATTTTGCCTGTGTATAGACCTGGGATGTTGC
This sequence comes from Alligator sinensis, assembly GCF_000455745.1. Classification (NCBI taxonomy): domain Eukaryota; kingdom Metazoa; phylum Chordata; order Crocodylia; family Alligatoridae; genus Alligator; species Alligator sinensis. The sequence continues at coordinate 2,652,320 of NW_005842026.1, read as the reverse complement.
AGTGTGCAATGAATGCAGTCTAACTTGTTAATCAGGGGTTATATAGCTCTCAAACTTCTGTTTCTTAATTCCCTGAAAAGTGCATAAATCATAAATAAAACTAGCTAGACTATTTGCTCCAGTGATTCAGTTTAATACCATTTCCTTTCCTGTTCTCTTTATGCCAGATTACTTTGTTTGTTTAATGTTCATTCCTACAACTTTAATTGTGCTACTGTTTTAATATACTGTCATTTCTAACATTTTCTCTTAGAAATGTAATATCTGTAAGAAAAAAGGTGCTTCAATTGGATGTGTAATGCCCAAATGCAAACGAAGTTATCATTTTCCTTGTGGAGTTCAAAGAGAATGCATTTTCCAATTCATGGAAAACTTTGGGTAAGATTTTTTTTTGGCTCTTCAAGTTATAGTTGCATTCTTTGTTGAATGGGAGGTAAACTTTTTAAAATACATCTGCTCTTCTATTCAGGCTTTATTTGGAAGAGAAGGAATTGGGCATTTATAAGTAGCCTCCTATATATATAATATATACTAGCTAATTGCCTGTGTGTTCGCTGCCACCTGAAACTTCCCCAGCAGTGACTCAAACTTGAGCCCATGCAGCCAATTGCCACGGGGCCAATTTTCTTATCTAATTCTATAGCTATAGATATAGATGAGAGAGAGAGAATTAGATAAGAAAATAGCAGCTTTCTTTCCTCAAAGTTAGAGAAGATCACATTTTCTGAGAAACGTTTTTGTCCATTTTTGCCATGTGCCACATTGTGGCTCACATGCAAGCCAAGTAAAATGTAACCGTAAAGGGATGCAACTACTCTTGCTTGAACCAAGAGGCAAAAAGTGGAGCATCTTACAACTGTGCCATGGTCATTATTGCATCAAACATATGGTATATGAGAAATAATTCACCAGTATCTTAGGGTGTTAATGTTTTCACAAAATGCAGTCATTTTCTAAATAAAATTGCTATGTGGATGTTTGAACTGAACGTAACGCGCTTAAACTCTGAAACCTAGCTATGACCCAGTATGTAAATTTATTCAGTATTATAAGAAAAATGTACATTTCTTCCTTGTCCCCCTGACCTGCCAGTCCTTCCAACTCAACTTGGGACCTAGAAAGTAGAGATGACTTCTTCCCTTCTGTGCATCATTGGAAAGATTAACCTCAGCTGTATCTTGACAATATGTATCCAGGCCACTTTTTGACAGTGTGTTTAAATGAAAGAACAGTTTGAGTCCTCATATCCCAGGCTGAGTTTGCAAGTCTAGCAGTTAGAGAACAGGGAGAGAATCTTGTTATCCTTTGAACCGTAGCATGTACAAGCACCCCAATGCCATTTTTCAGTTTTAGTTTTCAGTGTGAATGGAGATTAAAGTGCCACCGTGTCTCCTGTATCAGTATTCCTGTGCTTAAAGATGGTGGTAAGGGCACTTGAACTAAAGGTCGTTTGAGCACCGCCACTGACGTTTTTAAGCATGGGAACGCTGATACACAAGACAGGAGGCTGCTGGAGCGTGGCAATTGCCACACTCCAGCAGACTCTGTTAATTGAGTCTGTTCCAATGTGCTGGAATTCTAGAGCATCAGAGCAACCTTGGCACTCGCATATAGGTGCCCAGAGGTACTAGATTTAATGTGCTTTCACCAAAGCATGTTAATGCACATGTAGATGCACCCAGGATGTTGTATTCATCATGAAAAATAGTGACTGTTTTTGAAATTCACTATTAAGCAGAATTGTAATTTTCTATTTAAGGTCATATTGTTGGGATCACAGGCCAGTCCAAAAACTTCCACCTGGTGAATCTAGAGGCTCTTCACAGTGTACAATATGCTTGGAATTCGTTGAACATCTTCCACAGTACAATATTTTGAAAAGTCCCTGCTGTAAAAATGCTTGGTTTCATAGAGACTGCTTGCAGGTAAAGCAAACTTTGTTTTCCCTCCCTCAGTGCCACCCCTCATCTTCCTTCCCCCCCGCCCCCCGGCCGCAAAAGAATAGCATTTGTATTGTATTTATGTGCTTATTTAAAAACAATAAATGTAATAAAGGCACAGCAAAAATAAGAGTATAACAGATGTAATCAGGTTTCTGTTGACAGCAGGCACAGAACAGACTAATCTGTCCATGTCCTCAGAATTCTAAAAGTTTTAAAAATACAAGTATTTTAGGGGGTTTAAGATTAAGAAAAGATACTGCTTTAGGCATCATCTTTGGCATGCATCCCTTTCAGGAGTCTATCCCTTTGTTCATCTTTAAGAATATTGAAGAAAGAATGATCTGTTACCCCATAAGTGCCTTATTGTAGTGCCCTACATTCAGAGGCCAGCTCATAAGTCATGTTATCTTAATCACTTCTGTTCCTCTGTTTTCCATGTTTGAATATGAGTATAAGAATCTTTCAAAATCCAAAGTGAATTTAGTGCAGTGGGGCACATAATTCAAAGCAAGTAATATGCTTTCACACTGGAGAAGGCACTGTGAACTTAGTTGATGGTAGGTCACAGCTACTGTATTTCTCAGGTTTAAAATAACCACTCAATAATTTTTCATGTATAAAATCTAATTATTGGAGGGTCATCTTTTAATTCATCTCCCCCACCACTGCAAAGAAACAAGCAGTGTGGGGGGGAGGAGGGAGAAGGTGGTGTGGGGAGGTCAACCAGTTTATCCCCTGCTTGTGCTTGCCCCTGCCTTACCTTTGCTCCATATCAGCAGGCTCTGTCCCTGTTCTTGAGGCATTTAGCATGACCCCAGCCCAGTCCCATAGTAGCTGTGTAGGCTGTGCATTGCTGCTACAGGCTGGGTTGGTGCTGTGCTCGGTGCCTAGGCTGCAGTGTGGATAGAGCCTGCTTATGCAGAGCAAGAATAAGGTAGGGAGGGAAGTGGGACAGGCAGAGGAGCAGAGGCTGTTTGAGGGAGGCTGCAGGGGGGAGATGGAGTGGGGAAGGTTACAGCTGTGGATATGGCTGCAATGCCAAGTAGGGGTTGGAGCCTGAGCCACAGCAGCCACCTGTTCCCCTACCACCTTTATACTTGAGTCAAAGACAAGGAGTGTTTTTTCCTTATGTCAAATGGGGGGAAAAATCTTGTCTTGTAATTGAGTAAATGCATTACTTAATCTTGTGAAAAGATATGCTAGGTCAGTTTCCTGTAATTTCAGATTGCATGCATCAGGGATGACCAAGGCATTAATGAAGCTTGTGTTCAGAATGTAGGGCCCAAGTGTTCAGTGAGTGCCAATGTCTTATTGAGACCAAAAGAATGAAAACATAAATGTCAGTAGTCTAATCTGTTTTTTGTTTCTTTGTCCTGGTGCAGTATCAAGCTTTGAGTGCTGGAGTATTTTTCTTTAGGTGTACTGTATGTAATAATAAAGATAAATTTCAGAAGGAAATGTTGAGACTGGGAATACACATTCCAGAAAAGTAAGTGACATTCTAAAATGATGTATATAATTTCTGTTTCGTAAATCTTTAGCTAAGCAGGATAACAAAACGTATACTTATTTATTTCTATATGATTATAATTTTAAACCCATGATAACTTGGTGATACTCATATTTGGAATCAGAGCTATTGATTGTTTTAAGTGCAGTTTGCTTCTTTGGATCACATATCAAATTTGCAGAGTACTATGATAAGATGCGTAGCATAGCAGAAAGCGTAATTGTGGGGATTGCGTATCAGATCCCATCATGTCTTTACTTGCACATCTGCCAGGGATCTAGGTGTTGACAATACCTAGACTTCCCTGCAGCTTAACTCCTTCTGATCATGAAGGCTTCCCACAGTTTCCCAAGACATGGAGTGCCCCCAATCTGGGGAATGGGTGGGGAACATTGATCCTCTGCTCCTTTTGCTCTGCTGTGCTCTGCTTCACTTCTGCCTGGGGACTTCAGTGAGTGGAGCAGGTGCTGCTCCCCACACCTTTACCAGACTGAGTGCATCCTGTCTGGGGAAGGGGAAGGTGCAGGAAGAAGGGACAGCTGTAGGCTAGAATGCTTATACTGCTTCCCCTCCCAGAAAGATTTCTAGGAGTGGAAATTTCATTCCCTTCCTCTTGCCCTGCCCCCTCCTTCTCCCCTTTCCCCCCCCATTATCAGCTAATTGTTGTGGGGATACCATATAGTTGCATTATCTCAAATTATGTTGTTTCATTTCATTTACATAGCACATCACAGTTAACATGATTTTTCAAGATTTTTTTTTTTAAATAATTTTGTTTCTATTTCCTACAAAGGCTAGAAATAAGATTATAACACTGAAATCTTGATTAAGAAATGTGTATATTTACAGAGATGCATCCTGGGAACTTGAGGAGAATGCATATCAAGATCTTCTGCAATGTTACGAACACTGTGACATTAGAAGATGTCTCTGCAGAAATGGGAGAGATTATAATGAACCTGATAGGTATTAACATTAGCTTTTTCAGGTGGTATGTTAAATATTCTGTGATGTGGGTGGAATACTAGGCGATACTGTTGCTGAAAGTGGTGAAGTATCTTTTAAAAGTAAACAATGAAAGCTAAGAGACTGTTTTAAAATACATATGAACATGATAATGTGAAATCTTAACATTTTCTTTTAAAAGCAGATAATCAGAAAAACCTAAATGTACCAGGTTATAAAAGTTGGAACTCTTATGATTCATTATCCTTCTCCTCTTTGAAAGTGAAGCGTGCGGCCTGAGTGGCACTTGTCTGGGTTGTGTGTGGCCCACACAGTATGTGAAAAAAGGGCAAAGGACTGGCCCATGCTGCAACACCCCCAGCCACTCAGAAGTTGGACAGTCCTGTTCTACAATTCTTGTTCTGAATGATCTTCCTATCTTTATCTTGCTTGCTTTCTAAACTGACTTCAAGCATTTCAAAGGACAGCTTTTCTCTGTAATGACTTCTTTCTGGTCAAATTTTAGGGGCCTACATTCAGTTGTTATTCTCCTTGACTTTTCTTCTGCTTTCAGGCTGTTGACTACCTTCTTTGTTTTTTCAGCCTTTCTGCATGCCTACATGTTCATTAATGCCCTTTTGTTAATGTGCGTTAAATTTAGTATCTCCATTGTGAAGTACTAGAAAAAGGCACATTAGCTTATTTTAATGTGCGTTAGCAAAAGTACACTTTTTGTGACACTTTAACGTACATTAAAATAGGCTAATGCACATTAGAGCGTATGTGTAGATGCACCCTTTGTGTATTATTTCAGTATCTCCTCATTTTTGCTGTGAAGTATTGTTAGGGGCCAGTCCTTTTGCCCTTTTTTCTCTGTTAAGAGACATTAATGTAACCTGTTTTCTTGCTGTAGCTATCTGTACTTCTACAGATATTTATTTTCTACCCCAGTTTGTCTTGATCCATCTTATCTTACATTTTTTGCTACTTTTTCTGGAATATCTTCTCTTTGGTTCAGACCTAATATACTTAGAGTTAAGTTGTATGTGTTCTCTCTCTCTCTCTCTCTCTCTCTCTCTCTCCATCATTCAGGTTACACTCACCATATTCAAGGTTTTACAGTGCTCAACTACTTGTTTTGCATCAACTAGTCCATTCCTCCTCTTCTGCTTTAAAAGGGCCATTTATCACTTTTGCCCACAAACATCTGTTCTTTCATCTATCTTGTCTGTGAACAAGGAACATATATTTTCTGAACACATTAATTAAAGCTCCCTACTTCCTCCACTTTTACATGCATCTTGAAGACCCACTTCTGATGTGGTGCCAATGGGAACTGACTTAAGGTAGCAATTAAATTAACCTTGTTTTGTAAAACTATGGCCATGAATCACTCAGGTCATTCTGCTTCTCAAGGGATTGAGGGTTTGCCTGTGCCAGGGCTATCAAACTCATGGCCTGTGGGTTGTATGCAGCCTACAAGAGGTTAATTTGCAGACACCATGGCCCTGCCAAGTTGTCACTTCCTCTGCCTCTCCCCCCTTCCCCCCCGCCCGCATCACCCCCCATCACTCCAACCACAACAGCAGCCATGGTCTCTTTGGGCTCCCCCTCCCTCTTCAAGATTCTGCTTCCTGCCTATGTGGCACAGCACAATGTTACAGAGGAGCCTATGGCTAGGGAGCTAGGAGTGGGCGGTGCTGGGCCTGAGGGACCTGTGGCTCCCACTGGTGTGGCCTGCACAGCATGTAGCCCCAGCTTCTTACAAGTTAGTCGGTCTTGGTCTATGCCATGGCAACAATATGCCCTGACACTAGAGGAGTTGAGCATGTTTCAGCCACGAGTGTCCTGAGGGCTGTGGGTTTAATGCCAGCAGTGCCACACAGAAAACATGAGCCATGCCAGGAGTTTCCCCGCCCCTATGCCTCCGCTGCCACCACATTGCTCCCAGTAGCGGGGCATGGAAAAAAAGGTTGAGAACCAGTGATTTAAAAGTTGATAGGAGTTACTAGTCTATTTCAGGGAAGCTGACCAATGGGTCTTGCAAAATGAAAAGAATACTAGCTGACTACAAATTGGTTGCCTCAAAAGGGCACTAACTGCGGCATAATAAAACTGATTTATTTTTCCTATTGCTCTCAAGGTTTGGCGTTTGGAGTGCATCCTCTCTGAAAGAGAGAAGTCTGCCAACCCAAGCAACCTAACTATACATCAATTAATTAAGCTTGATAAATAATAACTGTTCTTAAGCTAAATATTTGGGTTGAGTTTAAAGCCAAAGAGTTCTGGTATTGACTTTATTGTGTTAATTCTAAATACAATGTGTTTCTTTTAGTGAATGGGAAATAAAGCGTTGTCAGTATTGTGGTTCCCGAGGAACTCACTTGGCCTGTTCCTCAATGCAGTCATGGGAGCAAAACTGGGAATGTTCAGAGTGCAGAAGTATCTTCGCCAAGTCAGGTAATGCATGAAATGACTTAATTTGATAAAGGTGTTTAATTATGTTTTGATACGATTTGGGTTAGCTATGACAGAACAGTAAAACAAAGATTTAATTGAACAGGGAATTACCAAAACCAACAAAAACGCTCTTTGGCTACTTCAGAAAAAATAGAAGGGAATGGTTGTTTGGATGAACCCTCTCCGAAGTGCCCCAGACAGTCACCAGGACCCCAGCACAGCTTTCTCGTCAGGTGTGTAATTAATCTTCATTCTTCAAAATATATAGAACAAAATACAATGTAAAAGAACATTTTATAGTTTGCTTTTAATAGTCTAGAATGGGGGTCAGCAATATGGGCCTCAGGCCAGATCCAGCCAGCAAAGAGATTTTATAAACGAAACACACCACATTTATATATCCTCCTGCAAAACGCGTGCGCTACTTACTGAGCTAGGTGGGCCACCAGTAGCTCCTGGTGCTGCGGGCCCAATCCTGACCAGCCTGCTGTGAGCAAAAAATTGCCAACCCTGTGTCTAAAATATGTGGTAGTACATTTATCCTTATTTTGTAGCAAATTTTACCTTTACCCTGTTGCAAAACTGGTCATGCCAACCCTCCATAAACAAGTAGTCAAATGTTTCATGAATAAGCTATAAATGTATTAGTATTAACTTATTGATGCCATACACCAGTGGGAACCAGTCTATTTAACAGGTATGCAGTAAAATAAGCCCCATTCCCTTCTTGAGTGCTACACTGTCGAGTCATTGCTCAGCTCTCTTCTTCCTGCCCTATTCACCACGGTCCTCCCTGCCAGATCTGCAACAGCAGTTACGGAACACTGTGTGGGTAAGGAGCAGAAGCTGTAGGATGGAGGGGGAGCCTGGAGACAGCTTTTGCTGCTGCAGGTAGAGCAATAAGGGAACTGCCAACTGAGCGGAAGCCTCAGGAGTTGCAAATTAACCCTTCATGAAACATGTGCAGCCTACGTACTTCCAGTTGCACAGCCTTGGCATAGAATAGATGATTACAAGAATCTTTTGTCTGATACTTTTTCTCTTCATCCAAATGGTGATAAACACACTTACTCTTTGCATATGCAGTAGTGTGGCTTCAATAAGCTTCATAACTTCAAAAGTAGATTCTTTAGCTAGCAGCATCTGTCAGAGGTGACTGTGTGTCACTGAACCTCCACATGCTTCTTTGCAAGAGCATAAAGTGCTGAGCAATTACAACTTTCCCTTGGTTCCTTCCTGCAGCCTATGGCAGTGCAAGCAAACCTAGTCCAGCTTCTTGGACCTCTAATGTTAATAATTTTTCCAGGTTCAACTAATAATAATTTTTTTCAGATCACATTTTGAAATCCTTATAAACAACCTTCAATTTCAACATTTTGGAAGGAATTAAACCTGTTTTGTTTGAATTCTTTTGACCTAGTCCTGAACCAGTACCCGATTACTCTTTTTTAGATCCTCAAGTAGTAGAGTAAAAATTGCAGGCTTGAAACCATCGATGGGCTACTTACTCCTTTAGCATAATGACATAGTAGGTGCCAGTTCCAGTTTGCGGAGAACCCACATCCTAAGCAAATGCTTCATTTTGGCATTTTTTAAATCTGGGTTTATAAAACTCAAGATGCCAGACTGGTAATTTCTCTCTCAGAACAGTCTATGCAAATGGTGTTGACTAAAAATCTCACTTGATAAAAATCTCACTCACCAAAACTGAGTGAAAAGTAGCAGATTGAAGAAGCAGATTCCAATTGTACCAAGCCTAAATCCAACTCCAGAAACCCAGCAGGACAGCACTGGAGCCATGTCTGGTACTGAGATGGCTCCCAATACAGATAGAAGCCTTGACTTCACACAATCCTACTCCTTAGCATAGTCAATAGAATAAGTGTGTCCATTGTTGTCATATCTAGAGTACACCTTCCCTCAACTGAAACAGGGCCCAGCCCTATATGGTCTTCGAATGGTGCTGCAGAACCATCAAGTAGAGTACAACTGCTCCACCAAGGTCCAGCTCAGAAGTGATCAAGCTAAAAACATACTAACCATTCTAATGACTGCAGGGTGCTATCCTGGCTCTCTGAGGATACTGGGAGTCATCTTATCATGCCTTAAGGCAGGGGTTCTCAAACTTGGTGATACCACAAGCCCAAGTACTGGATGGCAGGGGACAAGGAGCTCACACACGGCAGTGACTGCCACCATCCACCACTCCACACCACCACCATGCGCCAGTTCCCCGGACCTCTGCGCGTACCCCCTTGGAAGTTTGCGGCCCCCTTTTAAGTTGCTCCTTTTAAGACCCACAGTTTGAGAACCCCTGCCTTAAGGAGTTATTCATTATTATTCACTCGTTTCTTACAAACTACAAGGACTTAGCTTTCAAAGAATTGGCACGGTTTAGTAAGAAAATTAAGTATATCCCATATTTTCAGGCTCCAGTACATTTTTTTTTTATGATACCTGAGAAGATAGGTATCTCTGGCATACCATAAGACCTTTTTTGAGTGTTGACACCACTGAACACAACGCTGCTTTTTTTTTTAACTATAGACCAAATATCATTCAGAAAAGTAGCCAAGAAATAGATAACTTTCCAACTTTTGTGTTTTATACATAAGGCACTCTGGTAAAGTGTTGGCAAATTTGACAGTTTGGTAGAGTTGCATCAAGGTGAGTCTAACAAGCACTTACTTTTGGAAGCTATCTTTCACATTCCATGAGCAATGACTAAATATTACCAGTGTCAAATGAGCAGTGGTTATGGCCATCCAGTTACTTACCTCTTTACATTTTACTTCTTCATCTCCCTTCAAGGACACTTCTTACAAGAGCCATTGACAATTGGAAGTTGCCTTACTATTCTATCGTTTCTCATTTCAATAATGGGGAATACAGACCATAGCCCTATTCACCATGGTAGAGAATGCAAACTGCAGGGGAAGTATGAGTCCAGGGTGGCTGACATTGCCTTTAATATAAGAAACTTTGTACCAGGTCAGACCAGAGGTGTGTATAGCCCACTTTCCTGTTTCTGACAGTGGCAAGTAGCAAATGCTTAAGAGAGTGTTTGTAGAGCAGGGGTTTCAGATAAAGCCCACAGGTCCCAGACCAACCCTGCATGCTGCATATGGCATGTGCTGCCCCCCAACCTATGCAGAGCATGTTTGGAATGTACTTCCTACAATGCCAGTCCAGCCCTGTGTCTAGGCTCTGAGGCCAAATCCAGCCTACAGACCAGCCGTGCATGCTGGAGCCAGCGCAGGTGCCACACACAGTACGCACCCTCCACCAGCCCCACACACCGTGTGCAGTCCAAACCCTGGACCTGAGGTATGCATGCTGTATGCAGCATGTTGGGCTGAAATCAATATATGCACTGCACACAACACAGAGAGCCAGTTTGGGCTTCACACTACATGAAGCACCCCACCAAACTGGTCCTGAGCTGTGGCTCCAGGTTCCAGTCTGGATTGGGCCCACAGACCAACCCTACACACCAGAGCCAGCATGCAGGGCCAAGCTGACATGGGTACCTCGTGGTTCATTCCCAGTGTTGACTTTGCATTCAAGTCACAGACCAGCGCATGCTGCATGCAGGGCTGGTACAGGCCATACATTACATGAGCTTCCCAACGCAGACACCCTACACACTGGCTTCAGTGTGTAGGGCCAATCTTTGGGCCTGATCCAACCCACAGACTGACCCCATACCTTGCATCTGGCACATGGGGTCAGCTGAGTTTGACTTTTGCCTATTGTAGAGGATGTAAAGTGATCCATCTCCTGTCTCAGCCCTCATTCTTCAGTAGTACTGAGACTTGCTCTGTGCCTTTCAAAAGGATACTTTTCATCCCCAACATAATATCAAAGATCAGGAAGTACAGAGTTAATATTTTCATGACATAAATAGTTGTCATACCTACTATGATCGCTGCATCTTGGAACCATGACCAGATACTTTGAAAAGGCTTGTAGGTGAAAGTGATCCTTACCCAGAGCAGAAAACATCTCCCATTTGGCAAACTAAAAAAGTTGCGGGGGAGGGGTTCAGGGTTTTTTCCCCTTATCGCAGCACAAAATAATGCAAGCGCTGTAGGATATACTGATTCCCAAAATCCTGAACTACTGCACATGCCGAAAATCGTAAGTACATCTGGCAGGAATATCAGGCTGTCGCATGCCAGTCTTGAACAGATATTCTTCTCTCAATCCATGGTCACAAAATTTGTTAAAGGTAGTCTTTGTGCCTGTCCTTGAGTTAGGGACTAATCCCTTCTCATGCCTAGGTCTGACCCCTTTGTGAACATTGTAGATGTACTGAAAGGCCTGGCATTTACATCCTAGACAGTTTACAAGATTATTCAGTGCATTCCTACCTGTTGTCAGTTGGCTAGTAAACCTCCTTCTCCAAACATCAAGCACACTGGAATAGAGCTCCAGTGATAGAGTTTATGACAGCATGGTGATGTGCTAATTTCAGAGATTTTGTAAAGCCATCACATGCTTTATATTTGTTAAATGCTGGGCCCCTGACACACTAGTCAGCACAGTTGCCAAGCTCAGAAGAGTGATATGACAGTCAGAGACGTGGGGTGGCAAATTTTCCAGTGCTTTATTTTTCTGCCGAAAATTTTCCACCCCACATCTCTACCTTTAGTGAAAGAGAATGTGGTTCAAGTAGTTCCGAATCAGATTTGCCTCAGTCTGATTCTGAAATGGAACTAATAGTGCAAGCGATTCTACAGATAGTGATAGCGAAACTAGAGGTGCTGCAATGCCCTCAGTGGAAGAGAGTTAAATTCTGTTGAAGTAGATGAGTGGACAACCATGGAATATCATGCATAGTTCTTTGGGTGTGCTAAAATTAGTGTGAGAGCAGTTTTTAGTGCCTTCTTTTTTGTCTTAAATGTAAACGGACAATGTAAGGGAAGTGCATGCTATTGTGTTTTGTCTTTACATTTTTACAAGTATTCCAATAAAAATAATTTCTTTCCACATAAAGCTTTGAATTTGTTTGAATATAACATTTAAACCACGTTGTATGCTGAATTTGATTTTTTTCTTAATAAAATATTTCAGTTTGAATACTTGTGCTATAGGGACATAAAATTAACATGGGGGTACTTTTTTAGTTTTATTTGACTTATATTTAGTAAACAAATATGCTAATCTGATCATGCTCTATTTAGGGCATTGGAAAATTGTCCAGAAAATTTTCCAATTCAAAATTTTCTGGAAAACCCACATCTCAGATGGCAGTCCTTATTTGACTTAGCTCTGACTCTTTCCAAGACTTCTTGCCAGTTATCTGCAGTGACATCCACACTGATGCATGCTTGTGCCTTCCAGCTTCTCCCTCCTTGAAGCTACCATTGAATGAGGACTGAATAATGAGTAAACAGGATCACTGTAATCAAGTAGGCAGCAAAACTGGCTGGAGGCATAGCCCTAGCCGATGCCAGTATTTAAGAGTTTGGGCTTACGTGCATGAGATGCATACACACCTACAATGGGAGAAATGTTGGCATCTTGAACAAGTGTAGGATAATGCATAACGTGATTAAAGTTTAGCTCTAATCCTCTCTTAGAAGATGGGCTGCTGTTACTCAAAATAAAGTGGTAGAGTGATATTTTTTTCGGCTCATGCAGTGCCAACAAGAATAACAGTTTTGTGGCAAGAAACATTGCAAGAAACAGTAGTGCAATTCATTTCCTGTCACCTGGGAACATTGAATTGTGCAAAGTTAAGCTTGCAATGTTAAGTGCTCAGCGTTGTGTGTAAATATAAAAAAAAAGGTTGTCACTCTCTCTGGTCTGCCCTTTGTTTAATTTGCTGCTTTCTTCTTTGCCATTCACTTAGCCAACCCCTTGCCTTTGCTTTCAGGGCTAAACTGAATCACGATTTGTTCTATAAAACCTGATGGGACCTTAAAATCTTGCTTACAAATTGTAAATAAAGAGAAAAATGATTGAAAGGTATTTCAACAAGGTGTTTTGAGCCAATGCTAACTGGAGCCATCTCAGGGCACAAAGCTATATTTGTGACAATGTAAATTAATTTTTTTTTCATATTAATGGTATGTAAAGATTGCCATGTTTTAATGTTAGTGCTATATAGGGTATCAGTCTGGAAACTACAGAACTGAAAAAATGAGAGTTACATCATTTGCCCTAGAGTTCATTGTGTTTACCACCACACTGCCTAGCACTACATAGATCAGTGTTCCTAAGGGTTAGGCACTATTATTATTGCACTTTAATCACCATGAGAGAACTATACTGGGACTAGGGTTAACTAAAATGACTTATTAATCTGTAATGCATACAAGAAATTCACATGCATCTTTATTTTGTTTCCTAATAGATTTACCCCTTCCAGGTCACCAAAAGTACTGTGCCAAAACAATTTGACTCCTTGTTCCCGGTTAGATCATCCAGCATCCAATAGAATGGTAATGTCCATCTCCCCACTGATCAGTTCTTCATCCAGGATTCAGTCAGTGAGGAAAAAGTAAGCTAATATTTCTTTTATACTGAAACGGGTTTTTTAGCTTTCATTTTTATACAATATTCCCTAAATGTTAGGATGCAGTATACCGATGGTTACAAAATGGAATATTTAACCTAACTTGCTGAAAATCTGATTTATGCCATCATTTATGTTCAGCAAGTAAAAACCAAAAGTAGACAGAAAAAATACATATAGAATTGCTTGACTAGTGACTAGAAAAAATAGGATTTTTTTCTTCTGGCTTCCGTATTTTATCTCCCTCAATTCATGGGTTTATTTTCAAATGGATTTTCAATGTTTGGATGTTTTATGCATGCATGCTTTTTTTTTTCTATACCATGTGCTTCCATTAAAAGATACTGGAAATCAGCCTAATGAAAAAATACCATTTTTACATGTTTACCAATTTTGAATCTTCCCACTGCATTTAAGTATGCGCTGTGATTGTAATTCCAACCTGTATTTTGTTTCTCTTTTGTCTAGCTTTTTGTCATAACTGAGTTTAATTTAGCTTCTTTAATGTAACGTAACAGCGCAAATCTTGAATTTTGTCATTGTTGTCTTGTTTACCTTTCATTGTGGTTTTGATATCAAAGCTCTAGTTTTGATATAAAAAGGTTGGTGGAAAAATACTCATGGTTTCACGGGACTTCATCTTCCATCCAAATGCATTTAAGACAGACGAGGAATGTCTTTCCCCAATTTGTTAATGGATGTTGATGTTTTTATTTTCTTGCCCATTTTTGCTTCTGTGATTGTAGACAAGAGTGTTATTGAATGATTCCTATACTGACGCTTCCTGGCAAGTGTGTACAACTCATTTACAAATGTGCCTTTATCAGACTCTCAGATTAGAAGTTTTTCAGGTTTTTTTTCTTATACTTGTAATTTTTTGATATTTTATTTTTAAAAAAAGTAGAACAGTGGTCAGCAGTGGTTCTTAGGCTGTATGTTGGAATGACTTGAGTTCGCGCTGGAGGTGGGGTGCTCGGACCCGCCTACTGCAGCATGGGAAAGGTGAATGCTGATGAAGCCCCACATCTATGAGCCTTCTATGAGTTGTATTTTGCCTTCCCCTACTTTAGAGCAATAGTTTGAAAAGAGGTGGCAATAATTTAGTTATGAAGATAAACATAACTACTAAAGCTAAGCTCAACAGGGTTAAAAATGAAAAGCTACAGAAATAAATGGCATTATAACACATGTACACACCCCTCCAAACATACCTTATTGCGCCTCACTCCCACTCTCATGGGCAGAAGAACCTGGCCCCGCCAGCACATACCTTCCAGACGGGGCTGCTGCTACCGCAGCCCTGGAGACCTGCTCCACTTCGCCAGTGTCCTGCTGTCTCTAGGCAGCAGGTAGGGAAGCAGTGGGGGCAGGGCTGTGGCTGAGCGGGACCACGGAGCATGGGGCTGGTGGCAATGTGGAGCCTGCACCCAGGGGGCTGGTGGCAGTGTGGAGCTCGGGCTGGACGGCATGTGGGTGGGAGGGAGGTGAGGGATGCGGGGACCCCCCCGCACTCCTGTGACATGCAGCCCTGGCAGGCGATGGCAGCAGCAGCAGATGGGGGCGCTTGTGCCCGGTGGGGTACGACTCTGGCCAGCACTGTACATCAGTGAGGGGCACAGCCTTTGCTGGGCCATCTGTATTGCCAGCACTCCCCATGTGCACATGCAGCCCCTGGGCTCACCGGGCATGGGAGGGAAGCCCTATGCACTGGAGCTGGCTGCACAGTACAGGAGGGAAGCCTCAGGCACCTTCCCCTGGGGGGGCAGGGAAGGCAGCTGGCTCTAGAGTGCAGGGCTTCTCTCCTGTGCCTAGAGAGTGCAGTGGAGCTCAGTAGTGGATTGTTTTGAGCAATACATTGAGAACTGGCCTAATCTGATGACTATTTGTGAACAAAATTGTGACAATAGATGGAACTGTCATAGCCAAAGTTCTCAACACTGGGCTAAAGAGAAATGTAAAACACATGCTGACTATCCTAAAGCCTATTTCTATAACCTTGAACAAAGTGCAGGCTGATGCTTATTGCTGATGCTGTTGAAATTTGGAAGGAAGCAAGTGAGACCTTGAAAAGAGGAATATGCAATGACAGAATTAAGTTACAGGCATTAAAAAAAAATGGATCAAGCACTATCTCCAGCTTATTTTCTTGCCAATATTCTCAATACTCAGTACCAGGGTCAATGCTTAACTGCTGAAGAAGAGGAATTGCTATGGCATGGGCATCCAGCAATCATCCCTCCATAATACCAACTACAATACATTTCAGGCCTAAGGGTGAACCATTCAAGAAATACATGTTTGCTGAGTTTTAAAGGAACCAGTGAGCTGGTGGAAGTCAGTTAAGCACCTGGGTTCATCAGAGACTGCTGAAGTGATAATGCAGCTTTTAACAGCAGTAGCTTCTGCAGGTGTAAAAAGAATATTTTCTGCTTTTGGACTAATTCATTCTAAATTGAGAAATCGCTTGGGAACCTAAAAAGCGGGAAAACTTTAAGTTTCTCGTGTTGACCTGGCTGAAATAATTTATTTAATTTTTGTTAAAACACATTTCACACTTATAGATAAACTAGTTAAATTCAAAAATACATATGCCTGTTTTGTTAAAATAATTATACATGTTTGTTGTTGAAGAAAAATATCCAAAATACATGTTTGTTGTTTTAGTTGAATAAAACAATTTAAAATGTCATAATTCAGTTTTCTGATGTAGCTGCAATTTGATCTGAGAAAATATCAAATAAATCACTGCTTTAAATGTACAGTGTATACCTTCTAAACATGAAACCTGTTGGCTAGAAAGGACCAACTCACAGGATCATCATAAAATTCTAGTTTATTAGACTGATGCAAAAGTCGGATTGTAAACCTTCGTGCTGTTCCCCTCAAACACACACATTCACGCACACACACTCACAGTAGCTAGCTATGAACACTAAGCACTGATGTCATGATATACCTATCCCCAAGTGTTGGAATCCACCGTCAATGGCCAGTCAAGGTTTCTTTCAGTGCAGTGTTGCTTCAGAAGGGGTCGCTGGCTGGTCCTTCTGGCTGGGTAGGCAGGGTGCTGGTCAGGTCAGAGAGGGTGCCATTGGGAGTCATTCTTCCCTGCCTTTTATCCCTCTCTGGCAGACTTTGGTGACTCCCCAATTTTTGGGCTTACCCAATCCAGGGGTCGTTGACCTCGTGGGACATCCCCCTTGGTGGTTGCTGGATAGCAGCTGTCAGCCCCAGGGATCACGTCCGCAGGTACATGGGTCCGCAGTCTTGGGAGTCTGTTGATAAAATTTGATTAATTCACTGCAGTGATTAGTTCAAACCAGGGCTTCTGTACCTTTAACAGTGAAGTTTCAGGGAGCTCCTGGCTCTGTATTGATCCATTCCTCTCCTTAGTCTGTGGTTTGGTAGGTGTCAATTGTTAGCCTGTTATCCTGTCTAGCTACTGTGTTACACAATCAACCAAGATTCATTCAGGGACCTGCTCCATACAGAGAAGCTGGGGTTTGATTCCCACCCTTGCTCACATTGTTACATGGTACAACTTACTTTTAAAGTACGTTTGTTACAAAGTTAAAAAGCATAGAATATAAAACATAAAAGGGTGAAATGTCATGGCACATACAACAAACAGACCAAATACAAGGGGGGCCCACAACATACTGATGCAGAATACTATTTTATACCCATAAAAGCATCTACAAATTATATTTTTATTACAAGTACACCTTATATTCTATAAAAATAATAATAATATAATAAAAGAAGAAGAGGGAGGAAGGAAGAAAAGGTAGAAAAGAGAGAGCATCCCCAAAAGGGGGCAAATACTGCAACAGGGGCTTTTTGCCATATGGGGAAGGGTTTCACATTGGAGGGAGGGGGCAAGCAAAAAATGGTTTCTTGCTACAAACCTACATCTGTCTCTGAGTTGTGAATAATATGTATTAAGGTTATATCAAACAACAAGAATGCACTCTTTGTACAAAGCTTTAAATTGATTTAAATTGAATCCACCCTGTTTGTAAGAGCTAAATCTTACAAAGACTCAGTCTGTGGTGGTTTTATGTATGTATCTGATTTGGTTTTCAGAAAGTTCATGCCATTGCAGTGGGCATCATGTTCTCAGTGTGCCTGTTGATATCCTTGGGGCCTTTGTACCAGGCAAGCCATGTGGTGGTACGGGCTTAGATTATCCAAGCATCAAGTGACTGCTTGCTGGAGACTCTATAAAGGGAAGCTTTTGGGTTAATCTCAGGAGCATGAGGGTTGAAGAAAGATGCTGATAAAGGGTGGAAATAGATATTGACTTTTGTCTCCATTATGCCACCATAAAAAAAGAATTATGGCAGCACAAACACCAAGCAAACAGACATCCATGTGCCTTGTTGCGCTGTAAATGCCCTTATTTGTGGCTATGATAATGGTATCAATTTGTACCACTACTTTTAATCAGTGAGTATCTGTTTACTTTGTGGCAGGAGAGCATGGGCATCCCTGACCATTCTCCAGCCTCCCTGGGCAGGTGCTGCAAGAGACTTGGGGACCCTGATCCTGCACACCATGGGAATTCCTGGGGTCATGTCTCTGTAAGTGGGGAGAGCTAGCCAGGCACTCCCTGGGCTTCAGGGGCCCAATCCAGCACAAGAGTTTCTGGGGTGCACAGGACTAGGCCCTACCTATTGTCTCACAGCATCAACAGGCAGGACAGCGTGTGAAGTGTTTCACCCCATGAAGCAGATATGCCAAAACACATCCTAGCACAGCTGATCAGTTTTTTGGGGCACATCGTTCTGGCCATAGAAACTTAGTGGAAGACCTACGGTAGGGAATTGCTGGGATGGACATGTCTTCTTTCAAATCGTGGAAGTTGGGGTGCCATCTGTTACATCATATCTTGTCTTGGTTTGAGACTCCTGTTTCTTATATGTGTGTTAATAAACCTGCCTCAAGGAAACTGAACATGAGAGCTTGGGCTTTATTTGATTCATATACTTGGTGAATCTGCCATTAATTTACAGTAACTTGCTAAAATTTCAATATAAACAATAGATGGAATTTGTTGAGAGTTTGACCTAGAATTTCTTGTTTTTGCTAAGTGTCTATCCTTAATTTATCTATTTATATGCGTTTGTGTCTTGTAGGCAATTAAGAATGCAAAGAAAAGACGTTTCTAACATACTAAATGAATTAAGATTACAAATTAATGCAAAAACCACAAGATTGAACATCAACATAGACGATATCTGGAGTAGTGCCTTAAAAGGATTCAGAGGTCGCAACTTCAATCCTGCAAGCACAATTGAAATTAACTTCACAAATCTTAAGGGTAGATTAAAAACAGACACTATCTGTGGATCAAAGCACGATTTTTTCCAATTATTAATACTTCATCTTCAGAACTCATCGCTGTTTGAGGGCTCGTCCTTAAAGAATTTGTCTCTTGATTCTCAAGGTAAATGTAGTATATAGAGGAGAGGGAAACCTTGAATTGACCTGCATGGAAGTAACTTTCAAAGCAGTGTGTAATTTTAAGGGTCTAGTTCTCCTAACCAGATTTAATGATCTTTGCACCACAAGATAGAAATACATGTATTCTGTATTTACTGTGTATCCAAGTAATTTCCCTTCTGTGAGCAAGTTACCTTAAGTTTATTACTGTTATAGGCATATATTGAATGTTTTGCTCTTTATCAACATCACAAATGGAAAATCCTCATGGTACTACTTCTTTCAAAGGTACTTGTTCTTCCATACCTTTTTTCTCATCCCTCTAGTCCGACATGCACAATGTGTAACTAGATGACTTGCAGCACTCTTTCTAGTGATTCAGAAGCCCTTAGCTTCCTGCAGCACCCCCTCCAGTGCTTTATAATTATATTGTGCATGGGAGTCTGGGAGAATTCTGCTGTAACTGGACTTGGTTTCGAGGGTGGAAGAGAGTCTAGGTCAGAATTAGGGTAAACTACTCCTTCACTTGTGGGTGTGCCCAATCTGACTGTTGTGCACTTTGAGTTGAGAGCAACTACATTAGAAGAGTATGCCTATAGTATTAGGATATTACCTGTTACATATAGTAAGTAATTCATTTTTAATTCAAATATACTTTCTTTCCAGCTCTGAAAGAAAATCTGTATTATGAAGCTGGCAAAATGATTGCAGTTTCTTTGGTTCATGGTGGTCCAGCACCTGGTTTCTTTTCCAAAACATTGTTTAACTGCCTTGTTTATGGTCCAGAGAATGTGAAACCAACTGTGGAAGATGTCACAGATGTTGATGTAGCACAAACAATAAAAATGGTAAGTAAGATTTAATATGCTATGGTAATTTCTTGTTTGTGAACTTGAAACATGGCATTTGCAATGGGGTAGACTGTTGTAGGTGAGTAGTAGGTATACATTTAATCAGTTGCTGTATGATAGCTGTCTTGTAACATAACCATTTTCTCAGCCAAAGATGGTCACATACTAAGGGCTTATCTAATCTTAAGTGTTTGCTGACATAACTGTTGGCAAAATTTCCAATGCAACTTACACTTTTAAGCCTAAAGAAATGCAGCTTACACTTGCTGTTTCCTAATGGAACAAGTGAACTCAATAAAAGGTCTCTGTCATGAAGCATTCATTCATTAGGTTTTTTGTTGCTATAGTTACTTTGCTGTAGCTTCTCACTCCCTAATAAAATAAATATGCAAACAAAATGAAGTGTACATCAATTCTACAAAGGTGAGCGTCATAAAATAACTTTTTAAAAAATTACTAAAGCCAGTTTTCCATATTTATTCATTGCTTTGCACATGCTCCATCATACGTCTAACGCTTGCTTTCTGCTGCAGATAAAATCTTCAAAAACTCTGGCTAACTTAAAATCCACAATAAGTGAGCGCTATGATTATCTTACCGCTGCGGGATGTGTAAGGCCTATCATGACTCTGTATGATAAGAATGCCCTGGTGAATGACCTACTGATCTACCAAGTAATTAAGCGAATTATTTCACCTTTTGAAAGGTTTGTTTTGCTTGTAAGCGTCTACTTGTTTTTTTTCTCGGCAACATATAGAGTACATTTATTGAAGTAGTCAATGAATCAGTTGAAAGATGAACAGATTTATGATTTTTCAAGTAGGCTAAATTGAATATGATATAATTTTCTAGCAATCTGATATGTTCTGCTTCAAGTTTAGAAAAATCCATTAAGTTAAACTGTACGTGCTGCTCACTGGTAGAACCAATGATGGCTGAAAGAAGAAAACCAATTTATCTAACTTGCGCATTAACAGTACTTGATATAGTTAGTAGTTTTTCTCTGGTCTTGTATCTAACAGAACAAGGGAGGGATGATTTCAAGATATGACTGTCAAAACCACATAGCCTATGGCCTAGAGCCCTTGGTCAATTTTTAATTCTTTTTTTTTTTTTTTTTTTACTACTGAAGATGTTTCAAATAGACCCTCTCACTTTAAAAACACATTTTCTTTCACTCCTCCAACTTCAGATTGATGTGTGAGTAATGTGCTTATTGGCAAATCTGTAATTATGAATGTTGTCTAATTATTGGGAGAGAGGTATTATATATGTAAAACTAAACACACACGCGCATGCACACACACTATCAGACAACCTTCACATAATGCAAATACTATATGATGGGAATGCTCTAGAATTTTAATACTTTTGTTAGTATTCTTAATGCTTTTAATTTAACCTTTATGATTTGTAGATGAGATGGCCTAGTCCTTAACTAAAAGCACATAAAATATGCATTAAGTAGTTTATATATAAATCAAAAGTTGTATAACCAAAGTAAATAAGAATTGTAATTGTTTTTCAAGTTTTATTTAGCAATCTAAGCTCATGTTCATGAAATAAATAAATACATAAAAATTAAAAATCTGGACCGTTTTAGACTTTTCTTAAGTAAGTGATTCTGTCACAGAAGGACGGAGAGAGAGAGATGGATTTTTTTTTTTCTTTTTACACATACTGCCATAAAAATATAATGCATATAGCCATCTGAAAGGTAGTTCTGCTTTCTGATGCCTTTGTTTTTGTTTTTTCCTGTTCCAGTTTTAAGCAAGGTTTGAAAACTCTTGGTGTGCTAGAAAAAATACAGATTCACCCAGATGCATTCTCTAGCATATTGTGTCACAAACCTGAGAGACTTTCTGCAGAACTTCTTGGTGATCTCTTTACAATCCACTGTTCATCCTGTGTTAACAATGCTAAAGGGATTGACTATTGGATGGGTTACTTACAAGATGTGGAATGTAAGTGAACTCCTTTCCCCCGTTTTAGTTCATTTCAAAACTACTTGTATGGTGTGGCTTTTGTTCAGTCCTTTTCTCATCTTTGTCTAAAATTAAGCCGATACTTTTCTTTTGCATTTCATGCAAACTTTTTTGTTTTCAATTTAATCATGTTTGTGATGGCAAATTCACTTAACTAATTGATCTGAGAGGCCAATTCCTTGTTTAGTTTTTGCTGTGCTTCTTTAGTGTATGTTTGTTGGGCACCTTGTGTGGGGAGCTGCAAAAAGTATGCAACTTTAAAAGCTTTTCTTCTTCTAGGTGGTGAGTCTGCAGCCACACTAGAAGATATTTTGGTCTTTGCAACTGGTAACACGTCTATCCCACCCATTGGTTTTGAGCCTAAGCCATCAGTCAAATTTCTGAATATAAAATTCCCAGTTGGGAAGAGACACCTTAACTGTTTAGAGATACCAATAACAAACGAATATGAAAAGTTTAAAAACACGATGGACTTCACTATCAAGAGGACACTAAGATTGGAAAGAGAATAAATATATATATTTTTACTAAACTGGATGTTGAAAACTTAATTATTATGTATGTGGGACTTGTCTGCTTGCAAGCTGCTATTATTCTTGAGCATATATTATACCCCCTTTGCCCTTCTTGTTTTTTTTATTCAGTGGTTCACTATTTGACAATAATATTTCTCTAGCTTGGAACGTATCACATAGTTTCAACCCACCCCGACTTTTAAATGGCCATTGTATGCTGCAAACTATTTGGAGAAAAAAAAGCCAAATTCATATTGGCTTAACATTTATGCTCACAGATCAAACTCAGTGCTTGGGTAGTTGGATGAAGTTTTGTTTGGTTTTGTTTGTTTGGGTTTTGTTTCATTTCCAGTTTAGAAATAAAAATACTAATAGATGAGACATAAGCTGCCGACATATTGAACTGATTATTAGCGTACTCATATGAGTACGCTAATAATACGAGATTCAAAGTGAAGTTCTCTTTAAAAATATACTAGAAGCAGCATGAAAAGGTCTTTGGAATGGCTGTAATACTTTTAATCTCTGTTAAACAGTCTTCCTGTCAAAATGTTTTGTCCTGGAATTCAAGAGGAGCTAGCAGAGTGCACAAAAGTTAGAAAATTTGTAGTTCAAGACTACCAAATTGTGTAAAAGATCAACCACGTTCAAAGAAGAGTTAGGCGAAATAATCAAGTATGAGAACCAAAACTAATCCTAAATGCATGATGAATAAGGAACTTTAAAAAGCTGAACATGAAAGTGTTAGATTTAAAAATTTTTCTCAGGTCAGTTCTGTTTCTAATTAGAAAATGTAGTTTATATCTTAGGCTGAAGTCAGAATAGCTTTCAGAATATAGCTTGCACTATAACTGCTTTTTAGCTTGCTCTTCTTCAGGATTCCATTACAATCATGGTCCAACAGTTGTCTAGAGTCTGATGCTAAATAAATTCTTGGCTTCTGTTTCATTTTAAACAGTGCTGGCTATAGTAGATGCTGTTTTAAAAATATATATATATTTGCCATTCTTCAAACTGTACTTTTTTATGAAACTCATTGTAACACAAAGACACCACAGGTGTCTGGATCAGTGAATGTTTAGATTCTATTGAAGTGCACTGTAACTAATGTAGGATATTGCTTGGTGTTACTGATATTAAAAACTACTTTATATTAAGAGGGGAGGACAGATCTGAGTTGATGCTGGTGAAACTATACAAAAATTGTCAGTGTGAGAATTCATAGCATGTAACTTTTTTACTTTTTGATAATGTCTTCAAATGGTAAGCTTTTGAACAAAATTTTCATAAGAAAATTGAATTTATACTTCATCCTTTGTAAGTCAGTTGTTGCAAGTTATTCTTCCTATTAATTTGGCTATCTACTCTATACCTCACATTATGCAAAGGTCACATTATAAATAATTCCATGTGGACTCAAGCTTTCAGGAAAACTGAATTGTTTAAAGAAATCATATTCAACCACTTAAAACTATGTTTATTCATAATGAATTGAAATCATAGGCAAGGATCATGTATATATTAAACATGATATAAGAAGTTCCTTTGGACTCACCTAAGAAATCCAGTTAAGTGGGGAAAGAAAATAAGCTCAGATTTCTTTAACTCATTTGTCTCTGGAGCACTGGCTTCTTAAAAAAGTAGACTAGTTGCATGGTTTTTCTTATTAGCTACTAATCTGTATTTACATATTAGTTTGTACAAACCATTGTAACTGTCTCTATGCTGGAATTATGTATGAAACATGAAATGGTCCACAAGACTTTCATAATGGGAACCAATTTTAATGCAAGAGTGTGAACCTTAAGGTCATCAGTATTATTGTAAATATTTTACGAGCTGAAAAATGCCTTTAATAATTTGTAGAAGTTACCCAATAAAACACAGTAACGTTTTTGGGGTTTTTTGTAGCTCCTACAATGCTGGAAGTGGCTCTTCCTTCTTGCGATTGCTTTTTATCAAGTGTTCAAGCTACAGACCTACTTCTGCTACTAGACTAGTGGTTCTCAGCCAAGGTTCTGTGGCACACTGGAGTACCTTGAGTTCATTTCAAGGCTGCTGCAGGGTACCATGCAATGTTAGCATTCTTAAGTGTGCAAGCACGATTCATAAGATAAAACCAGAGCTTTCAAATAGGAATCCAAAGTGTCAGAAAATTCCGACTGAGTTTTTTGCAAAAGAAGAATTGCTCTTTTTTTCTGTAGTCAAAAAATGAGTTAAAAGCAAGAACTAGCATTTTCCAAAACACACCTCGAGTATAAAAAGGTTGAGAACTACTGAACTAAGTGTAAAGCAATGGTACTTAATGTATTAGGCTTTATTCCTACTTAGACTTGAGACACCCCTCAAGGAAAATGCCAGCTCTCAGTTTTCACATTTTGACTATGAAAAAATAATATAACAATGCTTCTGTTGCAAAGAATTTTGAAAGACCACAACAGGTCATATGTATTTTTTTAACACTGGATTCTTATTTGAAATTGTTGGGTTTATCTTTTAAATTATGTTTGCATACCTAACAGTGCTAATATTGTGTGGCATCCTGTGGTACCCCTGAAAAGATCTCAAGTTGTTGCAGCAACCTGGCTGAGAATCACTGATGGACAGTGTATGTGACCTTTCAATTTTTCATTTTAAAATCTGTGCAATAAATCTGGATTATATATAAGATTACCTAAACATTAGTTACATTGAAGGTAATCTCTCTTTCATGGATTTAAAAAGCATGCAACAGGAGGACAATTGCGATTTTAATCTGGTGTAGGACAGAAATCTAATAGGCTCTCTAAGTGGTGGAATCTCTGAATTTTCCTCTTAATAAAATATGTTTCATTTGTTCTGCTATTGTACCTGTTCTTCCCATCCCTTATTCTCAAATTTTCCTCTTTGATACCTCATACTTTCTCCCAAAATATTTCAAGCATACTTCCATTTCCTTACTTTTAGAATTTAATATCTAGATATACCTTTTCTATTCTTTCCTCTTACTATTATAATGAGGGCCTCTGTGCTCTGGCAAATTTGGTCTTTTTTGCATAGTAAAGACACTTTGATTCTGTGCAGCTCATGTTGAAACTTCTGAAGGAAGTCATAAACCTTGTTGTTTTGAACTAGATACAAAAAATAATGTCACAGTCACTGCAGTATTCTTTGTTCAGTGTTGATTATGGATTTCATTTATTTTATTATTATGTAGTGCATATTTTTGGAGTATAAAGACAGAACTTGTAAAATTTAGTGGAGAGCTCAATATTTTGACAGGTACAATTACAGCTTTTAGCACCTAAGAAGGTAGGAGGGGTAGTTTGGGACTGTTAACTGGATACAACTTTCTTTTTAAAAGAAAATCGGTAAAATGTAACAGTATTAGTATTGATATATAGATTTCAGAAGCTTTTGGAATGAACCTCAAATTGAGATGAATGAGGCAGCTCACATCTGATTAATCAACCTGGGTTTTGCAGTGCTGTCTTGTTACAAAGAATCACATCAGCAGAGAATTCTGGTTTAGAATATGCAGGACCCTCAGTATAGCTTCACAAGATGTATTGACATATTTATGAAGATCTGAGTTATCACTTCTGGACACTGACTCCTGTTGATAAGGCAAAAAAAAAACCCCTCATTCTACCTTGTAGAATTAGTTTATTTAATATTTTCTAAGCAAAATTTTAGTTCTTGCTACATTTTGAATATCTTTTGAGAGCTGCCCATTAACCATACTTATGGATTTAATCTTTTGTCCAAGGTAAAAATGCAAGTCTGTCATTCCCAGCTATGCCTTATTGTCCACAAATGCTATTACACTTATGAATAAGCTGACGTGTTTTTGTTAAAAGTACAGAACAAGGTTCTTCATTATAGAAATAGTGAGCAACTTTTTTCCATAGAGTTAATCAGCTCCCAAAGGTAACTAGCCACAAAAACTAAATATTATTTGGCAACTTTTCTCATTTTTTCCATAAATATTTAATTGAGCAATTAAGAAATTGGCTTACGTTAATCTCTTTTCTTTTAGAATACAAGGAGTCATTATCCACTCAGCAGTCATTAAACTGGATAAAATAAAATAAATTGGATAAAATTGGATTAAATACAGGTTTTCTAGAAATCCCAACACTTCAGATTCACAGTTAAAGCCAGAATAATTCATTACAGTCCTCAAATCTAATCTTCTACAAAAACACAGGCCATAGAACTTGCCTTTGTCAAGACCATAACTTTTGTTTAAAATCCAACACATTTTATAAGCTATATATTTTTCCCCTGTAATAAACTTTTTCAAGTGTTAGAAACTTAGATTACTACTAGAACTTAAAAAAAAGTATTGAAGTCTTTTGAAGTTTTATATAAGTGAAATATCATAGAGCTACATTTTTAAAGCCTGTGAATAGTAGCTAATATAAGGTTTCTAAGTGATTGAGAAGAAAAAAAAAATACTGTCTGGTGTTTGGTTTTGATTTTTGTTTGTTTTTTCCAAGCTACATATTAACAGCAAGAAGTTGTCATCAACCTTACATTCGACTTTTGGGATCTAAAGCATTAAATGTATTGCAACTTTTAAATACTGATTTTTGTTAAATAATTTTGTCTAGGACACACAACTAGGAGTTCAGAATTTAAAGAAAATGTTTTTCAAACATGCACAGCAGAAAAATAAATAAAAAGGGAGAAATGTCTTAATTATTATGATGGGACTTCCTTCAGTTCCTATGGCTATACTTTTTATTTCCTCTTTCAAGTATCAGTAGAATGGTATGTCTTTTTTTCTTTCTTCCCAAATAGGAATCAATACCCTTTTTTTTGCCTTTGCTAGCTATGTAGTAAAGTGTTTTAAGTGTGCAGTGTTATGGTTCTGATTTAATACGAGAAACTGAATTGTCAATTTGGTTAAAAGGAAAATGGGAATGTAAATCTAGGTTACCAGAAATAACTGTTTCTAATGTTTAAATCTCTTTTGAAATACTGATGGCACCTAGTAAATTGTTCAGCGGCTTAGCGTAAAACAAAATAATACTTAGAAGGACTAAAATCCATTAAGTAGAGCATTCCCTATAGAAGTTCAATATTGTAAATATTTTAGATATGGTTTTGTCATAACTATAGATTCAGTGCCTGAAATCTGTTGCAGTTTCAAGTAGCATTATACTTGACAGCTATAATATTATGTTAGTGTTGCTCTCTGAAGTAAATACATTAATTGTGGGAGATAACTGTCATATGTATAAAATCGTTGAAGTGCAATAAAGAAACTAAGAATTTGATTAGTAAAGATGTACTAATTGTGTATTTTTTCCTATAAATCTGGAGGAGAGAGTTAGGGTTTTTTTGGATGGGGGCGAATGATGTTATTTATAAAGAGAAAGTTTGTAAGCTTCTACATACTCTACCAAGGAATATCTAGACCAATGACTGATTCTCAGTTGAAGTGCCATAGCACCCTGGGGTGCCTGAACATCCTTTTAAGGGTGCTGTGAAATGCTATGCAATGTTAATACTGTTTGGGTACACAAACGTGATGAAAAACATTAACCCAGTGATTTCAAATAGAAATGTGTAGGGTTAAAATTCTGACCTATTGTGGGCTTTCTTCGTTTTTTGCAATGGGAAAATTGCTTTACTCTTGTTCCAGTCAAAAAGAGTGAAAACTAAGAGCTGGACGTTTCTAAAGGGTGCCTTGCATCTAAAAGTTTGAGAACCAGTGATCTTGACTGATCTGGAAGAGCCACTCCAGTACCCTTTGGCAAGTTACTTTAGCATTTGACTGCTCTAATAACTGCCAATCATTGCTTTTGACTACGGACATCTGGCCCTTCTTAAAGTAACTGCTTCACCTGAGTTACATGGTACTGTTCTAAACTGCATATTTTCAGTGACAGGCAAGCATCCACAACCGGCCCACGGCTGAACTTTAACAGGCCTGTAAGTAATGCCACCCTAAGTCATGTCCACCTAGCCTAACAGCCTATTCCTGACCACATCTCCCACTTGGTCACTTGTGGCCAACCTCTTCCTGGCTCTGGCTGAGCTGGCCATCTACTGAACCAGGAAAGAGGCTGTGGCCCAGGAAACCTAGAGAAGTGGGGGCTCTTTCTCAGTCCTCCACTCGTGTCTCCTGTTTTAGTGATCGCTGTCCACAAACTTCCTCAACTTGTCCAGTGGGCAGTGGCTCGGTACAGTGGCTGTGCTCTGCTCCGTGTCCCCTTCTCACTCCCTTGTTACTAAGCTGTGACTCACTCCCTTCCCTTTTTATTTGTCCTAAAGAATCGGTTGTTCCATTTCCAGCAGCCTCCTTTCTTAAGGAGGAGCTTATAGTGTTTCCTTATGGGCGTAAAATCTACACTTCCCCACGCCTTAGCAACTCTACCTGTCTCCTACCATTTCTTTCACACACGCCCCCCGGGCTTTGGCGGGGCCTACCTGTAGCGCCATCAAGCCCAGCGCCCTCCTGGCTCCGGCACGGGGCAACCTGGGCGAGCGTGGGGCCGGTTTCCTGGCCCGCCTCTGCTCCACCTCCTTGCAAAGACCTTCCCAGCTACTCGGTTCGGTCCGCCTACTCCAAGAGATCACATCGACGCCTGCCTCTGCTCCTCGGTCGGACAACAGGCACTGGCCCCTGGCCCGCGTCTCCCCTCGGGAGGAGCCTTCTATCGAACCGGCCCCTCGCTCCCTTCCCATCCCTGCTGCCCGGGCCGGGGGTCGCTGCACGTCCGCTCGCCTCCCTCACGGACACGGGGGATGCTCCTGCCAGCCTTGCCTCCGCACGGCCAGCGGGCCAGGGGCCGCA
>NW_005842026.1:2593582-2623145 GCF_000455745.1 Alligator sinensis | reverse complement strand
CCCCGCTCCAAAGCGCGGCGCTGGGCCCCCGTGTCTGCTCCTCTCGTCCCCGCGCTGGTTCCGCAACACTCGGAGCCCCCGGGCCGCCTGGGGGCATCCGCCCGCCCTGCGCGGGGTCCCGGGAAGGGCCTTGCCCCAGCCTCTGACCGGGCGCTTGCTGGGTTGGGGCGGACAGGTGCGGAGCTGGGCAGTGCCTGAGCCAGAGCCCGGCCCTTTGAAGCGGGCTCCGGTTCTCCTCGCGTGGGCCGGACCTGGTTAAGGCTTCTTGTGGGACTTGCTGTTTCTTGCCAGGCTGAAGTGCCAGGGGAGCAGCTGCACAAGAAACCTTGAAAGTGACAGGAGCTGCTGGCTTCCAGCGCTCCCATCCTACAGGGCTATCAGAGATACCTAGTCAGCCCTCAGCACTGGCTCTCCTCCTCTCAGAGTTTCCAATAATTAGAGGTGCACTGATATATTGGTTGCCTATTGGATCGCACCAATAAAGGGAAAGTTATATTATTGGGTTTTGGCTTTTTTTGGCCATTGTGGCCAGTAATGTTCTCCAATAATTATGCCTGCTGGCTTCGGCCGGGGACGCCTGGGTTCTCTCCTGCGAGCCAGGGTGATCCTGGATATCCCCCATTCCCTC
Organism: Alligator sinensis; assembly: GCF_000455745.1. Classification (NCBI taxonomy): domain Eukaryota; kingdom Metazoa; phylum Chordata; order Crocodylia; family Alligatoridae; genus Alligator; species Alligator sinensis. The sequence continues at coordinate 2,622,517 of NW_005842026.1, read as the reverse complement.
ACCCCAGGCCAGACCGGGCCATGCTGGCGCAGAGCAGCTGCCACCATGTCCTGAGCACTGGCACAGCATGGACTGTAAGCTGCGGTGGGCTCTGTAAAAGGTGCCAAATGCCGTAGACGTGGCTGGCGCAGGAGGGGCAAGCTGAGCTGCCCAGCCTGGCCCGGCCCAGCGTGACTCAACCCGAAGTTAACATCAATTATTGGATCGGTATCGACCAATTTGACTGGTTAATTATCGGCTATCAGTATCGAGCAAAAAAAGTCTTTATCAGTGCACCTCTGCCAATAATCAATGCCATAGCTGCCAGCAGAAGCCTTGAAGTCAGAGCCACCAAACCTCATAGCATTATCAGCGCTATTTATTTTGGTGAGGTTGGATTATTTAGATTCAGTCCAGAGAAGTGCATGCTCCATGTTAAGTGTGTTGCCTTTTCAGTTTGAATCCTGAGCTTATACACTTAAAGCAAAGCATGCTGCGTTAATACAGGTGCAGAGAGGCGCAGGGAGCCCATGAGACTGTATTAGTCAGCATGATCAGTAGTAGACATATCAGCAACTGCTTGAGGTTTTTTTTGTAGGTGTCGTGGTAAAGCTGAGTTTTAGGGGGAGATTGGAACCAGGGCAATGCTGTAAATGTGCATGTGTTTACGAGGAGCTCTTCCTAAATATAAGGGATGCACAGAGGTTGGTTAATGATCTAAAAAGTAAATGAGACTGATATTATGGTTGATAGAAGCAGGTAACTTCTTGGTATGTTGGGGTCATGCTGTGAGGGCTTTGAAAGGGAAGACAAAGCTGCTTGGGTTTGATTTGGTAGAGAGGAACCAGTAGAGGGATACACAGAAAGGTTAAAGCCATTAATTCTCAACCAGGGTGCCATGAGGTCCTTTTAAGGATGCCATCAGCTGCCATGCACTATTAGCACTGCTAGGTGGGTAGACGTCTACATGAGATGCATGAGTTAAATTCAGAGATTTCAAATAGGAGCCATAGTGGTCAGGTACAGGCATTACATTTCTATGGGGAGAATCACCATTCTTTTAGAATCACCATTTTCTGTTAGAAATGACAAGCGTGCAAGTGTTCATTCAAACATGTCCTTTCTGGGAGAAAGATCTTCTAAGAACCAGCTTGGATGACCTTCCTTGCAAGAGAATCTATCTCTCAGGAATGAATGCTTGTATATCCCTCTCCTGGTCTGATCCAGGAGGAAAGCATAGCAGCAGGGACTCCCGGGGGCTGGGGGCTTTGCCCTGCTCCCCTCCCAGACAGATCTTGGAGAAGAAGGAGAGCAGCATGGCAATGTTCCACACCTCTTCCCCAGACCAGGGACTGCCTCACTGGGGAAACAGTGCGGGGGTTGCCCTGCTGTTCCCTCTGCTCCTGGGGCAGGGGTTGTAGGTGCCAGCTTTAAAGTGCTTCATGGGGTAGAAGCTCCCCCCCCTCCCTTGGCACTTGAGAGCCCTGCTTCTGTATCCCCACACATAGGCTGCAGGCTCCATCTTTGAAGTATTACATGACAGAGACGCTTCTCCCTTCCTGTCCCCTATGTGGCCACTTTTAGATCCCATGCTGACAGCCCCATTAATTTGTGCCACCCTGCAGGAGCAGCTGCTCCCTGCTGGCTTCCCAGACTGGGGGTTCCAGGTCTGAAGCAGTGGGAACTTTGCCATGCTACTCCAATCCTCCCGGGATGTGGAGGTGCAGGGCAGCTGCTTCTCCCCATGTCTTCCCCAGACTGATCCCTGACCTGGTGAAGGGGCTTAGAGTAGGGGAGAAGAGTCTGTGCAGTGCTGAATGCCTGTATTGTTCCCTCTCCCAGAATGATTTCTAGTGGTGGAAACGTCTCAAATTTCACTGCTAGAAATGAATGCCTGTCTGAAGCCAGTGTCAAAAACATTACAACTGGTCTTTCTGAGTTCATTACCATAGGAAAATTAGTCTTTTATTTTTTTTTATAGTAAAAAAAAAAGTGAAAACTAAGAGCTGGCATTTTCCAAGGGGTACTTTGGGTCTAAAACACTGACAGCTACTGACTTAGCCAAACGATCTTGGCAGAAGCAGTGCTAGATTTCAGCTATTGTGATCTCTCTCCTTCAATACTTCTGCCTTCTTGCTATTCCTCTCTATGCTGAGTCTTAATTTAGGTTGAAAACTCCTCATGGCAGTTATCTTTAGGTCATTTACAAGTGATGTGGCATATGCAGCTGCAGTACTAAAACATACCAGTGTAATTGTCATTTTTTTTCTGTTACCAAAGTTTATGATGATTTATCTAGAGTCAAGGGGGTGCACATTTACTTTACATTGCCACATCATTTATTGCCACATCAAGGGAGGAAGTAAGAAAGTATATTTTCAAATGTTTCTGTAATTATGTAAACAGGCTTTTGGTCAGATTCATTAGATCACTGGTGTCAAAGATGCGTGGCCCACACAGAGCCCTACCATTCAGCCCACAAGGCTGCCTGTGGGTCTCAGCCTGGTGTGCTACATGCAACATGTGCTAGTCCCAGCTGAGCACTCTATGTACAACACACAATCCATCTGACTTGGGGACTGGAGCCGGTAGGTGCTGCACATTGCATGCGAGGCTAGTCTGGGACATCGTGTACAAGGCCAGTCTGTGCACCTGCACCAGATCGACCCTGCAAGTTGGATCCAGGGCCAGTTTGGGTTCAGCACAGGTGCCACATGCGGCATGCATTCCACACCAGCCCTGTGCACCACATGGCAGGCTGGGGCTAGCACATGTTACATATAGCACGGGGGCTGGAGTTGGTACGTGCTGCATGCAGCATGCAAGACCAATATGTGCCACATACTGCATATGGCATCTGCGCCAGGTATCTATTTCCTAAATTTATATTCAGACCTTAATCAACCCTATAGCCTTTAGACCTGTACTAATTTCAAGATGGCAGCTTCAAAGATTTGTTTCTCAGGACTTGTAGTCTGTCTTTGGACAAAGGAGCATTTTGTCCCTTAGGTCTGATGTTCTTCCTACTATGAATCTATAAGAGAAATGCTAGAGGGGTAACTTTCCTTATAAGAGAAGTTTGCCAGGTGATTGGGGGAAAAGATAGGTCAAACTGGTTGTTGCTGGGTAGTGTGCAACATTTTGGCACATATTGTAATTACTTTTAAATAACAAATTTCTAAGTGGGCTATAGTTTGTCTTGGTAATAAGAGCAACAGATTCTGTATTCAGTCCCTGGGGACTATTTCTCTAACACCACACTGAACTCAATTTCCAGTTGTGATGTTGTTACTTTGGTATTTGACTGTCGCAGGTTATTTGGACAATATTAACAAAAAGTATATAATCTTGTATTTATGCCTTTGGCAAAACGTCATGCCAGAATCACTCACAAAAGCATCTTTTGTCCTTGTCAAAATATTTGCCCTCGAGTTTTCAGGGGTGGGAGGGGAGAACTAAGATGGTAATAATGAGTTATTTTATGTTGTTTTTCAGTGGCTTTGAAGCGTATGTTAAATTTTAATGTTGCTCCTGTTAAAAACAGCACAGGAGAACCAGTATGGAAGGTAAGAAGAACAGTTTTGCAATGTAAAAGGCAACTTTACAGCATGTGCAATGTTAAATTATCAGATTTAATCTATGGGAACTAAAAAATTCTCAGGACTCTTTGCCAAATGTCAGAGCATATTGAAAGAACATTTTTATGATTTCTTTACATACGTTAGTATTGTATTATACTAACATTTTTTTAATTTCAGAAAATATTTGTCACGTGTCTACAAAATTTGCTGTTCATGGTCATTCTGTCTTTACTTTGATCTGATCCATTTTTAAATATCAAGAGTTTTGTTTCTTTATTTTGAAAATGAGCTGTAGCTTTGAAGAGAGATTAAACGGGGGAGAGCAGGGAATAGAATCAGTCATAATAAGTTATCAAAGGTGTATTAATTGCCTCAAGAAAAAATTAAAGCTGGGCTACAGCTGTGTGACATCTTGATAACTTTTACCAAATATCTTAATACTGACAGTCTGTATTGAATAATTCACCCTTTTCTGATATACAGCCTAACTCATGGTATGATGCATTTAGACATTAAACGCAAGAAAAGCTATGAAACCCCTTCCCTGGAAAAAATTAACTGTAAAGTACTAAGGTAGCTTTTAGTCACCTTAAAGCAACGTGCTTCCTCTTTTTGTTATGTTGTCATTTTTTTTTTGTATTCCTGTAGAGCGGAAAAAGGATTTGTTATTATATGTACATTATCACAGATAGAGAAGATACCCAGTTATGAGATTAGTTGCTTAAAGAACCGATGCCTAACCAAACCTCTAGGCAAGCCTAACAGATATGTTACATGAGAATCTGAGAGGAGAGAAGATGAAAAATGCTTAAAACCAGATAAGCACTGACAGCCATTCAAAGTAAACTAATTAGAAAGAGAAGGGAAGGAGCTAAATAATTTAAAGCCCTAAATCTAGGGCAGTTGCAAAAAAGTACCTTTATTACTACTGTGATTGTTGTTGTTTTGTTTTTAATATAGCATTTTAAGAAAAACTCAGTTTCCAGAAATGTTCTTAACTTGTCATCTTCTAGGCAGTATTGTCACTAATGCTTCTACATTTCATAATAATTGACTTTTCTGGAGGCAGAACCTCCTATCTAACTGAAATGAAGCACTGAGGAAATGATTGTTGTTCTTGCATTCTCCTGTTTTCTTTTTGTTTTATTGTCTCACAGTAAACACTAATAACAGGAATGAAAGAATGTGAGGTTTGGCTCAGTTTTTACATATAATATTTAATTTTTTTCAGAATGCATCCTGAAACTTGTTTTTCCCCTTTATACTAAACATACAGCTTTAGAACGTGTATGTGTAATATATGTTCCTTTATGTCTTTTAGGTTCTAATATATGACAGATTTGGCCAAGATATAATCTGTCCTTTGTTGTCAGTGAAAGAGCTGAGAGACATGGGCATCACTTTACATCTGTGAGTACACTATATATCTCTCAAAGTATTTATCAAAAACCTAGGCTTTTATACAGTACTAGTCAATTGCCTGCCATGAATGACGGATTTAAAATAATGAAGGAGTGTTTACATGACTGCCCCCTGCCTCACCCTTCGTTGCCACCACCTCCTCCTCCAGCCACCAGTGCAGGGGCTCCCTCCCCCCCACCTCTACCTCCTCCCCAGAACAGCAGGGCTTCCCCCTGCCTCCTTTCCCTTCCCACTTCCATCCATCCCCGCCACCTCCCCCTTCCTGCCGGCTGTTGGATGCATGCGTGCCCACCTCTGCCCCCCCACACCTCCACTGAGCAGCAGGGCTTCACCTTGCCTTCCCCCCCATCTGCTGGCTGTTGGGTGTGTGTGCACCTGCTTCTGCTTCGCTGCCCGCCTTTGCCTCCCCGCCCACCTCTGCCTTTGCCCTGCCCAGGTCTGCACAGCCAGTGGCTGCCTGCCCTCTCGGCAGCACATGCCCAGTTGACCAAAAGCATTGCAGACAGACAGACAGACACACTAAGCCCTTTATTATATTACAATTCCAAAAAATTCACAATGAAGTGAATCAGGCCACAAACAAATCTTGAATGGAATTTACTCTCCGAAATCAAATGATGGTGTTAGGGTTAAGGGACTGGTGAAATTGCAGTCAGTGGGATTTTTAGTTAGTAGGGGATACTGAACAACCCCATTAAAAAAACAAAACAAAAAACAACAACCCCCATACCTAGTTTGCTTTCAAATATCTATCCATATAGATATGGATATTCAATACCTGATAAATTGGCCAGCTTGGCACCTAGCATCTTTGACCTGGGATTTACTAAAAATTAGAAACCTTTTCTCGAGATGAAACATTTCTAGGTGTTTGCACATTTATTACATTAATAAGGGGTTTCACAATAACCTAAAATTAGTTTTTGTTAGTTTGCCAAGTGCAGAAGGAAACTTTAATGTTAAATAAATTATTTACGTAGTGCTAAAGTTTTATGATTCTGTAAGTATTATTTTCTAGGGATTATGAAATGTGCTGTTTTAATAACATTTTTTCTCTAAATGCAATTTTTTTAAATTTCATCATCATACTGGATTTGTGGTAAGGGCTATAGCCACAATTATTTAAAGCGTTTCTAACATAACATGAATTTTTTTTCTGCAAATTGTTAGCGTGAGAAAAAAAAATGTGATTTTTCATGGTAAAAGAATGGAAATTTGAACTAAATAAATTTCAACTGTTTGTATTTTGAATAAGGGAGAATAACACATTAATAGTTTAGTATACTATTTTTTTTCTGGCACAGTTTAAATTAGTCTGATGTATTTATTGGGAATTGGCAGATTTTTAGTTTGGAAATAACCTTTTAAGATGCAGTAGGAATTTTGTTGGTAGTAAATGGGATCATCAGTTTTTAAAACTGACTTCAGGAGTTTAGTAAAACTTTTAGCAAATACTATGAGAATTTTTAACTAACATAACAATACTTTTTAGCCACCCAGTGATATTGCTGGGATCTAGCTAAATAAAACATAAGAAAAAAATCTTTAAAAAATAGAACACCTTTAAAAAGTCTGTGCTACAGCATTTAAAAGAGAAAAAGCATTTGGAAACCTAACTTAATTTTGTTTCTCCCTGAGGCTTCTGCATTCTGATCGAGATCCTATTCCAGATGTTCCTGCTGTATACTTTGTAATGCCAACTGAAGAAAATATTGACAGAATGTGCCAGGTAATTTACTTTGCACATTTATCATTTTTATATGCGTCAAACTGATCTGAAGGGAGAGCACATGTTGTAATAGACCCCTTCAAAATCTTATTTCGGTGAACATTCAAATACATCTTTTCTGAGAGTTTAATGTGCACATATTAGTGCATATTTGCCACACAGAAAAGAATTCTATTGCAGTTGTTTCTGCAAACTTGAGTTTTATGACTTTATTTTACCTCTTTGTTGGCAGTCAATACATCATAGTGTTTTATATATGAATGGATATCTAAACACTCCACATAAAATGTAAATAACTAGAACACTTCAATGAAGATGGTTGGATTTTAAGAAAGCATCATTTTTATTTAGAAGATCTTATTCACACCAAAAATCGTTAACTTTTGCTTTCAGGATCTTCGAAATCAGCTTTATGAATCTTATTATTTAAATTTCATTTCTGCCATTTCAAGAAGTAAACTGGAAGATATTGCAAATGCTGCCTTAGGTGCTAATGCAGTAACACAAGTTGCTAAGGTAAGAGATTGCCTCAGGATAATATTTTGTTCATTATTTCTAAAGAAATTGGCAGGGATTTTCAGAAGGCATCTTGTTGACTTAAACATAAACTTGGGACCAGTGTTCATTTTTGCTATCTCGATTTGACATGATAGGAGTAAGAAACTGTCACCATCTGTTTCTGTCTTATGAGACCTGTCTCACCATGTGATAAATATTAGATGTGCACAGAATATTCATACTGAAGCAAAACCTTCTTTTAAAGATAGCTACATTATAATAATATTACAAGTGTGGTGGTGTTTTTAACGTTACACAAAACATTTACCACTAAAGTAGGAATATGGTTTTTTTTAATCTTTTTTTTCTTTTTGGGGTTGGCTTAATATGATTTTTTGTTTGCTCCCAAATTCATGAAAATTCATGATATAATTGCAAATAAAGACTGCACCAGCAGCAGGCAATTGAGCACAAAATGTATCTGTGATATATTAAGATAATTATAAAGAACTAAGAAACTTTAAATAAAAGCTGAGCCTATCTAACATGTCAAACACCTTTTTTATATATGGAATGGACTCATGCCAAAGTTTGTTTCTGAAGAATTCTTTTCATAGTCTGCTCTAATAAATTATTAGTTCTTAATTCATCTCAAGTAAAAGCTGAAACCAGAAGGGCCCCAGCAGCAGTGAGCACACCCGCTGCCAGGTCCCGCTTTTTTCTTGTGCCCAGCACTAGCTGCTGCCACTCATCGTGGGCAGGGGTGCATCTCCCAGTCTCTGTCTCCCCTCCCCCCAGCCATTCCCTCCCTCTCTCCCCCCGAACCTTCATGCACCTACAGCACGTCCCTGTAGCTTATGCCAACTCCCGGCTCACATCCTGGAAGCAACACTGGGTAGGCACCAGCATCAGCTACGGATATAGTTGGCAGGTTACGGATGGCAGTCAGGGCATTCATTTGGGTTCACAGGTGACACTGTTGCATCAGTGCATCAGCTGTGGTCCTGAGCAGTCGCCCCAATCCCCAACAGAAACTTACCAGCAGCATCCACAGATGATGCCAGCATGTGCCCAGTGCTGCTTCCAGTGTGCAGGCTGCGAGCTGGTGTAAGCTGCAAATGGGGCTGGTACGTGCCTGCCCACCTGGCACAATGCAGAAGCCAGAGCTGCCGGTTCCCTGTGGGCCGGATCCCATGGCTTAGGGGTCACCAACCCGTAGGCTGGATACAGTCAGTTGGCAGGCCATTTTTGCCCACCCCTGTGTTAAAATAATGGCATGATTGCAATGGAAGGACATTTTATGCCCGGTTGCTATCATTGTGCCAGTTGAGTTGCTCCCTTGCCTGATCCTGTGTGTTGGGGGTGGCTCTGTCCTGCATGTAGGGCTGCCCCCAGCACCAAGCCTGTTCCAGATCTTGGACTGGGCCAACAATCAGCTGATTGTTGCCCTGGCTGTGCTGAACAATCTGCTGATTATTGGTGTCATCTGCAGGACAACTCCAGACCTACTTAGAAACCATGTACATTGTTGGGGCTGGGGTCAACAATCAGCCAGTTGTCAGCCTCAGCCCTGGGAGAGCCCAAGGTCAGGTGTTAACATTCAATTTATGGTGCCATACAAATGAGTTACAGAGATGTTCCATTAAATCTGTGGAACATCTTTGTGGCTGGATTGCCAGTTTATGATGCCACAAATCATTTACACATGTAGCACTGTTATTATTTTTGTAGCACTGTTATTATTTTGTGATTTACACCTTAATCTCACCATAACTGTAATGTCTGCCAGGGGCCTCAGAGAGAGATCCTCACCTGGGATACAGCTCTGCTGACTTCATTTCAGATATCCTTATTCTCTTGTTTAATGCTTTTATATTTTTCACACTTTTATATCTTAATACATGAGTTAAAATATTATACAATGAACTCAGCATTATATTGAAATTATTTGATTGCTTCATAAAAATCATCATATCTCTCGAGTTCTTCCATATTGCAGTTAGTGTTCTAGAACCACTTAGGAATTCGTTTTCTCTTATTAATTCTGATCAGCATCCATTCTGATTTTGTACTATACTCAGATAGTTACATTTATTCATTTGATCATTAGATGTTGTAAACAATGCTGTAGATCCTATAGGTGGCCCACCCTGTAACGTTCAGATGCAGATTATAGCTCAAATGTGGTGTGACTTTGACTACTATTGCAATTGATTTCTAGGTCTTTGATCAATATCTCAATTTTATAACATTGGAAGATGATATGTTCCTATTGTGCAATCAAAACAAAGAGCTCATTTCATATCGTGGTAAGTAAACATGGATTTTTACGCGCACACATGCATGTGCACGTATACACATGCACACGCACGCGCGCGCACACACTGCATATTTATATACCATATATATTATATATATATATTGTGTGTGTGTGATATGTTTTAATACAAAGTCATGGGTGACGGGCACTAACATTGCACATATTTTAAAAAAGGGGAAAAGAAGGACTAATCATCCTGACCTTAGTATTTGGGAAGTTCATAGAGCAAATGATACATAAATCAATTTGTAAAAATCTGGAGGAAGAAAGGTAATCACTAGCAGTCAATATGGATTTGTTAACAGTAAATCAAGCCAAACCAAACTGATCTTCTCCCCTTCATCCACTCAAAGTAACTGGTTGAGTGGATGAAAGAAATGTGATGGGCAGTAATATATGTGCACTTCAATAAGGAATTTTATATTGTCCCACATGGTATTCTCAGAAGTAAACTTGAAACGTGGTCTAGTTAAAAATACTAATAGACGGATACATAATTGGGTCAATAGCTGCAAGCAAGAGGTGATTATCAATGCTGGCGCTGCGACAGGAAGGCAGGGGGCAGTGGTGGGGAGCAGAGGCTGCAGTGGGTCAGAGGGCAGCAGCTACAGCTCCAAACTGGAGCTTGGGGTCAGAGTTGAAGTTGGAGCAGCAACTGCTGCACCCTCCCATTCCCCCTGCTTGTATTCAATTCCAAGACACAGGGCTTTTTTCCCCATGTTGAATGAGGAAACCTCATCCTGAAGTTGAGTAAAAATGGTAATTGGCTGATCAGTAGCAGGCCTGAGAAGTATCTTGGGGGTCTGGTGGATTATGGACTCAGCAGCAACATGACAGTCACAAAAAAGGTAGATGTAACTTTGGGTACATATTATGTGTAAGATGCAAAGGTTGATGGTACTACTCTGTCTGCTCAGCACTGGTTGCCCCTCAGCTGGAATACTTTGTGCAGCTTTGTGGTCCACATTTTAAGAAAGAGTGAGAGGATCCAAATGATAAAAGGGTTGGAAGGCAAGCCATATGAGGAAAGGCTGAGAGAACTGGGTATGTTTAGCTTGGAGAAAAGGAGGTTAAGGGAAGACATAATAGCAGTAAATTCTTCAGTGGAGGTTTTCAAGAGGCTGGATAAGCATAATTTAAGAACATCATCCCTGTATTTGTACAGCGGTTGGACTAGACCCTTGAGGCCCCTGTCAGCCCTGTGAATCTGTACTATTACTGTCCATAAACAAGATAATAATTTGCTCAAGTTAGAATTCTGTTTTGTCAGCTATATGAAAGCAGCTTGGAGTGCATTTGTTTTCATCTAACTGGCCATGTTTGTTTCCTCGTTAGCATTTTCCCATTATGTTTTATTTTAAAATATCAATGATAATACTCTGGTATCTTCTTAAAACGTGGATCCCCGAGCTGTAAAATGGCAGCAGATGTAGAAACATCAAATGGAGGCTTTACCATATCTTCCTTGGGGTTTGTTTTTTTTTAATTATTATTCATTTTGTCAGTCATTTTGGTGGTTGTTAACAGTTACTGGCTGCCATAGGAGGTTCCTTCAATGTAAAGTTTATATATTATAGAAATTAATTTAAACTATAACAAAACTCTCTCCCCTCCCCCCCCACCTTTTCAATATTTTAGCCATTAGCAGACCAGATATAACAGATACTGAAATGGAGACAATTATGGACACCATTGTTGACAGTCTTTTCTGCTTTTTTGTTACACTTGGTAAGTATTCAAGTACTCTTATTTTTTCAATTTTTGTTCTTTTAAACAGGCATGCATTTTAGTTAAATAGTCAAAGAATTAATATGTTTATCATTAAAGGAATTGCAGCCAGAGCAGACTCCTGGAATCTATTTGCTGTGTAGGTTTTAGCAAGAGTAATGTCTACGTTTGTAGGAAAGATGAGTCTCATTTAATGGCCTGGAAAATTTTGTGGGGGATTTTGGATGAACCTGTGGTTTTTCATTCATATCTTTCATGGAGATGAACATAGTAGAAGTCATAGAATGAGTGTTTAGCTTTTCAAGAGGTTTTTCTTATTTATTCTGAATTTAATTAATGATTACTAAATCAACGTTGTTGTCATGTCCCCCATGACTTCACTGAGTTCAGGATGGAACACTTTTGAAATTCCCATGCTTAATTTTTCTTATAGAAAATCATGGTCATTGTCACTATGGCCAGCCTGGTAATACAATATTTTAGAATTGTATGAATCTATTAATTAAATATTTCATATTTTTAAATGTAAAACAAAAATACTTTTCACTACTTTTCTTTCTTTGAAGCAATAAATAACTCCTTCGCCATGAAAATTAAGTACCTTAGACCACAAACAAAATAAAATGCATCTTATAATAGGAAAGCTGTCTGGTACTTTGCTATTAAACCTAAGTCTTGTTAAATACCAGGCAAGACAGTAATTGTGTGTGTTACTAATAACTATTTCACTGTCTACAAAAGTAATTTTGGAAAATTTTGTGTCTGTCTGGTTAGCGGTTCAGCAAATGTATTTTGGTCGCTTAAAATTAAAAACCCTCAAGTTCTAAGCTTAGTTACCCTGATTTCCCTTTTCACTGCATAAAATTGTACAGTCTTGAAGATGAGAGTTTAGCACTTCCCTGGAGCAGTCTGAGCTAGGGTTCTTTTGTATTTTTTTAGCTCCTTTAATTTCTCTGCTGGTATAAGAGAAATGTCTTAACTGAAAGCACTTAAAATATAAAACACTTTTGCTTTTATACATATGCAATTAGAAGCATTTAAAATATGACATTAAAAACTTTAAATTCCAATGGAATATTTTTTTAATGAATAATCATTCCCCTTCAAACTGTTGAAAGCCAAATACGATGGTATTTTAGCAATAAAAAAAACCTTAATTATTATAAGCAAATATTAAACTGACCTACTTAAGTGTCCAGGAGGAGCAAATGAAAATAAAAAATGTAAACAGTATAAAGTAAACAAAAGGAAAAATAGCTGAGCAAAAGTGAAACTAACTGATGTATTTAATTGTCTAGTAGGGAGGAATGAAAGTAAATAGTGTAAATGCAACAATATTTTGGACTAAGCAGACCTAAAAATAAGTAACATGAAATTAATATAATTGGTTTTTAGTATTTTAACTGGTAATCTTTTAAACTCTGTGTATTGCTACTATATTACATGGGATCAAGCATCCATCCATTCATACTTTGGCTTTGTATTTCTGTTTATAGTGATAGAAAATCACAATTGTAGTTTAAGTTAATGCCTATACAGGGCAAACTTTGTGTGCAGTTGGGTGGCCTGCATTAAAAATGTAGCATCCAAAAACAATTTTAATAAAACTTATCATCTGAATTATTGTGACATAAATGTAAATAGAGGTCACTGTATCTTTTTAATAGGAGCTATTCCTATAATCAGATGTTCAAGAGGAACTGCAGCAGAAATGGTGGCAGTGGTAAGAAATTTTTTTTAATGTGATTATTTCAAGTAAACTTGCTAAGCAGTATTTTTGTTTTCATAACTCCAAACATTTAACTATGTTCTTTTTTTTTTTCAAAAGAAAAAAAACAAATGACAACATTCATGGCTGGTTTTCTGTTATCAGTTACAGAAAGTACAAGGGTAGACATTGTGTGCTTAGTCGATACTCCATACCTTTTTTGAAATGTGGATGGTGATGCATGTTGCTTCAGCCTAAAAAATCTTTTATTTTCATAGTTTCATAGTTTTAGGGTCGGAAGGGACCTAATAGATCTTCTAGCCCAACCCCCCGCCAGGGCGGGAGAACAACAAAAAAAAACCCTAAAAACAAAAACGGGACTCAAATGAGTCCAGCCAGGTAGGTATCCAGCCTCTTCTTAAAGATCCCCAGGGTAGGGGCCAGCACCACCTCCCTTGGAAGTTGGTTCCAGCTCCTAGCCGCCCTAACTGTGAAGTAGTTTTTTCGGATGTCCAATCTGTACCTCCTCTCCATCAACTTGTGCCCATTACTCCTTGTTATGCCAGCGGGGGCTAGGGGAAACAGCGTCTCCCCCAAACCCTTCTGGTTCCCCCTAGTGAGTTTATAGACGGTCACCAGGTCCCCCCTCAGCCTTCTCTTGTGGAGGCTGAATAGGTTCAAGTCCCGCAGTCTCTCACTGTAGGGTCTGCCCTGTTGTCCCCGGATCATGCGGGTGGCCCTCCTCTGGACCCTCTCCATGTTGTCCACATCCCTCCTGAAATGGGGCGCACAGAACTGGACACAATACTCCAGCTGCGGCCTGACCAGCGTCGCATAGAGGGGGAGGATCACCTCCCTGGCTCTACTCGAGATGCACCTGTGGATGCACGACAAGGTCCGGTTAGCCCTGCCAACCATGACCTCGCATTGTCGGCCCATGTTCATCTTGGAGTCAATAATGACACCAAGATCCCTTTCCGCCTCCGTGCTCTCAAGTAGGGAGTTCCCCATCGTATAAGTGTGCTGCTGGTTCCTACTACCCAAGTGCAGCACCCTGCACTTGTCCGTATTGAAACGCATCCTGTTCCTGTCTGCCCACCCCTGTAACCTATCCAGATCCTTCTGCAATCTCTCTCTCCCTGCTAGCGTGCTCACCTCCCCCCAAATTTTGGTGTCATCAGCGAATTTAAACAGGTTGCTCTCCACCCCAACATCAAGATCGCTGATGAAGACATTGAACAGCGCAGGGCCCAGGACCGAGCCCTGAGGGACTCCACTACCCACCTCCCCCCAAGTCGAATATGATCCATCCACCACCACCCTCTGAGTGCGACCCTTCAGCCAATCTGCAATCCATCTGACCGTGTAGGCATCTATGCCACAGTCGCCTAGTTTACTAATTAGGATGGGGTGAGAGACGGTGTCAAAGGCCTTGCTGAAGTCCAGAAAGACTACATCCACCGCGACACCTGCGTCCATGGCCTTTGTGACCTGATCATAAAAGGCAATCAGGTTGGTCTGACATGATCTCCCCCTAATAAATCCATGCTGATTGCCCCTGAGCATCATTTCTGATGCCGGCCCATCACAAATGTGCTCCTTGATGATCTTCTCAAAGAGTTTCCCCAGGATTGAGGTAAGACTGACGGGCCTATAATTGCCCGGGTCCTCCCTTTTCCCTTTTTTGAAGATGGGGACCACATTAGCTACCTTCCAATCGTCTGGCACCTGGCCCAAGCACCACGATCGCTCGTAGAGCCGTGCCAGGGGCCCTGCAATAACCCCAGCCAGCTCCCTCAGCACCCTGGGGTGGAGAGCATCCGGACCCGCTGACTTGAACGCGTCCAGCCCCTCCAGAAGCTCTCTAACCCGGTCCTCCCCAACCTGAGGTCTGAAGGCGATCCCCTCGCGTCCGGCTTCTATCACAGCAGGGAAGTCCCGGTCCCTGCACAAGAAAACGGAGGTGAAGAATTGGTTAAAGAGGTCCGCTTTATCCTCTGACGCAACCACCAGATTGCCCCGCATATCCTGCAGGGGCCCCACATTACCCGGCGCCTTCTTCATCCTCCCAATATATTTGAAAAAGGACTTTTTGTTATCCTTAATCCTGGACGCTAATCCGAGCTCTATATCCGCCTTGGCCTTCCTAACAGCCCGCCTGCAGGCCCGAGCAGAGGAGGTATACTCCTCTTTTGAGATTACACCCCCCTTCCACTGGGCGTACACCGCCTTTTTGGCAAGCAGGCATTCCCGGACACCCTTGGTGTGCCAGGGGGGCTTTTGGACACTCCTGCCCGCCTTGCTTCTTGTCGGGATGGACACCCCTTGGGCCCCGAGTATCGTTTCCTTAAGGAACGACCACTCCTCTTGGACGCTGAGTTCCTCTGCCCTCAAGGACCCCAGTTCCTCTCCCACTAATCTCCTCATCTCACTGAAGTTGGCCCTCCTGAAGTCTAGGGCTACCACCTTGCTGCGGGCCCTTGACACTCTACGCTGGATGGTGAATTCCAGCACGCGATGATCACTATTGCCCAGGTGGT
The DNA here is from genome assembly GCF_000455745.1 of Alligator sinensis. Classification (NCBI taxonomy): domain Eukaryota; kingdom Metazoa; phylum Chordata; order Crocodylia; family Alligatoridae; genus Alligator; species Alligator sinensis. The sequence continues at coordinate 2,607,012 of NW_005842026.1, read as the reverse complement.
CAAGAACCTGGAGGCCTCTTACCAGGTCGTCGCCTGCGGCCAGGACCAGGTCCAGCAGGGCATCTCCTCTGGTGGGACTGTGCACCTCCTGAATCACGTGGAGGGCCTGCAACTCGGGCAAGAACGTCCTGGAGCGGTCCGTGGAGCGGTCCGTCCCGGCTGACTGCTCCTCCCAGCAGATGTCCGGGTAATTAAAATCGCCCATGACAACTACATCCCTTGCTTTTAGTGTCTCTGCAAGCTGGCCTGAAAATTCCCTGTCCAGCTCCTCCTCTTGATTTTCTCCTCTTCTGCTGCTTTGTATCAGCCTACAAACCTGTTCTTTCAGTCTGGGTCAAGCAGAAGTTAGAAATTTGTAAAATATTTCTAAAAATAGTTCATATAATTCAGGGGTTCAGTTTCTATGAATTTATTTGGATCTCAGGAATTCTTGAAGATTTGTATAATTGTCAGACAGAAGTATTTTGGAGGGTGTAAACTGGTAAAAAACTAAAGTTGACTGTAATTTGAAGAGCAAGTACAGTACTTTGAATTGATGAAGGGACTTGGGGGGTCATGATTGACTGCAAGATGAATATGAACCTGCAATGTGATACTGCTGCTAGTAAAGCAGGCAAAACGCTTGCATCCACAGATTCTTCTCAAGTAAATCTCAGGACGTCATCCTCCCATTGTACCCAGCCTTGGTGAGGCTGCAGCTGGAGTACTGCATCCAGTTTTGGGCTCCACAGTTCAAAAAGGATGTGGAGAAGCTTGACAGAGTGCAGAGGAAAGTCACACACATGATCAGAAATCTGGAAAGCAGACCTTATGAAAAGACACTGAGAGCCACGGGACTCATAGATTTCATAGACATTAGGGCTGGAAGGGACCTCGGAAGATCATCGAGTCCAGCCCCCTGCCCAAAGGGCAGGAAGTCAGCTGGGGTCTCCCAGCAAGATAAGCATCCAGTTTCATCTTGAAGGTGTTCAATGAAGGCGCTTGAACCACCTCTGGTGGCAGGCTGTTCCAGACCTTGGGGGCTCAGACAGTAAAGAAGTTCTTCCTTATGTTCAGCGTGAAACGATCTTGAAGTAGTTTGTGACCATTCGACCTCGTCATCCCTTGGGGCGCTCTGGTGAACAAACGTTCCCCCAGATGCTGGTGGTCACCCCTGATAAACTTGTAGGTGGCCATCAGATCACCCCTGAGCCTGCGCTTTTTCAGGCTAAAGAGCCCCAGGGCTCTCAGCCTGTCATCGTAGGGTCTGCTTCCCTGACCTCTGATCATGCGCATGGCTCTTCTCTGGACTCTCTCAAGCTTCTCCACATCCTTTTTGAATTGTGGAGCCCAAAACTGGACGCAATACTCCAGCTGCGGCCTCACTAAGGCCGAGTACAAGGGGAGAATGACGTCCCGGGATTTGCTTGAGAAGCATCTATGGATGCAAGCCAGTGTTTTGGTCGCTTTACTAGCCACAGCATCGCACTGCAGGCTCATGTTCATCTTGTGGTCAACGATGACCCCCAAGTCTCTTTCTTCCATAGTGCTAGCCAACGTAGCACTTCCGTGCCTATAAGGTTTTTCTTCCCAAGGTGGAGAACCTTGCATTTATCGGCGTTGAACACCATCAGATTCTCGTCCGCCCACTTGCTGAGCCTGTCCCTGGATCACCCGCCTGTCTTCTGGTGTGGATGCTTTGCCCTAAAGTTTGGCGTCATCGGCAAACTTGGCCAGTCCGCTTCTGACTCCAGTGTCCACATCACTAATGAAGATGTTGAACAGTATGGGTCCAAGGACAGAGCCTTGGGGGACCCCACTGGTCACAGGACACCATGATGAGTGACTTCCATCAATTACTACCCTCTGGGTCTGACCACGGAGCCAATTTTCCAGCCAGTGGATTTTCCAGACTCTTCAGCCTGGAAAAGCACAGGCTCAGGGGTGATCTGGTGGCCACCTATAAGTTCATCAGGGGTGCTTACCAGGATCTGGGGGAACGTCTGTTCACCAGAGCGCCCCAGGGATGACAAGGTCAAACGGTCACAAACTCCTCCATGACCGTTTCAGGCTGGACATAAGGAAGAACTTGTTTACTGTCTGAGCCCCCAAGGTTTGGAATAGATTGCCGCCGGAGGTGGTTCAAGCTCCTACTCTGAACGCCTTCAAAAGACATCTGAATGTTTATCTTGCTGGGATCCTATGATCCCTGCTGACTTCCTGCCCCTGGGGTAGGGGGCTGGATTCGATGATCTTCCGAGGTCCCTTCCAGTCCTAATGTCTATGAAATCTATGAAGAAAAATCTATCCTTCCTTATTACGACATTGCCTAGCAGTTAGAAGATTTATTATTTTTAGATTCATTTTCAGCTGCAGTTAGTCTCGTTTACGTATTATTTTATGACTTAAGCACTTTCATTCTAAATGAAAATATTAAAATTACATAGATACAGTATTCAGCTGAATCCAAAATGGCTTTGAATTTAAAACAAACCTCCCAATAATTAGCTTCTTTACATGGAAAGTTATAAATTTCTTACAGTTTTCCATGTATTGGATATAATTACTGGGGGGGTTGTGTTAAATTCATCTCCCCCACTGCTGCAGCAGGGAAAGCAGCCATGGGAGGGCAAGCTACCAAATTCCCAGCCCTTGCCCGCCTACATGCCTGAACCTGCTACCTTTCCCCTTACCCCGACCACTTGCCCCCCTGCTGCCATCGCCGTTTCCCAGGCCACTTAGTCACCTGCTGCCTAACCCCTGCTCCCCCAGTCACTTGCTCCTCATACTGTCTGCCCACCCATCCTGCTTCACTCCTGCTCCCCACATTCCTCCCCGCCTCCCTCCCCATGCTGGTGCCACACAGCAGCTGCCTACCCCAGCCAGTACTCAAATCCAAGATGAGGCTTGTATTTCTCAATGTAGATTTAAAATAATTGATTTCTAAATCTTGCAAGTGATAAAACTTAAAATGTGAACCAAACTTGACCAATGCTGCACATGTTAGGATAACAAGAGTTTCTGTTTGCTGTCTGGCTTGTAGTGGGCACTTCACTCACACTCATTAGTTTGACAGAAAAGTTAGTGAAGAGCCAGCTATGCTGAATCTCTTGGACACATCTTCTGGGCCTGCAAAGTAGATTAGATTTTCTAGGCTCGCTTTTCCTTTGGCCAGACTTTCTCTCATCACCTTCTGAATGGCTGAGACCTGCTCTGCAAATTGTTTCTTGAAGAGCTTAACTCCAGCATTTTTTCCCTAGAAGAAGCCAAAAATATTTCAATCTTTATATTTTGTTCCTTTCTCTAAAAAGTGGCTAGTGATTATAACAGTTTTGTAAGCAAGGAGAGTAATATTGAAGAACCCTCTGGCCTAGTTTGGGAACTGTCGAGACACCCCTACAGGTTAAATAGAAAGGGAGTTGGCAGCTTCTGGAGTGATGATGCCTAATTGGGAGAGGTACTGAAACTGAATTTGAGGGCTGAGATGAGAATTTAAGTTGCCACATGAATGGGGAGCTAATTTGGACAATTGACTTGCTGGAACAGGGGAAGCCTGGGATGGCCATCCTGGGCTTCCCCTTTACCAGCAGTAAATAAGGCATGATAGGATCTGATGCTGGATCCCACAGTCATGCCTCCTGCCATACATGTGTGGCATGGCAGGAGGTGTGATTGTGTGGATCACGTGTTAAATCCCATTACGCCTTTACCGGTATGTGTAGAGGGTCCCTAAATAACAAATCTGAAATGTTCTACAACTGATCTTGTGAATTCTTGCTGCTTCATGATATCAGATCAGAGTTAAATGCCGTATAAAATCATTTAAAAGACACTTGTAAATTAATTTTGTTCAAGAAATCATCGGAAGGTTGCCTAACATTGTTCATTTTGAAATAATTTTGGAGGATTAGTAAGAAAAAGGTCTATAGTAATATTTGAAAGAGGAAATAACCCTCCAGCTAAAGAAGTTCCTTTTTTTTGTCTCATGAAATTCCTTTCATTTTTTGCTTAGAGAGAAGTACTGACCCTTAACTTGCTTGCAGTCGATACAAAAATCTCGACGGGCGTGTGAAGGTCAGGTTGAAGTTGCTTCTGCAGCAATACCTAATAGCTGTTTCCTGAAAACGGGAAAGTGCTGGACTCGGGTGTCCATGCAACCCTAATTGAGCTATCTTGTATCCATGTCCTGAATTACATATTCGGTTACTGTTTTTTTTCCACAAGATAGTATCATACTCAATGCACTGTTTGGATACGTGGAGGAGACATAATTCAGATTTCCTGGTCAACTGTAAATCTAGAACTTTCTAACTTCCAATGCTTTATTTTGCTAGTTGAAATAGTGTTTTTAGCATAAGTTCTTAAAGAGATGTTCCACTTCAGTTAGATTTAGATTACTTAAACAATCATGAGTTTATGCAGAACTATTGAGATAGCAGTGTGGTAATTGTGAAGATTGTCCGGAGTAAGTTAGTGTAGCTTAAATATGATCCATAGAAAAATTAAGCTGATTTGGGTAATTGGTTTGTCATAGGATGATACCCATCTGTCTTAAATATTCATTGCACAGACTGGTAAGGAGAATTGCTATGCTTGCTAGCCAGTGAAAAGGTACTTTACATTTCCTTTTTCAGAAGTTGGATAAGAAGCTCAGAGAGAACTTAAGAGATGCCAGAAACAGTCTTTTCACAGGGGATACACTTGGGGCTGGACAGTTCAGGTATTGTATTAATGAGTTTTGTTTTGTGTTTTTAATTGCAGTAATTCCAGTAGGCTTATAGAAATCAAGTTTTCATTGCGCTTAATCATTGGACAGGTGAATGTAAAGATGTGGATCATATCCTGACTGGTTTGTTTTTATGAAGACTTAAAAATATCATTAAGGAAAATAAAAATTATTCTTCATATTTTCCTTTTAACAGCTGTTTAGGAGTAGGAGAATGTGCAGCCCTGCAATCCTGAACTAAAACTTTTCTACATAATTAAGCAAGCTGGCCATGTTTTTTATCAGCTCCTCACCCAGAAAGATCCAATACCCTGCAAAAGCTTCTGTCACATGAACTTCCAGAACAAAAAATGTGTTTCATGCTTTTTGCATACAGAGGTATTCACAACTTTACTTTTATCTAGTCAACACAAAATAAATTAGCTGTTTTATCAGCAAAGGGTCCTGCCAGCCGTCATGGGATTTTGACAGTTCAGGTGAGCCTGTTATAAGGGGTGGCATATGATAAGTCTTTCTCTAAGTTTACTTGGATCCACATTGTTCAGGGCTTTCAAGATTGTCACCATTATCTTTAGATTATGTGAAAAAGAGACCATCTGTGAAGATCTCTGGGGTAATGGTAGTGCTTGTACCCCTGATGCTACTCCTGGTAGACTCCAGGAGTAGCATTGAAGAGAGCATATTTAAATCATTCTAGCCTGTAGATAAGAAAGGTGGGAGAACCATCATAAGGACTACACCAACGAAAAATATTTGTAAACTTGTGGCCAGGTGTAAAAGAGTAATAATGGGCTGCTTTTGTGTAGAAGCAGAATGCAAAGGTTGGAGTCATTGAATCATAGGATTCCACAACTGTTGTGCACAGCTTGTTCCATTGTCCTACAGTTTGGGATTTTTTTGAAGATTTTATCTAAATCTGCTTGTCAGCAGTTTAAAACCATTGCTTCATGTTTTGCCACCTATAGCAAGGGAGGATAGTTGCTATACCTTCTCTTTCTAATATTTCAAAACTGGTCACATGCTGCTTCTTTTTTTAACCACATCGTATTGCTGACTCATGTTGAGTGTCTGACCAACCAAAACCTCCAGATCCTTCTGAGCACCACTGCTGCCTAGCCAAATATCTCACATTCTCTGTTTGCGTATTTGGGGGGTTTTTTGCCTCAGAGATATTATACTTTACACTTGTGTTTGAATGTAATTTTATTGTTTATAACCCAGCTCTCTAGTCTAACAATAGCCTTTTAAAAGGAATCCACTTTTGTCCTCCAAAGCATTTTGTATCATGTACCCACTTGACCAGGAAACTATCTAGTCCAGCATCCAATTTGTTAATAAAAATGCTAAATGGCACCAGAGTCAGAATAGACCTGTGTAGAACCCTAATACAAACTACCTGCCATTCTGACTTTAATCCACTTGTAAATGCATGTGTTTGCTGTTACTCAGCCAATTATGGTATCCTCTTAACTCTAATTCTGTGTAGCCCACATTTCTCTAGATTGTTCATGAGAATGTTATGTACAGGGATCCTGGTTTTCCCTGATAGAAAAATTGCAAATCCTCTGATAAAAAACCCAAAATCCGCTATTACAATTAAACCCCCCACATACACACACAGTCCCCCCAACCCTGCTGGTGCCCCTCACTCCCCCCACAACAGCCCCACAAACACAGACATGGAGGCACAAAGACACACACCCCAGCAGGTAAGTGTGTGGGGGGGAAGGGATAGGGTGGGGCAGGGGAAAGGGAAGGGACTGGGGGGCGCAGATCGAGAAGTGGGGAGTCTCTCTCTGCCTGCTCCCAGGAGTAGGGCTGGGGGGTGGGGGGGCGATGGCAGCAGTGCCCCTCTGCGGGCTGCACACGGGCAGCCAGACAAGGAAATTCGCACACAGTGGCCGCCACCACACTGCTGCGCTGGCCTCCCACAGCTGGCTGCACAGCACCATGGGCAAGCTCCACGGGCACAGCTCTGCAGGCAAGTTACAGCACAGGGTGGTGGTGATGGCGGCTGTGTGCCACCCGGCTGGCGGGGTGGGGAGGCCTGCATGCAGCTGCTGCGCCCCATGCCGCTTGCCTACAGAGCTGTGCTCGCGGAGCCATGCAGCCAGCCGTGGGAAGGCAGTGCAGGGCACAGCAGCTGCCACCGTGTGCAAACCCCCCTGTCCGCAGGCACGGGTTTCCCCTGTCCACAGGTTTCTCTGCTAAAAGGGAGAATCCACATTTTCTCTGATAAAAATGGTAACTCTGGTTTTATCCATTTTTCAATGGGAAATGGAATATCCAGATCCCTAGTTATGTGGGACTCTATTAAAAGCCTTGCTAAAGTCTGTTAGCTCCACCTTATCCACAATCACAAAATTAATTACCTCGTCAAAGGAGGAAATCAGATTGATATCTCATGATTTGCTGTTAACAAGTCTGTTTGGTGTGAAACTCTTTCTCATTCAAGTGTTAACATATTATTTTATAATTTTCTAGTCATTTCTTACATTGAGATGAGATTTCGTCTATAATTCCCTAGGTCCTTTTTCATAAAGATGGATATTATATGTCAGCCTCCAATTCATCTGTCATCTCTGCTTTTATAAATATTGCTAGTGGCTCCAAAATCTCTTCGGCCATTCCTTTCAGCACCCTGGAACAATTTTTGGGAGGACCTGACAACTTAAATCCATTCAAATTTGTCTAAATCTCTCTAACCCACTCTTTACTAATCGTGATTAGCAGCCCTTCTCCTTTGTCACTTCTTTTTATTATGAAGACAGGCAAAATAATAATTGAGCAGCTCTGCCTTAATAGCTCATCATCATTATTGAGCAGCTGACCTGCAGTTTCCTTGGTCTCTTTTCTTTCTGGCATATTTATAGAGTTTTTTTGTTGTCTTTAATATCCTTTTCCTTTTGTGTGTTGCCTTTGCCTTCCTGATTTTTGTCCTTGCAAGTTCTTACCAATGCCTTGGTGGCTCATCCGTCTTTCTCTTCACCTGTGCTTTTGATTTTGTGTAGCTGTCAGCCTTCTGCAGTAGTTCTTATCTTTATGCTGTCTGGGAATAGATTTTCTTGAGTGTCCAAAATGATATCCTTTAAAAACTGCTAACCCTCCTAGACCCTTCTTTCTTTTAGCCTGTTCTGTGGTACCTCACCTACTTTTTCTATGAGTTAGATGGCATCTGTCCTTTTGAGTCCAGTGTCCGTAAGAGTTGTTTTCTTCTAATGCCTTCCCTTTCTTTGAATCAGAAATGCTATCATAGTAGAATCGTTTCCTCACATTTTTCCTATCATTTTCAGGTTTGCAATTCTTCATTATTGGCCAGAAAAAAAGATCCAAAATAGATGGATCCCATATTGTAGCCTTGTCATCTACATATGTTAAAAATTTACTCAACGTTTTATGTTTTGTTGCATTATTATTCCAGCTGATATCAGGGAGATTTAAATCCCCCACTAGTACAATTTTGTTAATTCTATTTGGAGGACTAAATCATCATTTTGTTCAGATATGTCCAGTAGGTATGATGGAAAGTGCTACGTAATACCTCATAGTTCTTGGCTTTGGAGAGTTTTAGTTGTAATTCATTTGCTTTCTTCCACAAAGCAAGCTAGTTTTCTAGATTCTGGTCAGGAAGTTAAGCTGTAGTATCTGGTTGCAATGAAATGGAAGCATTTTCCAAAGTACATAAGACCCATTTCAGAAGTGATGTAGGCATATAGGAGCTTTAGCTGCATTTCCTTTTAATGAGACTTAAGTACCTAAGTTATTTGAGCAGTTTTCAAAATTTTGTCCATGGAGTTGAGCATCAACATATTGCTGACAGTGCAAATTAAAGGATTCATTTTTAGATTACTTCATATACAAATCAGACAGGAAAAGTGACACAATACATAGAAACTTCCTTGTGAGGATGTGGCATAACAGTTGTCAAAAATTATACTGAAGACATTTTGAGAAGAAGCAAACCTCTTGAGCCTGTTCATCTTCCCATCCTAATACTTTCCACAGTTGATCAGCTTGTTTCAGAAGCTGCTAACAAACAATTTAGTTTTCTTGCATACTTAATTGCTGTCCATAGATAAAAAGTGATCACTCAGTGCCAGTAGATGCTCATTATGGATGTCATCATGACAGACATGCACTCTCCCAGAAGAAACTCTCTTGGGAGTGATTTAACTGTGGTTGTTCTGAGGTTGGGGGGGGGGGGGGGGGGGGTTGCTTCTTTTTTACTTTGTGAGGAAAAGCCTGAACATCTATAAACTTGTGTTTTTTCCTGGGAGAGCAGTGACTATCCCAGGAGAAACTGAAAGTCTTTACAAGGCCTAAGCTAATAGGTTGTTAGTGCTTATTATTTGACTTGGATTTAAAGTTGTGTGGATGTTAATACAGATCATAGCAATTGTTTTTCTATATCAGACACACATCCTTCTATCCAATATCATATATCTGGCACTGGTCAGCCTAGATGTTTAAAGAAAGATGTGAATGGGAGGACTGGAAAACCTGTAACAGATGAATTATTAATCTACCAAGAAGGGAAATTTTTCTAATACCATTTAGTTAGGATTTGACTTTTGCGTAGAAGTAGGAAATGGAAGACAGCAAATATTATTTTTGAAACTAGGAATACTGCATTTTACTTCATACCACATACCCCCACATAAGACATGCACCTTGTTTTGGAAAGGCAGACTGAAGAAGAAAAAGATTTTTCCAGTCATGGCCAAAAGCTGACCACATGGAATGGCTCACTTTCCCTCAGCCAGCTCACTGGCTGCTCAGCCAAAAACTACTGCCAATTTGGCAATGGCTGTCAGAGGGTTAAAACTGTTGCTCTTTGGCTGAAGAGTCCACACCAGCTGAATGCTAGCTAGAGAAAAGGGAGAGGACAGCCCCCATCAGCCATTCTGGCATCCCTATGCTTCCATTCCTATGCAGAAATCAGGTTCCCTTAAGGCATGAACCCCAATTTTAGAGGGGCAGTTCTTGCAAAAAGGGTGCATGTGGTATGTGATTAAATATGGTATTCCAACTGTTTTATATATATACACATATATAATGTTAAAATTTACTAACAACATGTCTTGTTTACAGTTTCCAAAGGCCTTTATTAGTCCTTGTTGACAGAAATATAGATTTAGCAACTCCACTTCACCATACTTGGACATACCAAGCCTTAGTGCATGATGTACTGGTAAGGCAATACATTTTTTATTACTGAAAGTATAATTACACAATTATATTTTTCATTTGTCATTAAACTTGATACCAATTTCAGTCCGTGATCAAAATCTGCTGTGTATTAAATTTATTTGTATGTAACTGGACATATGTATATTTGGAGCCCTTTCTACAGAGGAAAGTTGCAAAAGAGCTGTTATGGTCTAACTGTTATGGGTAAATTAACTGAGAATGATTCAGATGAGCAAAACTCTTCAGCTTTAACAATGCTTCATCCTGGGTTGATGTTCCAGGGGCTCTTTTAAATTTCTGTCATTCTCAGTTTATTTACACACAGTGATAAGAACATAACATCTGCTGTCCTTTTAGAAATTCCCTTTTTGAATGGGCTCCAAATGTGTGTGTCCACACCCTAGGTTATTTTACTAAAAAAACATTTTGGAGGACTTGAGAATTTTGGCATGACAGTATTTTTTAATTATCTATACATGAAATGTCGGTGTAGTTAAGACATTGGTAATATAGTAATGCACTTTTTTTTTCAGTAGCTCCTAATCCTACGCATAAACTGTAGGACACATACAATGCAAGTTTCACTAGGATCTATTCGAATCAAGTTTTCTTTGTTGCTACGTCTGTACATGTGCTTTACTGCAGAGTAGACTAGCTGTGGAGTAAAGCATCACCATCTACATGTGCGACAGTATTAAGCTGCAATAAACTGGTTTACACTGCAGTAAGATAGTACTGTCAGGGATGGTACTATCTTACGCCAGGGTAATTTACTGCAGTTAAACACACATGTAGACACTGGGTGTAAATTGCTCTCAATCAGCCCAGCTAGCACTGGGCCAGACTCCTGCCTGCCACCTAACCACACGGCTACACATTTTCAGCATCCTCATGCCCTAGCCAGCACTTCTGCCACCCAGTGCCACTACCAGGAGCCTGGGGCTGACCTCCCATGCCCCTTGCCACCCCAAGCCTGCTGTGCCCCATCTCTAATTGCTGTTGTCTTGGGAGCATATGTAGATGCTGTACCCAAGAGTAGTTTACTCTGGCTCAAACTGCTCCGGAGTTTATTGCTTCATATTCATTGCACGTGTAAACACACCCTATCAGTATGAAAATGTTTAGCTTAAATCAGATAAGTCTAAAGTGGGCAAGAGGAGGGTTTCACAGTTCAGCTGCACCCTCTTTAACCTTCTAACATAGTTGTTTTTTTCTAAATCGTGTTCCTTTTCCTCCTCGCCTTCCTCTGTGAAGATACATGCTTACGACAGGACGTTGTTATATAGGATAGGGGTTGCCAACCTATGTCCCACTGAATCATTTTATCTGGCCTACATAGCCAGGGGTCTTCAGCAATTGGGAGAAGCAACAGTACTATGAGGGGTAGCAGTGATTGTGGCAGGGTTGGTAGCAGCCTGCGTTTCAAGCGAAGTTCTGTTCAGGCGATGCTCTGCTCCAAAATGTTACTGACCTCTTTGCTTGTTTGGATGTTTGTGAAATATGAATATTATAATGATTTCATTCTATGGATTCTAAAAAACGATTCTATACTGTTTTCATAGCTTTTAAAACAACTCTTGGTATCAGATTGATATTTTAAATATTTTATTACTTTACCATTCTTTTCCACAAGATGGTGTAGATGTTCCATACATAGAAATACAAAATGGTAAAAGACCTTGCTGAGAGAACATGCATTTTATTGTTAGAATCAGGTGGGGCTTACAATATTTACATATTGGTTTTCAGTGAAAGGCTTTATTTATATATGTTTATATACATAAAAAGGCTGGAAAGGACTATGTGAGATCTTAAAGTCTAGCCTCCTGCTCAAGGAAGGATCATACCTGATTAAGCCATCCCAGCTAAGTATCTGTATACCCTTCTTTCAAAAATTTCCAGAGATTGAGATTCCATAACTTCTCTAGTTAGTCTGTTCCAATACAACATCTCTAGATAGCCTGCTCCAATGCTTAATCATCCTTATACTGAGAAAGTTCTTCCTAATCTCCAATTGAAATCTCGTGTGATGAAGCTTGAGACCTTTGCTTCTATGGTCATAGAGATGAACCCATCTCCATTCTAATATTATAAAAGCCTAAGTCTGTCCATCTGTCTGTAACACTTTATTCGCACTCTGATTAGCTGACGGAAATAGCCAATCAGAGTGCTCCAAGCGTGGGGGAACGCTGCCATGATTAGCAGAACAGTGGCAGCATGGAGCATTAGGTGGCGGCACTCCATCCCAGCTGCGCCCGCCCCCTGTCATTCTTGACGGGCAATTGGCTGGTCTCTTTATAATTTCCCTTTAGATATTTGAAGACTGTTATCAAATCCTCTTTCAGTCTTCTCTTCTCCAGACTAAATAACCCTCGCTCTTCCAGCGTGTCCTCATAAGTGAGCTGCCCTGCACATGGATTTAAACTTGCTAGGGTGTGTGGAGCTCAGGATCATGTTCCTAGGCTCTATGCATGCTTCAGTAAGCACAGCATTGAGAACTGGTTTTAAGTGTGTACCTTCCTGAGCAAGCAGTTGCACAATTGGGATCTGATAAATTTTTACCCCTGATACCAGAAATGTCATGTCCTGCCATGCTTGTATGGCATGGCTGGAACTGAGGTTGTTGGGATCAGGGATCAGATCCCATTGCACCGTAAAATTAATGTCTGCCAGTGGCGTAACCGTTGTCCTTCATTATTTTATTGTTGAGATTAATATGAACTCTGTAGTTTATAATAATAGCAATATACCTGTCTATAAGATCAGCTTTTTTGAATTGCATAGCGGCACATATGGCATCATCTAAAAATGATGCGTCATGCTTGTGAAGATTTTGGTGTCTCAGGATAGTCTAGGGCTTTCTAGAATTCTGTTCTGTAGAGTACATTGTATGTGTGCTGCATGTACACATTGCAGGTAATAGCAGTGTCTGAAAAGACACTGCCTTTTTGAGGCTGAAGTCCTGTTCAAAATATCATCTATTTTAGAATGTGCATGATGTGATTTGACATCATCTTTAATATAGTTTGCGTGTTTTATGAGCCCGTGTCCATTGGAAATGTAGCTAAGTGATCTACCTTACATATCAAGGGGAGTAATTCAGTTTCAAAACTATATACCTTATTCAGTTTTTAAAAAAGAAGCATATCACATTTTCTGCAGATTGAGCACAGTATTTTATTAAATAATTGAAACACCATTTTTAAATGGCCCTAAATTTTAATGGGGAAATTGTTACTACAGTAGCAGTTACATAAATTGTATTTTCACTAGGGGTGCACCAATAAAGATTTTTGGGGCTGATATCAATGGCCAATTATTAACAAACCATATTGGCCAATACCAGTCCGATTACTGATATGCAGCCTGGCAGCTTGCCGGATATCCGGCTGATAAGTCTGTTGGGTGGGTAAGGAGCGGGAGGAGAGAAGGGATGTTGGGGGGTGCACATCAAGGCCCCCATAGTGAGGGAGGAGGGGGGCAAGGGCAGGTGCTTCCCTGCCAGGGTGGGGTATGGGACAGAGCCACATGGCTC
>NW_005842026.1:2585358-2593562 GCF_000455745.1 Alligator sinensis | reverse complement strand
GGGGGGGGGGGGGGGCCCCCCCCGCCACTACACACACCCCTGGTGTGTCTGTCTCCTGGATCTGTGTGCAGGGGAGGGCAGGCTGATGCTGTGGGCTGGCGCTGGGGCCTGCGTCAGGCACTTCCCAGCAGAGGGGCTGGGGCAGGCAGTGGGGTTGCTGGGAGGGGGGGCTATAGCCACCCCAGAAGTTGCTATAGACACTCCTCCCTGCATCGCCACTGCCGCGCGCCCTGAGTGCAGCCCCAGCCCAGCCCCTCCACCAGAAAGAACCCAGTGTAGACCCTGGCCCTAGCCTGCAGTGGCAGCCCACCCTCACCCTGCACACAGATTCAGGGGCCATACACCTCCTGTGCCTGCCCTGGGGGTGCACACAGCAGCAGGAGCTGCGCCCTCTTCCCCCCCTGCACCCATCAGACCTGTCGCTCGCAGCTCCATCCCACGTCCCATCCCGGCTGGGCAGTGCCTGCCCCTGCCCTAGTTCCACTCCCTCCCCCACCGTCGGGGTCTCAATCTGCCCCCCATGCTCCTTTCCTCCTCCGCCCCTTCACCCCAACAGATTTACCAGCCAGACGCTGCTCTCCAAGCTGCTGGGCTGGCTGCATCATAGTTGCGGCTGCACATATACATGTGGCATTTATCAGCAGCATTGGCCACATCAGCCAAAAAAAGCCGATTGCTGATGTCAATTTTCCTTTTATCAGTGCCGATACGACATGTATCATTGCGCCTTTAATTTTTACATAATTAATTTTCATGTAGCTCTCAGCTACAGGAGCACAGGGAATTTGTGTGGTTTTGGACTAAATGTCAGTCTAATCATAAATCCATATGCTGTATCTGTTATGATGATTATTTTTTGTACGTAGCAACTGCACTAAATGGTCCAAAGGGTCTCCTATTTTAATAAGAATATCTTCTAGTGGTTGAGGGGGAGGACATAGGCAGCATGTCTCAAAAACAGAAGCAGTATGTGAATTTTTCTCTAATTAAGTTATCTTCCTTGGCCTTTTAACTCTTTTTTTCACCAAAATAATTTCTCTCTGTATTGAAACCTTGAGTACAGGCCTTGTAAGGAGATGGAGGGTTATTATAAAAGCTGACTTCTTTAGTTAAGTAGTTGTTTGATTTTTTTTTCAAGTTATTTTATTTCTTACATGGATTGTATGTTGCATTTCACTTGAGACACAGGAATAGAAAGTGTTTCATGAAGGTAGCCCTAGCATCAACAGTATTTGTAGTCAGTAATATTAGTCCTTACAAGTCAAAGTAAATACACAAGCATGAATTTGGATGGTCTACCCTTCCATCCATTTTTTTGGCTCTCTTTCTGCCCGTGATAAAACTAGCATGCTTTGTTAATGGGGGCCCTGGCTCTCCAATTTGAAGGCTGCTTTGTAAGAAAGAGATCTTCTTGTAGACATTCTCCAATTTCAACGGATGAGTTTCTGTGCTAAATTCTAAACTATTTCATGTTACCAGGAAAGACTCTCCAAATCACTTTGTATAAAGACAGCAGCTTGAAAACCAGTTCATTAAAAAGTGGGGGCTTATCAAAGTTAGGTTTCAGTGGACAGCCTGTAAAACGCTGCAGATATTCTATTAGAAAAAAATGGCTATTCTTGTGGCTAAGTAAAACAGTATTGTTAATGTTATTACCAGGATACTAGTTCTTAGTTCTAACTGAGGCTACCCAACATGCTTTGATGTGATACCAGCCAAATGAGCTACATAAAAAGTGCACATCTTTTTTATATCCTTACTTATATGAGAAGTAGTCAACAGAAGTGCAAATAAAACATTTTAATTGGATTTAGGGAGCCCCAGAGTTTTTGCCACCCAGTACAAGAGTAAGCCAACTCAATCCTGTAGTTGCTACAAGAACTTGTTATACTTCTCATAATGGCATGAGCAAGAGACAGCCTTCTTGTTGAAGCTGTAGCTATACCATAAAATTATACCCTTGAACATGAGAGAGAGCCTCTGACTCATATTCCGTTTCATGGTATTTTGAATAGCTGTTTTTTTACAGAGACTTGAGTATTTTGGATTGCCATACCTGGAACTGGAGATAGCAGCATACAGGCAGTAGCTTTCTCAGGCCATTTCCTTCATCTTAACCAGCTGTGTCTTTATCTTCTGTACTTTTTTCTGACAATTGCTGACCTTCCCACTCCCCAGAAATCAACAGATCATTAAGGGAGAGCAGGTTGCTCAGAGTTGTAAGCAGTTTCTTCTCTTGATGAGTACCTGGAAGGCCTGTATTTACCTAATTTTTCTATTGATGCAAATGTAGAGCATGTTGTTTAAAGTTGCTTTTTTCATGTTCCCAAAACCTGTAACCAAAGGAGAGTAGCTCTAGTGGCTAGAGCAGGGGTGAGCAATTATTTAGGCCCAAGGGCCACTTATAGAGTTTTGGTGAGCTGACACAGCCCAGGTCAGCATCCTCCTTTGCCTCTGTCCCTGTCTCCCCACAGCAGCTCACCAAAACTCCCTAAGGGAGCTGGGATGGGGCCGTGGGCAGGTAGGGAGCAGCATCCAGAATGGGCCATGGACCGATCAAAATCCCTTGGCATGCCAGGTCCAGCCCGCAAGCTGTATTTTAGCTATCCCTGAGCTCAATTGTTTCATAATTCCTAATCATTGCCATTTCTTTGGGAAAGTGTCATGGGTCTCCCCTTTAAGTGTTTTAAACTGTAAATTTCAATCAGGTACTCTCTAGCCATGTCAAAAAGCTTGCCATGCGACTGGTATCTGATACATGTTCAGTTTGGTGCTTCTGTTTAATCTTTTGGTTACTTC
Organism: Alligator sinensis; assembly: GCF_000455745.1. Classification (NCBI taxonomy): domain Eukaryota; kingdom Metazoa; phylum Chordata; order Crocodylia; family Alligatoridae; genus Alligator; species Alligator sinensis. The sequence goes on along the minus strand of NW_005842026.1, from coordinate 2,590,763 downwards.
ATTGCACAGAATCCTCCATCAAAAACACTGGTTACAGATAGAAGCACCAAATCAGCCTACATCAAAGCTAATAATGTTTGAACAATTTATCCCCCCTATGAGTTCTCATAGACCTAAAACTATGAAACTATGAATTCTTTCACTGTACTTTCAAACTGTCTCAAACATTAATAAACTTATTCTTGCAACGCCCCCCATATGAAGCAAGGAGATCTTACCTCCACTTCACAGACGAGGAGTTGAAGAACAAGGTATTTTGAGTTTTCCCAAGTGTCGCACGAGGAGTACAGATGCAAATAAATACCAAAAGTACTGAGTCCTAGTTCTGTGCCTTAAAAACTACTATATTTTCCTCTTATGACAGACCTTTTCCGCATTCACTCAATGCACCTGGCATTGGATGAAGCAATGTTTGTAAACACCGATTTTATAACAGCACATCTGGATCATCCCAGGCTAGTAAACAACACAAACTTGTCTCATTGACCAGTGTTGGTGGTGCATGAGGGAGGAGACTTGCATTAAAAATAGTGTGTATCCAGTTCATTTAAAACTTCATTTTACTGTATTTTTGCAAACATCAGAGTTAAGGCTAAACCTCTTTAATGCTGTCTTTTCCTGACTTCTTAGCGCTTCAATTTTATAATGTGTTTGTTTGTTTCCAGTGGAATTATACATAGTATGAATGCCCGATTACTGTGAAAGATCAAGATGCATTTAAAAAACTGCATACATTTTTTTAAAAGGCATACATATGGGGAAGTTAAGTTTTCTACATCCATTTTTCTGTACACTATTTTTTTTGTTTACTGTAGTTCTGACTGCAGGTATGCAGTGTATTTGGGAACTGCATGGACATGAGAGTTTTCCCACACAAAGCTCTTTGCATGGATGGCATAGTGTGTAAACAAAAGTGAGCCATAACAATGAGTTCTGAGTTTCACCTATACAGAGCAGGGGTATCAAAGATATGGCCCACGGAGCCTTCTCATCCAGCCCCCAGTGTGGCTTGTGACAGGCTCCCAGGCAATGCAGCATTGCCCCACGGAGGAGGGGCCAGAGGAGGACCAGAATGTAGGACTGGTCTGTGGGTCCAGTTTGGCCCACAGACCAGTCCTGCCCCACTTGTCTGGCCCACAGAGCTAGATTTGTTGATGCCCCTGCTGCAACCAAAAGAAACTGGAAAAAAGCTTACCTAAGGATTATGGATACAGAAGATAGATGAGGAAAAATTGCTCACCTATCTTATTTATTATTGCTTCCAAAAGACCACCAGGAAGTGTAGAGTTAGTGAACCATACTTGGGTGGGGGGGAGGAGCAGGAAGGGTTTCCCCTGGCATGCCCTGTGTATAAAGTGATTGTTGCAGAGGAAAACTGACTCTGATTATCTTTTCTCATCTGCTGTAAAAAATGAACAAATAGATTCATTCTCTTTTCCTTCGTAGCTTAGCCGCACGCAGTGCGTATGCAAAGTTTGCAGAGGAAAACTGCTGAGAGTTGCTCAGAGACCTCCATAAGGTCAAAAGAGGGCAAAATAGACATACAAAGGAATAATAAATCTAGCATATTAAATGACTGATTGGGTGAAGAAATATGGGAGAGAGTGAACAGGGAGGGGGAAAGAAACAAAACCACTAGAAAGCTGAGGTGCATAGAAAACAGGAGAAAAAGAGGCTCCTTTGAAGATGGAGTAAAGCTGCTCTTTTCTTCAAATATTGCTTTTCTTTTAATGCCAGATAACTACAGACACCAAAGTTATTTCTCTTTATAAATGCCAGTTTCTTGCTCCATTGTAACTAAAATTGGTCATTTGCAATGAGAAACGAGAGCTCTTTAGCTAGGGTTATCTTGTGTTGACAGTGTTCTTGACAGCGCAGAAGCTTATGTGTATTTTCTTTTGATTAAAATGGATTTTTTCAAGCCTCTTATTACTTCTGAAAGCCCATTCAGCATTTGTTAACTGTGTGAAGTAAAAACATTCTAATTTACTTTGCTTCAAATATTCATTCTAATTTAATTCTGCTATTTTAATTTAACCCTAATTATTTAATTATGGTACTTTTTTCAAAATAGTAAATCATTCTGTATATCATTGTTTGACATTTTCTCAAAATAAGAGCATGGTTGCTACAATGCACTTTTTAAGGATGTTAATATGAATTTTGAATTAAGCTGTTGCATTTTGATACAGAGGAGATGTAAATAACTTGCTAGTGTTATTACCTTATAATAGTAATAAAGTAACTCAAATATTTATTTAAAATGAATGTCCTTTTAATTTTTTTATGATTACATGTACACCAATTTTTTTAGAAAAATTAAGTTGATTGTTTATTATGCAACCCCGTTCTTGACATTTTTTGTTCAAAATATTCTTAATTATTTGAAATATCTTGTACTTTCTTTAGAAAGTTTTTATTTTTCAACAGCTATAAAAGGGTAAAATAACATATGCTAAATACAATAATGCATATTACATGAAACTTGGAACACATATGTTTGCTACAGCAAAGTTTGGTTAGTAAATTCACTGTTCGGTTGTGCAAATTCACAAATTCCAGTGTCCTAATGCAGGGGTTGTCAGCTGGGGGTATGCGTACCACTGGAGGTGCTTGGATCAGTCCTAGGGGGTATGGGTGTGGGCAGGGACAGAGTGCTGCTGCCTCCCAGGAGCAGGGCCAGGGTAGGGCAAGGCGAGGGCAGCAGCGCCCCTCTGCGGGGTGGGGAAGTTCGCACATGATGGCCACCGCCGCCACACACCAGCCCGGTGAGCTTCCCTGCCCTGCTCGTGGGAGGCGGTGGTGCTTGGTCCCCACCTGTCCACAGGCCATCCCTGCTTCCCTGCCCTGTGTCTGGCCACACACTACCCGCGTGCCCCACCCCCTCTCCCCCACTCAGCATCTAGTCGCCAGGGGTGCTTAGGCTAAAAAAGGTTGAATGCCCCTATACTAATGTATGGTAGTAAAAATAATAAATTTTATCATGCATTTGATTATCTTAAGGGTTCAAATATTCATAATGAATTACTTCAAAATTCATTGGTTAATTTTCTAGAGGATTCAAATTCAGTACTTGTTTTGGTGAAACAGTTAAAATATATGTACTAGATGTTATATCTTCTCAATGTAACTGATTTGACTGAAAATGCTTAGTACTGAAAAGTACTAAGCATATATTAATCATCGTAGGTTATACTGCGCTGAGACGGAACATTTCTTTCTATTCTTTAGTGTTTGTGGGAAAACAATGGAAAGCTGGCATAATATAGAATAAGATCAGATTGTCTAGATTATAGCTTCCAAAGATATTGTTATAGTTGTAGATGATGTCATTAAGATAATTACTTTACACTCTTCTTGAACTGAGTAGCCTTGTAAAAATGTCTGTGAAAGCTTTTTCATTTTTTCTTATTTCATAGTCATTTCACAGATAATTTTGTTTGTATCTGATGTCTTGCCAGCATTAACTCCATGGTGCGTGTGGTTTCGGAGACCCCTTGCTCGCTGTCCATTTCAAGGCAGGAAAAATCTGAGCCCTAGTATGAAAAAGGTTTACAGATTTTTATATCAAATGACTTCAGAAAGGTCCTTTTTGGGTAAAGTTTACAGTTCCTCCACTTTTCCAGAATCGTCGTGACTTAAAATAATGAAAACATTACTTTTAAATGCCAAGGCCCGCATAGTTTGATATTTATTATGTTGTTTGTGAATAATATTATTAAAACCAATGGGGCTCTGAGAGACTGTTACTAGAATCTAGGCCCTTATTTTGATACTAGTTTTCCCACACGTAGCTTGGAAGGATCAGTTTTTTGTTTTTGAAAAGTTAAAATATTTTCACTGTCTCCCAGGAAAGTGTGTTCTCATTTTTGTGTTATTGCATTGTTCTGTTTAAAGGACTCTACTTTTTATTGTTTATTGTTTTCTCTTATAATGTGACAAAATAGTTTCTTTAGTAATTTTCTTCTCTACAGTTTACCAGCACAGTCTTGCTCTCCAAACAAAATAAATATGCTTCTTATTCTTTCACTACAGTATTAATATACTGTATTTACCTGAATCCAAGATGACCCTCAATTTAGGATGTCCCCCCAAAGATTATATTCTATTCATGGAAGATTTATAAATTTATAATTTCCATATACAGAATCTAATTATTGTTGTTTATTGGAAAAATTATCTTAAAATTGTCCCCTACACTGCTGTAGCAGTGGAATTGGGGAGGGAGGGGGTGGGACAGCTTGCTTCCTGCTACCTATCCTCACACTTCTCCCAGTTTCTTCCCCTTCCCCTCCACATGGAAGAAAATTGTCTGCCATTAGCCCAAATAATATTTCAGAAATGTTAATGTAGGCTTAATTTTTGGTTCTAGTAATCCTGATATAGTCTGCCTCAACAATTAATTTCTCCTCTAAGTTTTATTCTTTATTCAGTCTTTAAGCATGAATATTTCTCATAAGTACTTGAAAACCTATTTTTTTAAATGCATGGCAAGATCTTAAATAGTTCATTTGTCCTAAATGTCAAAAACAATTAATTTTTTTGTCTTAGACTGAGCCTTTATTTCCTTTTTCCTAGCATACTAGTGCTTCCAGCCCTGCTGCCCTCCCCTGGGCCCTCTGGACTGCAGTGTGTGTGACCCAGGGCAGCAGTGTACAGAGGGGCCACACAGGGAAGCTGCCTACTGCTGCAGGCTCTGCGCTGCCCGGTTCACACTTCCCCTGTGTGCACAAGAGCAGCATGGGCAGAATGCAGGGTTGTGCCCCTTGCCGCTCTCCCCACCTGCCAGGGGAAGTGTGGCCAGGGCAGTGGGGAGTTCAGAGTAGCAGCCAGCTTTCTGTGCCCCACACTGTGCCCTGCCATGCCGGGTTCCACATGCTGCTCTGCCGAAGCAGTGGGGAGGGCAGCACAGCGGGGATCATCACTGGCACCTGTTGCTTCCCCCAAGCCCAGGGCTGGGTCTGGGGCTGTGAGGCACCCAGGGCCAGGGCTGGGAGGCGGCCAGGGCTGGTGCCAGGGCAGGGAGACAGCAGCTGTTTGCAGCCTCCCAGCTACAGCTGGATCAGGTTCTGGGTAGCTGCTGATAGCCATGGAGCCTGGGCTGGGGGGGGCAGGGGCTTTGGGGGGGGGCGGTTGGGGGCAAGGGACACAAGCAGTGAGGGGGGCAGAGGCTTTGGGTGGGGGGCAAGGGGCTTGAGCAGGGGCTTTGGGTGGGGGAAAATGGGCACAAGTAGGGTTGGGGGGCTGTTGTGGGGGGACCCGCACAAAACAAATACACAAGATCAAGGGGAGGATCAGAAGTTTTATTTAGTCACCAAGTTTACAATTTTTAGAAAATCTGGTATTTGCTGTAAAAAAAAAAAAAAAAAAAAGGCAACATTTTTGATTATTACATCTGCACAAAT
>NW_005842026.1:2577989-2585327 GCF_000455745.1 Alligator sinensis | reverse complement strand
TATGCAGTGTATCCTGCCATGTACGCCCTGCTCTCATTTTTCTGGAATGCCGGCACTCTGGCACCTTCCAAGGTAGACATTGTGGGCTTTATCGGCACTCTGGCCAAAAAACATTGCCTACCCCTGTTCTAGAACCTTAACCCTGTTCTTTTCATGGGACTCTAGAACTCCCTTTTACCCCACCCTAACCACATCCTGTCTCTGACGAAGATGTATATTGTCCTGATTATGGAGTGAACCCTACTCCCCTTAGCAGCCATTGTGGTCAGGGATCCACTTAGCTGACCCCATTTTGGCCTTAATTATTCCCTCCAACCAGCTAACAATCCACAGCTGCTTAATCAATTGACTCAGCAGTCAAAGGTACAGATTTCTGTCTACCTGAGTCCAAAAGTCCATATGCCAGTGCCTTACTTCATTGACATAGAAACATGTCCTTCCCCAACAGGAGACCCTTTAGGGCCGTGGCCTTCACATGCCCTGGTCCTGCTGCAGGAAGCTTCTTTAATATTCCAACTGACCCCCAGCGACCCTGAATCCTTAGTCTTGGGACCTAATTAAATACTCTGGGGCTTCCAGCTGCCCCTTCTCTTTCAGTGTATGTGGGGCCTGGGTGTAGGGACCTGCTCCAGGCTGGCCTCTGACCTCCAGGTCTGATCCTAACCCCTGGGTGGTGAATAGTGCCCCAGTGCTTGGGTCTTCCACCTGGGATCCCCCTGACCTGAAAGCTGCCACATCTCCAGCTGTCCACCTGGAGTCACTGGTGCCTGCTCTGGTGTCTGTAGGCTGTTGGATTCTATGAAGGGTGCTCATCCAAGCGCTGCACCCGTTGGACTGGGCTGGCTGCTCTGCTTTGGCAGCCAGCTGCTCCCTGTCTGGGAACTGCTCAGCCTTCCCCTTCTGCTGCACACTGCTGCCTCTGCCCCTCTCAGATTACTTTCTTCCATGTTCTCTCTGCCAGTCTGGAGCCTCACGCTGCTCCAGAAGCACCGCAGCACTCTTGCACACCAGTGCCAGGCAGTTGCCTGTGCCATGGTAAGTCCAGGATGCTGGCTGTTACCCTCTCTCTCTCTCCTCACCCACAGGGTACAGCCTCTGTGCAGACACCCTAGTTTTTTTGAGAGAGAGAGAGAGTTCTTCAAATGATTGCTCTTGTGCACATCTTCATGTATGTTCACATACACTCAAGCACTTTTTTGTGTTAGCTGTATCTTTAGGGTGAACCATTAGACTGCTGTCCTTCCTAGTTCTCTATGTGTACAAGTTTAGAGGGAAGTAGGCACTTTCTGCTCCTCAATTTTCCTCAGTCACCTTGGCTAAAGAAAGATCAGTCTTACAGGCTTGTGCTTTCACCTTGCAAGGTGCCCAAATCCTTTCTTTGAAGTGTTGCTTCTCAGCTATTGTTCGTATCACTTTTACTTTTCTCTCTCGTTTTTATTGTATAAGTAGAAAAAGAAAGGAGAAATAACAGCTAAGGAGAGGTCTTGTTAGGGTTTGGTATCCTTTAGCTTTTCCCATATTTTTCCAGCCCCACGTAGTCGCACCATTTTAGGGGCTCACTTCCCCCCTGAATTCTCTCTCTTTTCTTTGGGTGGAGCAGTTGGATTCTATTATTGTTATGGTTTCTCCCTAGTCCAGAATTTAAAATGTCTGGTCTTGTGGCAGTGCTATATCTGCATCTTATAGGCACACAATATGCATACGCTGCCTAGAATAATTCCATTTCTTGGGATATACTCTATGTAGGCACTTTACATTTTAAACTTGAAAGGTGTGTGAAACTTGGTTTCAGAGGTATCTCAATAGTAAATCTGTGACATCTACCTATGAACCAGGGACAAAAGAGTTAGCTAGACACCTGCATCCTGCCACACTGGTTCTTCGTGGAGGCCCCACCATTCAGCTCAGACGCATAGTTTCCTTGAAAGCACAGTCTTAGTTTTCCAGTGTTTTGCTGGTTCCCAACCCAGGTGCCTTAGAGCTGAGAGCCTGAGCAAAGCAGCTGTTTCCTGAGATGTATTCTCTAAATATGAGTGATGCTTTTTCATGTGGTCCAGTCTCTTGCTTACATGATGGAAGGCTCAACTCAACATGTACAAAAGGAATTTGTTTTCTCCCTGCTTGTCTATCCTTGACAATTGATACTACTGCTTCCTGATTAGGATACAGAGTCCATGTCAACACTTCCAGACAAAGGGTCTCTGGAAATTGCTAAGTTCCAGTTCAGTGGGTGTGTCTACACATGCAATTAAGCGGGGTCAGCTCTGGGTTCCGGGTGGCAGTGGAGGACAGCAGAAGGGCTCGCTCGGGCACAAGGGAGCTGAAAGCACAGAGCCATGTCACTAGGTGGCAGGCAGGAGTCTGACCCCCTGCTGGCTGGGCTGACTAGGCACAATTTACGCCTGCAGTCAGCATCTAAGCATGCATTTAATTGCAGCAAATTACCCTGGTGTAAGATACTGTTATCCCTAGCAGTGCTTATGCTGATGTAAATTAGTTTACTGTGGCCTAATCACACGTGTAGATGGCGCTGCTTTACTTCACAGCTAATTGTTCTACTCCTCAGTAAAGCACATGTGTAGATGTGGCCAGTGTGTTGGAATTTAGGATGGTACATAGAGCTTGCCATGTTCTTCCTCTGCTGTATTCAGCAGATCCTGTTCATATCCTAGTAGGCAGTACTACATTGCTATTCTATAAATACATACCTGATAGCTCAAGATTCTCCCCTTTCTATGCCAGGAAGTGTTTAAGTCATTTATAGCCTTTGTAGTTATGAATGTTATAAAATCAAAGTTTTTTTAGCTTTGGCTATGAATGAAGTATGAGCAGACTTTGAGCTCGGTTTATACCGTGGTTTTTTGGTTGGTAAATGCTTCTCACTAGTGTACAAAGATTTAAAAAATAGCTGCTCTTAGTTATACTTTAAGTAAGTAGTAAGAAAAACAATTTGTTTAATGGAAAAGACTAATGGAAAAATAGCCCTTTTTCAGATATTTAAGAAAGAAGATGGCTGTATGATTGAGTTATTCAGAGAGCCTTTGCAATGTTCTTTTCAATTGGAAGAGCTAATGCATGGTTTTGTTGGTTTTGAAAGATCAGACTAAATATATATGAGGTTATTTTGATTCTTAATATTTTTGACACTCAGTATTGGATAAAAGTTATAGGTATTTAATTAAAGATTATTCTCTTCATCCTCTTCTAGGATTTCCATTTGAATAGAGTGAACCTGGAAGAACCTTCAGGAATGGAAAATTCTCCAGCAGGAGCTAGACCAAAGAAAAAAAATAAAAAGTCATATGACTTAACTGCATTGGATAAATTTTGGCAAAAGCACAAAGGCAGGTAAGAGGACCAGTTGGAGAATGTATATTTAAATTAGTAATCTTGTACTGAAAATGTATTCTTAACAGGCAAGTATTTTTTTCTTAGCTTTCATAGACATTAGATTTTATAGACATTAGGGGCTGGAAGGACTTTGAGACCAGCCCCTCTGCCCCTTGGTTACAGAGAAGTGTAATTAAGTCTTAACTTTTTAATATGGGCTCTTAAATTACAACACCCTTCCTAAAGAACTCTGATAATTTCATAAAATTAGGTATGCTTGGTAAAATCTTTATGTTAATATTTTTCAGAAAAATATTTTAAATCTTGTTTGAAGTCAACAAAAAGGTTAGGAGTATTAGTTTGATAATCCTGAGAAAGTACACAAGTGACAAATTTATACAAGAATTTAATCGATGCATTTAATTACATTCCATTTTTCATGGACCTGTGGAATAAAATTAATTTATGAAAAAATTTTGAATTCAGAGTTTGCTGGGGAAAATCATAGTTACTGATAGGGAGAGCTGGTACACAAAGATCAGGAAATTCTTTGTGTACCAGTGAAGAATTTTATGTTGGAGGCTCTTGAGGAATGGAATCTGTACTGATCTTAGCCTACTTAAAGAAACAACCTGCTATATAAAGTTCTGTTCCAATTAAAATTGTTGGATTTAAAGAGGGTGTTTGATCTGATTCATTTAGCTATTTTTATGTTAGTCAAAATTGGAAGGTGTTCAGAAGCCATGCAGTCTAGCCCCCTGTACAGATGGTTTAGGATTTGTCCTTCCTTGACCATTTCAGATAAATGCTTGTCAATTCTCTTTTTGGATATCCCCAATTTATCTATTTGATTATTAGATTTATATCCCACTCCAAAATTACACATCTTTCTTAGGCAGCTTATTCCATTGCCCTGCCCTTTTTACACTTAGAAAGTGTTTCCTGGTATTTGTTCTCAAACTGCTTTTCTCTGTTTGAAATTCAGTCGTCATGTTCTGTTCTCTCTGGCTGAGAACAACAATTTCTCTCCCCCTTTTACTGGTGAATGTTTGTCAATATGAAATGTAGGATGAATACATCACTATTGGTTGAATTTAATTTCTTGAGCTATAACAGGAGCTGAAGTAGAGCAGTGGTTCTCAGCCTTTTTAGACCCAAAGCACCCCTTGGAAAATGCCACCTCAGTTAAAATAATGAGTGAAAACTACAGAAAGATAATAGAGCAATTATTTGCAACTCAAAAGAACTCAGAAAAACCACAAGAGATCTGCATGATGTTAAAATCATTCTTTCCTATTTGAAATCTCTAGGTTTAAATTGTAAATCATGCTTGCATACGGAAAAGCACTAATGTTGTGTGGCACCCTGCAGCACCCTTGAAAGGGTGTCAAGGCACCAATTCAGTTAGTCAGAGTCCTGTGTCTATACCATAGCATAGTTTGAATCAGAGTACTGTGTCTGTGCCATGGCACCCTAGTTGAGAATCACTGAGTTAAAGGAATTGCTTACCTGGAAAATCCTTATCTCTTTTCCAGGTATAGAGCTTGATTTTTAGGGCTTTATAGAAACATGTGCAGCATGTTGAAGTCTGCTGAACACCTGGACTACTCATTTTATATCTCAGTAGTCATTCCTTCATGTACTTTATTTTTAGTATTTGATGATCATGAAGCTATGATGCCTTTTTTTATAAACAAGATTTTTATAAACAAGATTCAATAAATTATATCAAGTAATTCATATTTGCACTGGAAGCTTAGCTATAAATTTAATAAGATATATAGTTTTCAGTATTTTAGTAGCGCTGGATGGGTCATGCATTGATGTTGCAAAAGACGTTTCCGCAATTATCTGAATCAGATAGATCATCAAGGTTTACATTTGATGTTTTAACAGAACCTGATATGTAATATTGCTTTAGTCCTTTTCCAGAAGTAGCAGAGTCTGTTCAGCAAGAACTGGAATCCTACAGAGCTCAAGAAGATGAAGTCAAAAGGCTTAAAAGTATCATGGTAAGGCTTATATAACACAGGAATCATTTCCCTGATAATCCCAGTAACCTTTATTTGCACCTGTTCCATATAAAATCTTTCTTGATAATAGGTAACCAGAATTGCCACTGCCTGTGTATGATTGCATAAATTTTCCTCCTCTTCCACTGGCAAATGTACCGAATACTCAGCTTATTGTCAAATAGCTCTGGAGATCTGCTGGACCCAGCCACTGATTAGCTGATCAGAGGCAGCAAGGGACTATGCCAGGGCTTAAATGTGCCCTTGTTCAGTATCCATGTTGCCCCTGATCAGCTGACAGATGGCTGGCAGGGACAGCGCAGAGTGAGCCTCAGGATGGTCCATCTAGCCATGCATTTATTTTTAAGGTGCAACTGAAACTAGCCACAAAATTATTATATACTTAATTGCGTAATAATTTTGTGGCTGGTTTTGCTTTTTGTCACACCATTAATTTCTTAAGTAGCTGGGTTACACTGATGCAATTAATTAACATATCAGTTATCTTGCCAAACAAATATTAGTCTGGCATAATCCAATTTTGATAGAGCGTCTTTGCATTTTATTCCATTTTCTGTTTTTTTCCATTGCATTCTTATTCCATTTCTATTTTTTATTGTTCTTTCTTTCAAAATATGTTCTAAAGGCTTGCATACTACTGAGGTCAAACTAGTGGTTCTTAAATGGGTACAGAACTTTTCCTGGATTTGCACAATGAAAGTATTCACTGGGCACTGTTGTCAATGCAAGAAAATAAATCATAAATATACTTGCAAGTATGATTTTTGTGCCAACAATAAATGTAGTTGTAGCTTTTTGACATTAATATTTTCAACAGGGAATAGAAGGGGAGGATGATGGAGCAATAAGTATGCTTTCTGATAATACAGCTAAGCTAACTTCAGCTGTTAGGTAAGTAATTAAGCACTAGTAAGTAAAATAGCTTTTCATGTTTTCTGCTGTTTTCTGTTAACATACTCCAGTGATTTCTCAACCTTTGGAATATCTAGACTGTTAGCAGATTGTGAAGTAGAATTTGACTAGCATGGCAAAACATCAAAAATATTTTAGTCTGGAGGAAATTGTTGGAGTAACTGCAGTATGATTTTCACTTCTCATTTGAGAGCGCCATTGAAACTGGATTCTCTTTAACCAGTAGTGTTTGGTGGGATTGTCACTATATCCTAAATGCCCCTGTATTCAAATGCATCAAAAGTGGAATGGGCTCAATCACCTCAGTACTGCCTTAGTGCGTTTCACTGTGAAACCCAGTACCTAGGATATCTACTTTCCACGCATGTTGAAATGAAGTGTTAGGGTAATTCATTGTAGTCAGATGATCAGTGCAATTACAGAAGCTAATACCTGTGGTTTAATAGCCATTGGCAAAATAACTTATATTAGGACTTCCCTGTTAGTTTAGGAATTACTCCCATATTAGAGAGATAGCTGCAATAGCTAAAACTAAATACCTGTTGCAAAGCTGCTAAACTGCTTAGTTGATGGACATTCCTAAAGATCCAGGTACAGTACCTGAAGATCCAGCAGCATGCTAAGGCTGCTAACCCAAGCAGCAAGGGGAGCCTGAATCCAATCAATAACAGGTATCCTGGTACCCCCAAGCTCTTGAGGTCTGTCCACTACTATCATTTCTGTCTTGACTGAATTCAGTCTCAATTGGTTCACCCACATCCAATCCTCACCTATAAAAAGGCACTGCAGGACCTGGATCAGATGAGGGGAGGAGATGGGTGCTGTCAGCATACCGATGGCACCTCACTCCAAACCTTCTGCAGTCATTCTGTCACCTGCCTTCTAAGTGAAGTCACTACAGTCTGAGTAGAATCCATGTAGACAGTCGCTTGAAAGAACAATTACTTACCTTACAGCAGTGCTTCCCAAACCTTTCCTCAGCATGACCCCATTTATGGCCCCATTACCTCCCCATCCCCCCCCCCCCCCTCCCCTCTCCTGGCACCCCTCACCCCGGCGGGGG
>NW_005842026.1:2558076-2577848 GCF_000455745.1 Alligator sinensis | reverse complement strand
AGCACTCATCCAGGAGGGCGGGGGGGGGTGCGTGTACACCCAGATCTACACGGGGTAGGGTGGGCTGGGACTGTGCTAAGCTCTTCCTGGCAGGGCAGGGTGGGTGGCGGTGGCAGCACTGGGATGGGGTGGGGGGGCTGCAGCTGTTGTACGCGCTAGGCATACAGCGTACTAAAAACAAGCAGGATCTTTGTCAGGGGATAGGGCAGCACGCCACGTTTATTAAGAGTACAGAAACATTACAACACCACCTACACATTTGCATGCGCACGCGTGCACACAGTTCTGCAGATGCTAAGGTGTTACCAGTCTTTCAGTTGCTCAAGCCAGCTTCGTGGCCAGCTAAGCTGAGCATGAGAGGGGAGCCGAGCCTCTGTTGGACACGTATCAGTGCTCCATCATTGTTGTTGTGCAGAACAGTCCCAAAGCTTCTTTGTTATTGCCCACTTTTTATAGTAGCTGTCTCCTGTGCATGTCTACGGACGTTGCTGTGTCACTATGAAGTTGTTTTTCTCTTTTTCTGCTGTGTTGAGATGATTCTGGTTCTTGGGGTGGATTTTTCTTGCTCTGGGTTCTGCAGTCTTTAGTTGTTGGGACAGGGTGCTGTTTTGCAATTGTTTTGCAGCCCTCAGCTTTGTCAAAACAGGAAGTTACTATGACCTTTGGCCATTGAAGAATTACAGCAGAGTCGTAAACCTTGCTGTTTCTGCTTATCTTCATTCTTCACCTAGCGCAGGTTGCTTCTTCAGTTTTTTCTTAGCATAGGTCATTAAATGATAGCACACAACACACAATGCTTTTCCAGTCACTCCACACTCATTCATCCATACATTCTAAATATTATTAAAACATTCTTATTTTGCTACATATATGAATATATATTAGCATTAGGTTGCTATAAAATGGAGTTTGGCCCAAGCTAAGTCATACAAAAGCTAAGCTAAATAATACAACAATAAAGTGGATATAATTAATATAAAATGGATGCAAGTTAGTTTAAAAAGCTAAATGATATGATGACAGAATGATTATAAGTGGTTATTTAAAAATAAAATGAACTTTAACTTGACAACCACCCCAAAGTTCGCTGTGGCCCCCCCCCAACTCCTCCATCCCAGCACCACCGCCGCCTGCCCCCAGCCCTGCCCCTCCGGGAAAAGCTTGGTACTGCCCCGCCCCACGCAGATCTGAAGGCACACCCCCCCCTCCCCCCCCCATCCCCTCCAAACTGCAGGTGCAGCACCGGGAGCTGCCAGGCAAGAGGTGGATGAGCTTCCAAACTAGCGGCTCCCGAGCGAGTGGCACGCAGTGGTGGGAGCTGTCTCCCATCTCCCTGCGCCCCCCAAACAAGCCATAGCTCAGTCCCACGCCTGCCTCACCCCAGCTGGGCAATGCTTGCCCCAGTTCTGCCCCAGCCCCTCTCCTTCACTACAGGGGGCCTTGATCTGCTGCTCCCTCTCCCTTTCCTTTCCCCCTCCCTCCTCCCGTTCCACCACACCAGACTTACCAACTGCACACAGCTCTTCAAGCTGCTGGGCTGGTATTGGAAATCAGATCAGTATCGGCCAATATGCCTCCTTAAAGATTGGCTATCGGTATCAGCCCCAAAAATCTCTATCATTGTACCCCTGCTGTTTTGTGATGACACATCTAAGGACAAATTATGTGAGTATTGTGCAAGGGTTGTTCAGCAAATAATAGTTAAACTTGTTTTGTTTAAATTGAATGTGAATGAAACTTGGATGCAGTTAAGTAAATTTCTAGTCATTTCATATTTTATGTCAAAAAGAAGAAACTCCCTTTTGTAAAAGGATATTTTTCACAGTTCTAACCACCAGAAAGTATTTGTACAATAAGAGAAGACTGGACTCCTCATATTTTTATAGATTTTATTGATTGTTATGATTTATCTTTGTTGTAAAACAACATAAGAGATAAAATTAAGCATTTTAAGTTGATGAAAACCATATTTAATAGTGCTGACTGAAATATTGTCTGATTATTTAGATGCCTAAATACCAATTTAGGAGCCCAGCTTGAAAGAAAATTTTGACTTTGCTTTTTGTAAATCAATAAATGGCCTTAAAACTTTAAAGTGATAATTTTTATATGCTTTGTATAAGCACTGCACATCTTTAATCTTTCTTTTTATTGCAGTTTTAAATTACTTATATTATGTATACAATACTTATTTTCTAGTAGTTGTTAAAATGTTCCAGATATGGAACTACTTATAATATAGTCAATGTGGGTAATTAATGTTTGAACAGAAGCCTTCTGCATTTCCTGTTTCCTTTCATTTTCAAGCTTTTATCTGGTTTCACATAGTTTGTCCACTAATTACATTTAATACCCAATTCAGCCTGAATGTACAACTTAGCAGGTTAGTTTGTATTTAATTTTTTCAGCTCTCTTCCAGAACTTCTTGAAAAGAAGAGGCTCATTGATCTTCATACAAATGTTGCAACTGCTGTTTTGGAACATATAAAGGTACTGCTATTTGTTACAAAAATTCAAATGCTCCGAAAACTTAGTCTGTCCCTTTCAAACCACAGTACTATTGACACTACTTGAATCTGAAGATTTATAGCTGAACAAATTAAGGTAGATCAGACAGTCATGGCTTCCAAAACTATTACCTTGGAAAGTGCTACAGTGGATGATATCTGCTCTTGGAAAGAACAAAACACAACAGCCTTTAATTTTGGTTTATGTACGTGACGAATTAAATGTATCACGAAAATCTTAGGTCAGAATTGTTCACTGATTTATCTTGTTTATTTGTGATGGCTAGATGGTAGTGGTGACTGTTTAGTGTGGGAATCTATCTTCAATAATATGAAAACTTCAGGTAAATTAAGATTGTCAGTATTTATTAATGACATAAATATTTTCTTTTAAATATATAAAGAACTTATCTCTGAAAGCACAATTAAAAGTGCCTCCCATGAGATGTTCTATCAGAGGAAGCCCAATTGGAGATGCTTCTGCAGAATGAAGAAATTCAGTACCAGGACACAAAAGAGGCCAAACATTTCTACTGGTGATCAGCGCCCCTGCATTATTTTATATTGTCACTTAGCTAGCTTGTGCCATGTTCACATACACTTAGATCTCTCAGTTGGATTAACATTAGGCATCATGCTTGATGGAAAGACATCTAAGCTAGACCATATAAAATGCTGAGGGACGGGGATGTCCATTTCTGTCTGTTTTTAAGTGTAAAGTAGAGGCACCAGAGGTCTTCTGTAGCATTCACTCCCAAGTAAATGTTCTCATAGAGCTACCATGTTGCGATTCCTTTTGCTTTGTCATCTCTCTGAACTTGTGAGCCTTTTATTGTTGAGGTACAGTGATCTAGTTAGTTGAACCTAGGCCAGAGAAAGGTGTTCCCAATCGACTTAGCTTAGTGATTAGGGCATTTTCCTGGGAACGGAATTTGGAGGGAGCATTTTGGAGGAAGAGAGTATTGAACTACCTGAGTGAGTGTACTTATCACAATACTGCTTTATAAAAGGTTCATAGCATCACTACTTCTGTTCTCTATCAGCTCTGTTTTGTTTTTTTTCCTGAAAGTGGCTGTAACTGCTGTGCTTTGTATGGCGCTTAGTAGGTATTTTTAGATGTGATCTGATTAGGCCCCAGATTTGTCCCCTCATGGGACTTAGGATGCCTAGTTTAGTTTGTGAATGCTGATCAGACTTAGGCATAAGAATTAATACTGAGCCAAACAGCTCAGTCAAGATGGCAGTAATTCTTGGCGTACCTAGTAGTAGAATTTTAGGCACCTAAATGATTTTAGTGCCAAAAATCAGGTGTTTCTCAAGTACTTCAGTGGTTAGGCATAATTCTTATGCATCTTATTCTTGGACTTAGATGCTTAAAATCTGCTGATATCCAATTTCAGGGATCTCTAACGCCACATCCACATGAGCATGGACATTTGTTTTCCCAGGGACACCTAGCGGTAGCATACCTTGTGTCACCATTAGTTGTCCCCAGGGAACACCTGTGCCACACGCCCTCTGGCATGCAGCAAGTTACCCTGGGTGGGGTATGGGAGGCTGGGGCCAGCACTAAACTGGCTCCAGCAGCCTTACTTGGGGTCCTGGGGGCCTCCCAGGGCTGCAGCAGCAATCCAGCCCCTCAGATCCTGGCCGACAACCAAAGTATGGATCCGGCCAGCCTGGCTCCGGTTTTGAGAGGCGCACACTGCCACTGCATGTGCCGCTCCTCCTTTTGTGCAAGTTTTTTTGACACCTGGATATCCAGAGGTCAAAAAAAAACCCCACCCCGTACTACTCCCTTGCACCACGGAGAACACCTGAATGTGTGGTATGTGGTGCTGCAAATGAGTCTGTGGCATCACATACTACATGGCTGTGCTCTTCTGGACACGGCCTCAGTACGCATAAGAGTATTCACTCTTATGGTGGACTATGGGTTTTATTGTGATATTTCTGCGTTTACTGTGTTCATGTTATAATATCGCATGACTCAGTTTACTTCATTAGCCTGCATGCAGAGAATGAAGGGTTAAGTTCCAGGGCTGTCTGTGCGCAGGACAAAACAAAATGGACCTTTAGCATCAACAGTCTTGAATCATTTTGTTGACATACCAAATTATAGTGAGATGCCCAACACCCAGGTAATGTGCAGAGGAGATGAACATAACAATGGAAGAGCTGGCTGCGGATGAAGCAGCCTGTCCCAAAAGAGTCTGGGAACTGAGAGACGTGGAGGAGTTGGAGAGACTGGAAAGGGAACAGCTAAATATCTTTGCGGGGTGCTAACGGCTGTGCAGGCTGGACTTGGTACAGAGGGGAGTGGCTGGCCTTTGCTCCAACAAATGCCTTTACTGAAGAAACTGTCTGCTTTGCTGCTTGGAACTGTGGGTTGCACTCAATCTCCCCAACAAGAGGCAAAGTTTCTCTCCTGGGAGCAGAATTATCATATTTATCCAGATCCAAGATAACTTTGAATTTAAGACAACCCTCCCCAAGTAATTACATTCCCATACATGGAAAATTATACAATTGTTATAATTTTCCATGTATAGGATCTAATTATTGGGGAGTTGCCTTAAATTTTGTCCCCAGTCATGGTAGAGGCAGGCAGCCTTGCACTTGTATATTGCTCTCCCATCACTTAACCCGCAGTGTCTGTGCCCCTGCTACCTGTCCCCCATCCCTCCTCCCACTTGCCTCCACCTGCGCTGCTGCCACCTGTTCCCCACCCCACCCACCATCCAATCCCCAACCTGTGCTGCTGCCCAGTCAGCAAAATGCAGGTTGCTGCCATATTGCCTGACCCAAGCTTCAGCAGCAGTGCAGGTCAGGAGATGGGAAAGCAGGACCTCTAGGTTCCTGAGGCTCACTGAAAGTCAATGGCACTTAGGCACCTACATTTCTTAGTTGCCATATTTACTCACATACCACACATACTTTTCCCCCAATAATCAGGCCTCCAAAAGCAAAGTGCGTGTCTTAACCAGACAAGCTGATTTTTTTTGTCAGAATAAAACAGTAGTTCTCAACCCTTTTTAGACTCACCCCTCCTTAAACTTAAGGCACCCTTGGAAAATGGCATTCTTTGATTACAGAAAAATAATAGTGCAACTCTTCTGTTTTAAAGAATTCAGAAAGACCACAACAGGGCAGAATGTTTTTAACACAATTAATTCCTAGGTGAAATTTCTGGATTTATTTTATGAATTATGTTAGCATGCCTGTCAGTGCTATGCCACCCCATGGCACCCTTGAAAGAATCACAAGGCACCGCAGGGTGCAGCAAAACCCTAATTGAGAATCACTAGAACAGAAGCATAAGGATGTTGTGTTGCAGGATGGTTACCAGCTTCTCTATCATCCAGCAAATAGGAGGGGTGGAGTTCTATGCTGAGCCATTCAGAGCCACCCTGAACTTGCCAGGTGTTAGAAAAGCTTGCAGCTATTGTGCAACACAGCCTCTACATGAAAAGGCCACCTCTAGGCTATAACTCCTGGAAAAATCTTTTTTTTCCCTGCATTCTGCCTTCCAAAAACAAGGCCTGTCTTATTTTGGGGTCTGTGGAAAGTGAGATAATACAGTGCTTCAGAAAAATGTATCCCCATGCCATTGTGCAGGATCAGAAGTAGTGGTATGTTTTGAGGCGTACTTCAGTGGATTTGAAAGCACTTTATTAATTAAATCTACATTGATACCATATTTTCCTGCATGCTTCAGACACCTTTTTCCCAAAAATCAGCTGCTAGCAATTGGGATGCACGTTTTAAGCAAGGAAATGCATTAATAACAGCTTCTGCATCACAAGTCTACCAGAGGCAAGATAAAGTAACACTACATATACTGCACAGGGTCAGCACAGTGAATTTTTGGCTAGGGGGGACCGTCATGCTAACTGTGATACCAATGTGTAGTGTTATTGTGGTTATTACTAAATTATTCTAAAATTCTGAAAACTCTATATACTGGTCTCTTCCATGTATTTCGATTCAGTTACCATGGGATCTAATGTATAGTTTCTTGCAATAGTTGGCATGGAGTTTTGCGTGCCAACTTTCATACTTGGTAGTTGAAAGGTAGTGCAGTAGCTCCATAGAAAATAATGGCATTTGGCAGTGTTGACATCTTTCATGATGCCTGACCTGTAACCTCCCTTTTTTTAGGAAGGATAATTGAGAAGGTGGTGGCAGGCCAAGTCCAGAAGCATTTTACAGCTAATTCTTTGGACATCAGCCAGGTTTTTAGAGCAGGATATGGAATGGAAATAACATTTGTCTTGATTGACTGATTATCTTCTTATGGCATTGGACAGATGTTCCTCTTAATTCTGCAGTAGGTGTTGTTGAAACACTTTCGTGTGACTTAGGCAGTTTCTCCCACTTCTGCCTAGAGTAGTCAGTCTTTCTGCTGTTGGAATGTTCCCAGAGAGTGATGGATGACTGTTTTTCCTTGTAGATAATTCTCAGTTGTGGGGTTCCAAAGGTCTACTTAGAATCTTATTTTGTATTGAGCAGCTGCTGGAGAACATCAGGAGACAGGAACATAGTGACATCCATGTGCTGATATTTCTTTCCATGTTTCCCTTTTTGTTGGATCTGGAAGGAACCATCTCTTTGCTGTCCAGGCATTTGTCAGAGAGATATTTAACTGCTTTAAACCTATCCCAGAAAAGAAGGCAATACAGATTGACTGATCGAGTTTAAACTGGGTGGCGTTGACCAGTATAAGACTTGCCTATAATTGCCAATTGCATTTTCCTATAATTTTTCCACTGGCAGTGTCTTTCTACTTTCTGTCCTTATAAAGCTGTGGAATATTAGAGAGGAGGAGGGTGGTGAGACAGCTCCTTTGGTAATGTTTTTGACCTAATACAAGAAACTCTCAATGCACCTACTATGCTGATAGTCTCTTTTATAATTAGTAAAATAATCCAGGAAATGACAAAAAGACTTCTGAGAAGGGTAGAAGGAGACAGCTTTTAAGGGTTTTGTTTTGTGGGGGTTTTTTATCAGTGTACCCTATTACCAGTTCAGTGAGGGAATTCAGCACATTAATCTGTGTTCCTTTCAGCTGGCTGTGCGTTTTCATCTTTAAGATTGGGTAAAATGATATTTATGTTTTAAATAGAATCGTCTACCTTGTACATGGAGCTTGTTTCAACTGCAGTAAATATGTAAACATTGTTCTTGACCTCACTTATGAAAATCTGTGCAAAGAGTCTCCTGTGTACCAACTGTAATATTAGATTATGTTTATTAATATACGGCCTTTAATTTTTATAATATAAACCAGTCTGATTATGATGTCTGGTTTACAGCTGCTTTCCGTATGGCTTTGGATCATTTTCTAAAACTCTGCAAGAGGAAACCAGAAATTAATCACCTACTCAGGGGTCCTGGCAGTTTTTTGGCATTATCCAAATGTTCACTGAAAATTTGGAAAGAACATACCAAATTTTCTCAAAGTGGACTAGCAAATATTTATTGCTAAAGCTTTGAACAAATGAATGCTTGTTTTACATAGATTGTTTTTGCTTTTTAGAGGCTGATAATTTAGGGAATTTATCTGGAAGTCAGACCTTGGAAAAAGAATGCTCTGCATTTCAAAGCTTGTCTAAAACTATCCCAACCATGCAGTTAGTCCAAAAAAAGATATCACCCACAAAAAATCCTTGCCTCTCTAGACAATTTCAGAATAAAATTATGTGTATTCTCTTAACATTCTTAGAATTTTAAGTAATGCTTATTTTTACCTATGCATGATAATATGAATGTATATTATTCTGATTACTAGAATATACTAAATTGTTAAATTTAAAAAATAAAATTCATAATATTTTCCTAATGTATTAATGTGAAATTAAAATATACAAATATAAATTTGACAATCTTACATGTTCTTCATATAAGCTTGTGTAGAAATTTCTGTCAAACTTTTATGAAAAATTCACATGTGGATTGATAGCAGGACATGTTCCTTAGTCTGTAAGATTATTCCACTCCTTTCTAACTATATTATTAAAGTTAGATTACATTTTTGTTTTCTTACCCACTAACTAAAAAAGTAAGTCATTAAAACCTCTTAAATGTGTTAGTGATTTGAGTACACGTATATGGGATAACCAGCATCAACTCATTGAAGTCCGGCAAGTGATTTTCTTTTGATGCCCTGGCAATATATCATTATTCACTGATATTTCTATAAAGTCCCATGGAAAGGAGGCAGAATGCTTTGTTACTCTCATCCCTTTTCCAAAGAAAGTTCCTTTTCTTGTTGACATATTCCTCCTGAGCATTTTTGATTCCACAAAAGGAGCTGCTATTACCAGTTGCCTTCTTTCATAGTGTCTCTAGGATTCTTCTTTGATTTTCTTTTTTTCCTTTAAAATCTTCTGTTCTAAAAGGGTGAGTTTTTGTGGAAGTACTTAGAAAATGGCTGGGGATTCTGCTAACCTAAAGATAAATCCCAAGTCTTTCATGGTTGACTCCCACTGCCAAAATCAAACAACTCCTGCTCCCACCTCGTATTTAATTTTTTTTTAAAAAAAGAGGAATTTTGCTCTTTGTTTGGAGTATCGTACACCAGAAGTTTCTCCTAGAGGAGGAGTTCCAGCTGACTGCAATCTTGCTCCTTAAAATGGCTTTTGTCATAGTCTCCATGAATTTTAAATAATGAAGCACAGTAATCTGAATTCTGCAGATAAAATTTACATACAAATAATGTGTCTGAGTTTGCAGTCAATAACAATTATTAAATTGCATTATTATAGCTGTAAATCATGCCAATCCTTCGTTGCATATGAGAGGGAGAGAGAGCGACAATGCAAATATAAATCAACCATGAGAAGGCTTACCTCTATTCCAATCTGAGTATTCTCGGATACAAACTGTTTATTAAAGCAACCTTTGTCTTTTCTCTGATAATTAATAGATCTTAAAGTATTGACGGAGAGAAACACTTAAGCCCATCCTAGTTGAAATGCATCTGTTTTTCTGTTTTCCTAAGGAACCTTATTTCTTGGATTTGTTGGGGGGGGGGAGTTAACTTTTCAGGATTTCAGTGTATCTTTTATAGAAAATCTCTGGGAAGTGATATGTCTGATGACGTACTACAGCTCTGTCCAACTGGTGGCCCATGAGAATTTAAATTGTGGCCCCTGGGTTCTTATGTGGCTGACAGTGTTTCTCCCCCTTCCCCTCCTTTCTTCCCTACCCTTAGTGTTCCAACTGCACAAGCAGCCAGGGTCTCTGAGCTCCTTCTTCCTCTAGCTTTCACATTCCTGTCCTAGGGACAGAGCAGGGCAGTGCAGCCTGCAGTGTTGGGCAAGCTTGTGGCCAGGGAGCTTAGGGCAAAGCAGGGTACCCGGTCCAGTAAGGGAATGCTCAGTGAAGTGAAAGGAGAATGTGGTGTGCCATGGCCCTTGCTAGTGCAGCTCCCAGCCATTTAGAAGTTGGACAACCCTGACTTACTATATAGCCTGCCTATTCACATGTAAAAAACTATGCACCAAAATAAATTTATAGAAAACATTCATAAAAAGTTAAAGAAAGACCAGGTCAAGCATCTTGTACCACGAAAAAAAATGGTTGATCATTTTAGTTTTCTGTTATGACAAAGGAAGTAATGAAAAAGAGAATAGTTTTCTTCAGTTAAAACTTAAATTGCTATATGTCCAAGCAAGGCCGTCCCTAGTGAGAGGTGAATCAGGGCGACCATCCCGGGCCCTGTGTTTTGGGGGGACCCGTGGACAGTGTCATACAAGCTCCGCTGCATGCTGCCAGCTTCGTACACTGTCGGCTCCGCGCTCCAACTGCTTGCCATCATCCCCTCCCTGCTCTGCGCTCTGGCCTCTCGCCACCCCCACACACACACACTCATGGGCTAATATGCCCTGGGCCCTGCACACCCCTAGGAACAGCTCTGTCTCTAAGTTACTTTCAATGGGCTCCCTGTCAGGAAGTAAATAAAATATATAAATATATGTATACATAAATACATACAATATATAAATATATATGAACATATTAAACTAAAATGTTAAAAATTTTTGGCTGCTTTAACATTTACTTGTACTTACAGGTTAGATATGAGAATCCTAAACTGATATATATATATATTTTTTTTTTTATCTGCTTAGTTTTTCTTGCCTTGTTCTCTCTCCAGTTTTTCAGACACTTTCTGACTTTACATCTTTAACCTTTTTCTTTAATTTCTCTTTCACATATTTAATCAGATAGTCTTTCTGTCTAACATTTCCTTTTTTAGTTGTTTTAAAACTATTCAAAATTTATTAAGGAGCTATGTTGATTTTCGCTTCTTGGAGCTCCTTTTTTAGCCTGCTAGAAAATTTCCATAAGCTGATTTTGCTTGCTTTCTCATACTGCCTTCATACAGGAGATTAATTTTCTTTTTAAGCTCTCTAATAGTTCTCTTGCCCTGACTTATTTTTTTTGGAATTAGACTGGGCATTCCACTTCAATCAGTAGCTCTTCCAAGGCAGAAAGAAGGAAAAGTTCTTAAGAATGCCCCATCTATGCTTCACTGCCTAACCGCTATAATCCCCGGTTTAAATGCAGGGGATGCCTCCTTAATGTTTTTTTTTGATTTGTTAAGAAAAAAATAACCTTCATAAATACATATTTTAGATTGAATTCACTCATTTCTTTGGGGCCAAATATATAGTTGAAAGAATATGAGGATTTGCAGATGTATTTCTTCTTGTATGTGCAAGTTGTGCCCTAGTTCTTGGTTTTAGAAACCTGAAAATAATGCTATACTTTAAAAATTCTTATTTACATAAAGTCTCAGCTTGTTATAATTATATATAACCTATAGTTTGTTTTTGCTTACAGTATAGTTATGTAAGTGTACTACTGGTATAATAATTCAATATTTTGGTGCAGTCAGTCTCGGCCAAGATGCCGTGCAATATTAGCACTTTTAAGTGCACAAACACCTACACATAATTCACAAGATAATCTAAAGATTTCAAATGGGAATGCATAATGTCAAAAGCATTCTGACCTGTTTTGATATTTGTGTTCTTTGTAGCAGAAGAATTTTTCTATTTTTTTCTATAGTTAAAAATAAAACAAGCAAACTAAGAGCTGATATTTTCCAAAGGGTGCCTTGAGTCTAGTGAGGTTTAGAACTGCTGTTCTAGTGCTGTACCAAGATCACTAATATTGAATTAATGGAACTTCTGTTTAATAGGCCCCATACTGTTAGTGTTTTTAATATATGGATCCTTTAATGAAAATCTAAATAGATGACCTGAAAATCTAAATAGATAACAATATATTTACTATATTAAGTTTGTTTTCTATGAAAGAAAAACATGCTGGATTTTATACTGAAATTGTACTACTTGGCAGTTTAATACCATTATCTCTGTTCAAAAAGATTTAATATTACAATATTTTTCTCTCTCCTGTATGCTAATTGTGCCCCTATAATCTCATCTGACCATGCCACAGAACATATTCAATTATCAGGAAATCTGACACACTCACATCCCAATTCCCAATTGAATGACGTAAAACAAAATTATATTTTTGATACAAATCACCCTAAACATAGCTCAGGGTTCAGTAGGTGGTCCTTGGCCACTTCCAGTAAGATCCATTTGTTTCTTTAGAGAATCTTCTGATAAAGTCTCATGTGAACAGAAAAAAACACCCTATATTAGGAAATGGCCTCTTAACTAGAGGAAAATCATACATCTGGAAAATGGATAATTGGAAGAAACAATTTTATAAAAAGAGAAAAAGCTGGCTACGTTAATAGCATCTGATCAAGTAAAGATGGCAATATAAAAATAGCTTTTAAAAACAATTGGCTCAGAAAAAAACATGCCTTCAAAGTCTGATAAATAGGAAAAGGTGTAAATCTTAGACAGTGCACTTGAACTATATAATGTTTGTTTGGAAATGTTCAATCATGTTATCCAGGAGTATCTTGATAATACAGTATGCAGCCATGGATGTTAAATGCTCTCTCATATAAACAAAATGTACAGTCCTGATTGTTCTTAGAATTCAGTCTTCTAAGATACCATATTTTGAATACTTTCAAACATTTTGAAAATAATTTAAAAATAACATCAAAACTAGGCAGTTGGCCAGTATTAAGCCCATCTACATTTCATCAACAAATATAAAGATGGTTTACTAAGCAAAATTAATAGGCTTTAGAAAAGCATAGCCAACCTTAAGTATTTGGAAGGTTGTTTGGGCATTTCAGAGCAAATAAACTAGCCCAATCTATACTAACCCAGAAATGGGGAAAAAAAAGCCAAGACCTACCTAGATCAGTGGTTTTCAACCTGTGGTCCGTAGATCCCTGGGGGCCCGCAGACTATGTCTAAGGGGTCTGTGAAAGATGACTATGATCAATCAAAATTGTGAATACTTACAATTCAGAGAGGTCTGCACCTCCATTCAAAACTTCCAAAGAGGTTCTCACCTCTTTCGAAATGTTTTAGGGTTCCGCAAATGAAAAAAAGTTGAAAGCCAGCAACCTAAATAATAAATATCTGGGAATCAGATGGTATTTAACTGCTGTCCGATTTTCAAAGTCAACCTTGCAGCATCAGAGACATCATATCAGAGACATATTTGTCTCTGATAATTAGACTGTACTATGTACAGTCTTCTCCCTCTTCTCCCTCACTTAGAAGAAATCCTCAAGAAGGATCACTGGGAATAAATTATTTGTGTAATCCTAGTTTAGCAAAACAAAATAGACCTATGAAAAACATATAAAGAACTTTCATGTGGAATTTACAAAAAAATTACCAATGTATTTATTTCCTAGATTTTTTTTCAGCTTTTTGAATACTTCATGTCAGTGCTTATTCATTTTTTCTTGCTGAATATGTCTGAACTTGTAAGAATAACTAATGGTAAAGAAGAAAGATTAATTTGAACACAACCAAAAATAAGTAATAAAAGCAAGACCATATTCCTCAGTTTGCTGTTTGAATAATATCTGATATGCATATAAATATATATATTATTTGAAAATATGCTGTTTGAAGAATAATAATATCTCCATTTCTGCAATTTAAAACTGAAAATAGTTTTTTTAATACTGGTTGTCAAGTTTTCACTGAAATTATTGACAGTGTTATATACAAGGATAGTAAACTTTAAAAGTATAATTTTTGTGCTATGCATTGGTACAATCACCTTTTCGTGCCTGAATTAGTCATTTTAAAACTCCTTTTACAAGTGGAGCCTTAGTCTGGGTGGAGAGGTTTGAGTAACACTGTTTCCAAGACAGTGACTTGGATGCACAGTCTAAGCATTTCCTGAAGAGATAAAAGGAGGAAAACAAAATAAAAATTATATTATCAAAGCCACCATATAAATTTAAATGATTAAATAGAACAGCAGATTAAAGCCTGCAATTTCTAAAGAACTAGCAAAGCTGGTCAGGTGTTTCTGGCCTCATCTTAATTACCATCTGCATCACAATCTGCATATCCGATTCTGTTTGTTGCTGACAGTTGTCCTTGTGATCACAGAATTACTTATGGGTTGTCTGCACATGTGCAAATGGTGCACAAGATTGAGTGGATAGTGCTTGTTTTTCGTTAAGCATGACTCTGCTTCCTGTCAGTACTCCTGAGAACAATCAGTTCTTAGAAGAATGTCTCAGAAGGTTGATAGAGAGGTATAGGTTGTAGCTGTGTTGGTCTAAGGACATAGCCAGAAAGAGCACACTAGTCCTGCGCAAAGCAGCCAGTATTTGATTCGGATTCGGCCGATTCAGGGGACAGTGATTCAATTTGGTGATTCGGATCACTGTCCTGAATTGATTCAGCTGAAGCGGATTTGGAAGATTTGGTGCTGATTTGATGTGATTCGGCCATAGTCTATAATGGGGAATCACTAAAATACCTATAATTTTGTCTTTTTTTTTTTTGAATTGATTCAGCTGAAGCGGATTTGGAAGATTTGGTGCTGATTTGATGTGATTCGGCCATAGTCTATAATGGGGAATCACTAAAATACCTATAATTTTGTTTTTTTTTTTTTTTTTTTTTTTGCAGATTTGGATGAAAACAGCAGGTATAGTAGCCCCTTCTGAGGGCATGAAGCCTGCCAGGTTTCAAAGAGATAGGTGTAGGGGTTTCTGTGAAAGTGTCCCTCAAACTGTTGAAAGCAAAACTCATGTCACTTGTATGTGTTAACTGGGTTTCTGGTTGTAGCTGTGTTGGTCTAAGGAACAGGCAGGCAAGGTTCTTTGAGTAGATGTGATATCTTTTATTAGACCAACTGAATAGTTGGAGAAATATATCTTGACAAGCTTTTGGGTTTAAAAACCCTTTGTCAAGCTGAGGAAGCATCTGCAGTTGGTGTGCATGTGCTTCCTGGATGGAATGAATTGATCACTGGGCATTAAATGTTTGTCAAAGCAAATAAAAAAAGCTAATAGGTGTGGAATGAGGACTGGTGTCACTCAGTCCATCTGCAGGTGGAGCTTGGGGAACCCCAGCAGCAGGAGGTTCACCTTAAAGAACACCAGCTCCTCCACCAAACCAGGATCCAAGGAGGTGTGGGTGGGGTATCACAACATCCCTATCAATGCTGAACACCCTCTCACTTGGGACACCGGTCAGTGGACAGGAGAGGTGTTTCCAGGCAACCTTGGCCAGATCCTGCCACATCAGGCTGCGAGTTGCCCAGTAGGCAGCGGCACCACATCCTCAGCAAGATAAGTAGCCACCAAGGCCTCCACGCTACCTGCCGGATGGTGGGGTCTGGTGTCTCTGGACCCCACCATTGAAGCCAGGCCCTTGGCCGACATTGGCAGTGTCTGTGGTGAAGGAGATTGGCTGGTACTACGAGTGCTGGAACAGGACAGTGGATCCCCTTCTTCCACTATGGGACATGGTGCAAGCGGCTGTCACCAGAGGTCCACATGCTGTAATATATTGGAAAGAAAGGTGTATCCAATCCTTTCCAAGGAGACTAGCAAAAGAGTGAAGAGCCTGACTAGGAAGCCAGCCTGAAACCAATACCTTTCACACGCTGTTGCTTCCAGACAGACAGCTCACAAAAGGGACAAGAAAGGCTACACACAGTGCCTTATATGCTGTTGTTACATCCCTCTCCCAGAGCACTGTGATTGGAAGGGAGCTCAGGGAAAAATTACAGTCACTGGCCAGCTACAGGTGTCAATATCATAGATTCATAGATGTTTGCGTCGGAAGGGACCTCAGTAGATCATCAAGTCCGACCCCCTGCCCTGAGCAGGAAACAGCACTGGGGTTAGATGACCCCAGCCAGGTGCATGTCTAGCCTTCTCTTAAAGACCCCCAAGGTAGGGGAGAGCACCACGTCCCTTTCCAGATTATGGCAACCCTTACCGTAAAGAAGTTCTTCCAGGTGTCCAACCTAAATATACTCTCTGTCAGTTTGTGGCCACTGTTCCTAGTTACTCCAAGGGGTGCCTGGTAAACAGAGCATCTCCTATTCAAATCAGTCTTCCCCTTCCTCTTCCCCCCCTCCCTCTTCTCAGTTTCTGTTTCCCCACAAAACAGCCTTTTCCAATTCACCAAATCTTTTTCCGAAAGTTTTCCGAATCGATTTGGATGCGTTGAATCAATTCAGAGCTTTTTATGGGTCTCCTGTTTTGATTTGGATTCAGTGATTCAGCCACCGAATCAGGCTGAATCTTCTCCGAATCAAATCAGCGACTGACGCTTCACACACCCCTACAGCACACACCAACTACAAATGCTTCGTCAGCCTGACGAAGGGTTCTCCCCCCCCCATATACCTGAAAGCTTGCTAAAAAGAAATTTTCCAACTATTTGAGTTGGTCTAATAAAAGATATCAGATTTACCCTCAGAAGGTATGCCTGGAAAATGTATCAGAAATTGTTTTTAGTATCTATGCTACCGAGGAGCCTACATGAAATTTAATTTGTTTTTTTCCATCCAGTTCCCAATAGATAAGTATCAGAATCACAAAAATACCACACTAATTTACACCCTTGTTGGCAGTCTTGACAGGCCATGTATTTACTAGGAATGAAACTACCTTCCCACCTATAAATATCTGACTCTCCCTCCTCCCCTCTAGATTCATGCTAGAGATGCATTCAAAGAGAGTATAGGAAAGTCTACAGTGCTACCATTTAAGCATTCTCTGGTTTGTGCTAAAATAAAGGACTTCAGTCTCTAGCACTTTCAATCTTCTATTAGAACTAAATTGACATAAAAATAGTTCTTGGCAGAGGTTTTTGGAATGGAATATACATGTAGTGTTGATGTTCAACTCAAAGTGTAACACAAGTACTTTTAAAAGGTCATTGACCAGTGTGTTTGCTTTTCTGTAATCAGTCTGCTTTTACTTATCATCTTGCCAAATGCGTTAATTTTTTTCTAAATTAAAAGAAGAATTTATGTTCTTTGTGTTCAAAATGAGTTGACAAATGTAACTATAGTCTTACCATTAAAAATGCGTGTTGGATACTTGAAACTATATGAATACTATTTTATAAAAAGAAAGTTGAGTATTAACCAAATACTCTAGTGAATTATCCTATAATGGGGTTTGTTGGGGGGGAGGCAGGGGTTGGGGTTTTTTTACATTTTACAGTAATATAAGTCCTATCTGAATAAATGTATGTCTTGACGGCCAGCTAACATAGTATTCTTGCCACCAAATTCAATATACCTTATTAAGACAAAGCTTTCAAATCAGTGGCACTGTTCCTATTTGTTAGTCCCCTTTTAGGCTTATGTGAAATGTAGATCCCCATAGCAATCTATAAATATAGCTAAACATAAGGAAATGGGCCCAATAGAATAGAAAAACTTCTGTGGTTTCAAATAATTCTTTCAACTTGGGTTCTTCCTTTCTTGGACTCCTGTGGGTGACTGTAAGGAAAAGACGACATTTTTCTTCCCTTAACTTGAGCAAAGCCAGTTGAATATCTCCCCAGCTCTCCCTCGGGTTCGTCCAGCCCAACAAGGAAGCAAGCAAAGGAAAATACAGAGCCTAATGCATTAGATCAGTCAGTTGTCAGGGAGCTGATGAGCAGCAAAGCAGGTAAGGTAGGGAAGCCACTGTTCACAGTGTTCCTGGCTCATAACTGAGTTACTCCCGTAGCTGCAGGGGAAAGTGTCAGAATACAGTTCACCCTTTTGCAGAGTGGTTCTCAACCTTTTCAGACTGAAGCCACCACTCCAAAACTTTTCAGAATTTAGTAGCACCTCATTTAAAAAAAAACCTGATATACCATTACCCAAATCCAAGACAACTTTGAATTTAAGGCACCCACCCCGCAATAATTAGATTCAGTACATGTAAAAATTATAAATGTATTATAATTTTTCATATATAGAGTCTAATTATTGGAGGTTGTCTTAAATTTCCTCATCCCTCCACTGCTGCAGCAGGGTAAACAGCAGCAGGGGGCAGTCCCCTTCCCCCTACTGATTGCCCCCTAACAGTGCCTGTCACCCTGGCACCTGCTCTTCTGCTACTTTCCCCTGCTGCCTCTGCCCCATCCTCCCCTCTCCCTCTCTCTGCAGCTTACCTTCTGGCTCTGGTTCCAACACAGAGCATGTGGTCACTCTGGCCCCAGCCTGGCCACACATTCAGTTGTTGCAGTAGCAGCAGCCCCTCTGGGCCAGGCCCCAATCCTGAAGTCAATCCAGAGCTGTAGCCACCACTACCACTACTGTATAGCTGGGCTGGGGACAAAACCACCATGTGGCTGCCACTATGGAGCAGGCAGCAGCTGTAGCTTCAACTCTGAACCTGGTTCAGGGCCAGAATCAGAGCTGTAGTAACCACCTGCCCTCCCTTCTACGGTGTATTCAAATGGGGACAGGACCTACCCAGATTTCCATGGTAAAGAGAGACTGCCAATTAGCCCCTGGATCCAGCATATTGCTGGACTCTTCCCAGACCAATTGCTGGATGCTAACCTAGTGCCTAGATTTAGTAATCAATCCCTCTTCTTTGGATAGCACCCTTCTGTTGCCAACTATTAAAGTTGCACATAGCACTGATGTGGTAGCAATCTGGTAGTAGGCTAAAACTTCTAGGTTCAAACCCCAGTGATAATTGATGCATGATGGAGATTTCAGTTGCTTATTAGTAGAACTTGTGGGGGGGGTGGTTCTTTTTCACAAACTAAGAAATTCCATACAATTATATTTTAAGACCATTATTTATGTGGAAAAGTCAAGCATTTGAAAGTTTAGAAGTAAAGGCTTACCTTGGCCCCTCTGTGCATATGCATTATCATATAGTCTTTAATTACTGTACATGAGCAGATACCATTTTTCCCTAGGATCCTTGCCTCATTCAGTACATATGATGAATGCACAGTTTTAAAGAGAAAATCTTCAAAATTTGGCCCATAGTGGTTATTTAAATATGTCTCCGTACCAATAGAAGCCACTTTTCCAACTTAAGTTTAGTAACTTCATTCTGAAGTCTTCTGTCTTAACTGTTAATGAATTCTTGTCATGCTTTCAGCAAAAGTAGCAGTCTTAAGGCCAACCTTCATAAATGTAATGCAAGACTGCCAGCCCTTTCCCTGGGATCATGTCTTCCTGTATTTAGGAACTTATTACGTGTATCTGCATAGGTCATTTGACTAATTGTTTTGTTGGCAAACTTCTTTGAAGCATTTTGTAGATTTAACCTGATCTTTCTTGATGCCATTGTGCCATCATGATGTAGCACTACATATAACGATGTAGAACTAAGCTTTATCCAATTCCAGAACACAGTTCATATATTAAAATTTGTATATCTATATTTTTTCCACTTTAGTAATCGTTTGTCATTTGTTTTTCAGGATGTTTTATGTCCTGCACTTTAATATATTGAATCAAAATAATAAAATACACAGTGTATTTTACTTTGTGTTTATATATGTATTTCTATGTTTGACTTAACATTGCCACTTCCAATATGAGCACTCAGTGCAAATATAGAATCATAGAAAATCAGGGTTGGAAGAGACCTCAGGAGGACATCTAGTCAAACCCCCTGCTCAAAGCAGGACCGTCCCCAGCTAAATCATGCCAGCCAAGGAAGCAGGTCAATGGACATGTATCTGCTGAAATAACACTTAAACAGTTTGTCGCAGGGCACCTCAGTGCCCTGCTCCTAGGGAGTGGAAACTGCCAGGGAGAGAGAGAGAGCGAGCCCTGGCAGGACATAACGAGCCCAGCTGCGGGCTGCCGGGGCAACTAAGGAGAGCCAGCTGCCTGTAGGAGGCAGGGCCTGGC
>NW_005842026.1:2553783-2557566 GCF_000455745.1 Alligator sinensis | reverse complement strand
AGTGGCACGGTGAGCCCTGGGAGAAGGGGGCAGCAGCGCGGTGGGCCCGAGAATCAGGCGGCGTTACCGAGAAGTCCCCAGAGTGGGCATAGAGAGCCCCAGACGTGGGGCTGTATTTTAGAAGCCCGAGTTCGGGCGACATTGTAGGAAAAGCCCCAGGAGGGGGCACTATTGTAAAGGCCCCAGACAGGGGGTGACACTATAGAGAAGGCCCCAGAAAGGGGCAACATTACAGGGAGGCCCCGAGTGGGCTCGGAGAGCCCAAGAGAGGGCAGTACAGCAGGGGAGGCCCCAGAGAGCGGGCGAGAGTACGTAGAGGAGGCCCGAGAGACGGGCAGTATATATATAGAGAGACATACCAGCGTCTATCCCATCAGCGAGGCTTGGGGCGTGGTATTAGGGGTTGGTAGGAGCCACACATAGCCCATAAGGCTAGGGTGCATGGGGAGCACCCATCATACCGGGAGACCCCGGGGGGGTTCCGGGAACACACGGGGACAGAGGTCCCAGCTAACCGTGCCCAGGGAGTCATAAGGCAGCCTCCCAACTTTATCTAACCATCAAAGACGTGGCGGGAGAGAATTTGAGGGTGCCCTTGGGCCAACTTGGCACGGTGGGGGGGCCATAAGGAGATCACGGCCCTCCTGGCGGACCCCGCCGTGACACAGTTATAGAATCAAGTGAAGTTAAACTTGTTGTTAAATATTTACCAATTATGTATAAATGAACCAGTTCCCAAGACCTTCACAATTTTGACTGGGAAAAATTAGCATTTTGACTAAGGGCTTGGACAAACATAACATTTAATAAAATCAAAGAAAAGTAGGGCTGGAAGGGAGGTCATCTAGTCCTACCCCCTGCTCAAAGCAGGACCACCCACAACTATATCATCCCAGCCAAAGCTTTGTCTAGCCAGGTCTTAAACATCTCCAAGGATGAAGATTCCTCAGCCTCTCTGGGTAGCCTGTTCCACTGCTCTATTACCCTCAGTGAACAAGTTCTTCCTAATATCTAACCTAAACTTCCCTTGGTGCAACTTGAGACCATTGCTCCTTGTTCTGTCATCTGCCACCACTGAGAACAGTTCAGCTCCAGCAGGCTCAAAGCTGCT
This sequence comes from Alligator sinensis, assembly GCF_000455745.1. NCBI lineage: Eukaryota > Metazoa > Chordata > Crocodylia > Alligatoridae > Alligator > Alligator sinensis. The sequence continues at coordinate 2,556,455 of NW_005842026.1, read as the reverse complement.
ATTACATCCCTCCTCAGTCTTCTTTTTTCTAGATTAAATAAGCCCAGTTCCCTCAGCCTCTCCTCAGAAGTCATGTGACCCAGGCCCCTCACCATTTTTGTTGCCCCCTACTGGGCTCTTTCCAATTGGTCTACATCTTTTCTGTTGTGGGGTTCCAAAACGACACAGTACTCCAGATGTGGCCTCACCAGTGCTAAATAGAGGGGAATAATAATCACTTCCTTCAATCTGCTGGCAACACTCCTACCAATTCAGTCCAGTATGCCATTAGCCTTCTCAACAAGGGCACCCTGTTGGCTCATACTCAGCTTATTGTCCAGTGTAAGCCCCAGGTCCTTTTTTGCAGCTTCACCCACCTCATTCTTCTGGCCTGGTGGTCTAGCAGACACCTACCACAGCATCACCCTTGTTGTTCTCCCCTCATATCCTAACCCAGAGACTTGCAACAGACCTATCTCCAGTTTCATGGAGCTCTGAGCAGTCATACAGCTTTTTTACATAAAGAGCAGCTCCTCCTCCTCTTCTGTCCTGCCTGTCCTTCCTGAACAGTTTATACCCATCCATGACTGCTGTAGTCATGTGAGCTATCCCACCAAGTTTGTTATTCCAGTCATATCATATAATCAGTTTACTACTATTATGAAGAGAAGCTTATCATAATGAAAACTTTTGGATGCATCATGCTTAATCACGGTTGTATTTTCTCTTCAGTAAATAACAAAATTATATTAATTTATTAAAAGTACATTAAGTCACTATATATCTATTAAAATAGAAGCATGTTATCACAATATTAACATTTTATTTTAACATTTATTCTTGAACCAGGCACGTAAGCTAGATGTGTATTTTGAATACGAGGAAAAAATAATGAGCAAGTCCACTCTGGATAAATCTCTTTTGGACATGATATCTGACCCAGATGGTGAGTACAGTAAATCTGAACTTGGTATAAACTTGCTTTCTGTTTGTTTGTGTGACATTAAAGTAGGGTCATAAAGTCTTTAATTTTGCAGTTAGCAGAGAGTGCATCTGTAAAGTACACTAGACTTGCTTGGAAAAGAGCTTATATTAGGTTTTAATAACAGCTAGGGGAATTCACTTTTTAAACTAAATAAATCCAAAATAATGACTGGAATTTTGCAGCTCCTATAAAATCCTTTTCTGGCTCAGTAAAAGAGTTTCTGAAGGGGCAGTTGTAAAGTATTTGCTTTAACTTTTTTGTGCCTCCAGTATAGTTTATTCTAATAATAAGCTGCTACATAGTGAAAACAATAATATTTTGCTGGAAGTACTAGGATTCTCATTTTGTGTAAAGTATGTATAGCTACTAGATAAAGATGAGACAAGCAACCAAGCAATAAATTAAAAGAGTAAATGCACAGTAGATGATCATGCTAGGCAGAGTCTAGGAATAATAACAACTTATTCATGGTTGAACATGAGTATAGTCCACAGCCCTCCGTAGAGGTAAGTATTTATCAACCTATTTCCTTTAAACAGGTCTGAAAATTCACTTGACCTAATAAAGGTTTGGTTAACGATAGCCTTTATAACCATAGAGTTTTGTTCACAGTTAATATTTTCCTTGATAGTCTGTGGTATTTAATGCTACAAAATGCCGAAATAACTAGCTTGTTAAAAAGCAGTGAATGTCAAGTATATGGCTTCTAAAGCTGGCATGTGTTGCAAACTGGATAAGGAAGGAGACGAGCTGAAGGTTGAGAAAACAAAAGTAACAGAGAGCTTTTGATGGATCTGAATGAATTCAAGTCAGCTGGGCCTTATGAACTTCATCCCAGAGTACTGAAGGAACTGGCAGAGGAGATCTTGGAGCCCTTGGCAATGATATCCATGAAGTCAAAAGAGATGGGCAAGATACCAGAGGACAAGAAAAGGGCCAGTGGTAATGCTCCTTTTTAAAAAAAAAAAGTAAAAAAGACTAGTTAGCCTCACCTCAATACGTGTGAAATTACTGGAGCATATCATAAGGAAGCCCATTTGCAAGCACTTGGAGAAGGAAGGGATGATCAGGAGCACCCAGCATGGATTTACTATGAACAAATTTTGCCAAACAAATTTTATCTCCTTCTTTGACAGAGTAACTACTTGGGTGGATGAAGGAAATGCAGTAAATGTAATGTATCTTGATTTCATTAAGGCTTTTGACAAATTCCACGTGACCATCTCATAAACAAGTCAGAGAAATGTGGGCTAGACAAAACTATCATAAGGTGTATAGATAACTGTCTCAATGGCTACAAACAAAGAGTAATTATATATGGAGCCATGTTGGAATGGCAGGAGGTTTCATGTGGAGTCCAGCAGGCTTCTGTCCTGGGCCCAGTGCTGTTCAACATGCTTATTAATTTTTTGGATGCTGGAATAGAGAGCTTGTCAAACAAATTTGCAGACAGTACTAAACTGCAAGAGATTGTGAATATACTGAAGGATGGGGACACAATTCAGAAGGATCTTAACAGTTTGGAAGACTGGGCTGGAGCTCATAGGATGAAGTTCATTGTGAGCAAATGTAAGGTGCTACACTTGGGAAGAATAATTAGAAACACAAATACAAAATAGGTGACAACTGGCTGAATGCCAGTACTACAGGGTACTAAAGAAGCACTGAGTGTTGACAGAAGCCAAATGTTGTGATTTGATAGACGTGT
>NW_005842026.1:2553354-2553752 GCF_000455745.1 Alligator sinensis | reverse complement strand
ATTCCGGCTGGGTCTAAAATCTGGAGAGTTCTGAGCCTCTAAAGCAGGGGTGGGCAAAATATGGCCCACGGGCCAGATCTGGCCCCCAGACGGACTTTGTCTGGGCCAGGTTGGATCCCTTGGTTCTGCCTGGCCCCAGGTGCTGTGTGGCCCATGGTGTATCCTGCTTCCCCTTGGACACACAGCTGGACTGCCTTTCTAGGCAGCCCAGGTGGTGGCAGTTCCTTCCGGCTGCTGCTGCTGCTGTTGGCCCCAGCCCTATACTGGCAGGGACCCATGTGCACAGCCCCAAGGCATGTCCCTCCGCCCCCCCACCCCCCCGGCCTCACACCCACTCCAGATACAGCCCAGCAGAATGGACCAGCTCTGGACCAGCCAGAACCTACACGCACAGCCCC
>NW_005842026.1:2549368-2553340 GCF_000455745.1 Alligator sinensis | reverse complement strand
TGCCCGTGCTGAGCGGCGGCAGCAGCTGGGCAGAAGCTGCTGCTCAGTATGGGGAAAAGTGGCCCCTCCCCTTCACCACTGCTGGGCCCTTCTTGCTACAACCATCAGGAGCCTGTACCTGAACTGCCCTCTGCACTGCCACCACTGCAATGTAGGCAGCGATGACAGCAACAGGGGGCAGCCCAGGTGTAGGCTCTAGATGGCTGCAGCAAAAAGGGCCCTGCAGTGGCATGGAGGGGGTGGGGGAAGGCGGTGCTTTTCCCCTGGGCCCAACAACAGCTTCTGTCTAGCTGCTGCTACTGCTCAGCTTGGGCAGGTGGTCCTCACCAGGTGCGGGGTGGTCCGGGGTTGGGGCTGTCCATGTGGGTTCCAGCTGGTCTGCTCCACCAAGCCAAGTACAGGGCTGATGTCGGGCTGGTCAGAGCTATGCATGCTGTTCCCCGCCAGTACCGTGGGGCTGGGACCAGTGGCAGGGGCAGCCAGAAAGAGGCCCCCCTGGAACCCCGGCGGGCAAGGAGCCACCACTGACACCTGGGCTGTCTAGGAAGACGGGCTGAGGTCAGGTCTGTGGCTCTACGTTGTTGGTGGTAGCGGGGAGGAGCCACAGGATGCATGGGCTTCAGACTGCTGTGAGGGCAGGGAGTTGTGACCAGCCCTCTGCAGCTCCCCAGAACTGCCTATGTGGCCCATGGGCCGAAATAATTGCCTACCCTAGAGGGTCTTGCCCATCCACTCAGTGTCAGACTGATTCCCACATATGGGGTCAGGGAGAAGTTTTGCCCCATTGTCAGATTAGTACAGACTGCATGGGGATTTGCCTTCCTGTGCAGGAAAGGGTGTGGTCGTCTTCCTGGCCATCATTGTCCCCCTGCTTTAGCTATGGCAGATTAGGGTACAACAGGTTTACCTGTGTAGTTTTAGTAAAAGGTTAGACAAGGATTTGGATGAGCATGACCCTCAAGCAGGGTATTGGATTAGGTGACCTCCAGAGGTCACTTCCAGCCCTACTTTTTATGATTCTAAATTAGGGCTTCTTAGCCTGTGTAAAACTGAGCAGGTTCCTATTGAGTACAAGCCTAGCCCCAGTAAATAATGTATATATGTTGTAATTAATCTATTCTTCTAGCAACTTCAGTGACTGATGGCAGTAACTGTGATCCTAGTCTGTAAAAAAACTCCCTGTCTGATTAGGGTCATTACTAAATTAGAGGAGCTGCTGTCCTTTCTTTATTGCAGTGGTTCATCAGTACTCCCACTGCCTGCCTGTTTTGCAGAATAACAGTTTTCTTCTGGGGCCACCAAATTAAGTTGTCTCTGAATGTTCACCATTTCTTTTTTCTCAACAGAGTCAAAGTTATATAAGATATAAAGGAATTGAGTGTTTTATGATATTGCACCAGAAGTTCTAGTTTACCACATAATGAATTTACAGGAAATTACATCTGTAATGCAAGCAAAGCCATAATAGGTATTCTAACATCCACTTAAAGGTAGTGATATAATCACAAAGTTCTTTCAATTTTTCTTACATTTTGGCAAGACAAAATAAAAAGAACCTTTTTATACTACTGTGTGGTACTTTCCCAGGAGGTGCTGGAATTATTTTTTTCTGGACACAGTAAATTATTCTTCATAAAGAAACAGATGCACTTAATCTGTCAGACTCCAACTGATTTGAGAGAATTAATGTAATAAATGGCAAAGTATTGAAGTCAATAATTTATAGTTTGAATAGTTAGGAACCAAATGAGGTCAGTCATGCTTAAACACTCTTAATATATGCATGTTGAAACCAGTTTGACAGTTAATACAGGTTCAACTTGAAAATTATTTTCATTTTTCTAAGGCTAACATTTATTACTAGTTTCTGACGCTCTAGATCACTGTAATTACTCTGACTTTTTAAAGCTAATTTTATAATGCCCTTTTTTGTATTTCCCCTATTAAGATAAAGATAATCATAAATAATCATGACAACACTTACCAAGGAATGAATTCGTAACTGCTGTCTAGCTCAACATTAATTCACTCATGAGCAAGAGCAGCTATTAGGTTCAATCAACCCACTCAAAGGTCATGGTTGCTATATTCTATAATAAAAGTAAATACATATAATGTTACATACTTATTATATCCTTAGTTCAGAAAAGTTGGATAATACTAAACAAGCATGGTGGGTTTTGTGCAATATTGAAATAGAAATTTGGAGATGACTTTTAAAAGTTAATGTTTTTTCAGTTCTTAATTAAATTGTATAAGCATTGGGCTAATTGTTCCCCGCCCCCCATTTAGAAACCAGTCAGAACTGTATAGTGTCCACAGTCTTGCATCATACTATAATTACTAAATATAATGCTATGGTACAGCATCAGTTTGATAACCGTTAGATTACCACATTAATGTGTAGTGATAGTTCCTGTCAGTTTAGAGGAATGTTTTTCATCAATTAAGAGAATAGTATATGGTCCCTTTCTGATTGATAAGAATGGCCTTGAGACTGAATAGAGCCCAAGTTGTGTTCAAATTGATTGTAATACACCATTGTTATTGTTGAAATGTTGCTTGCAGAGACAATTAAGTTTGCTATCCAAAGAGGTAGGTGTAATTTTGTCAGTGGATTGGATATTTTTTATAGGCACCTTTTCTGAGATAAAGCAGCTAAGATCTGCATTTTGTCCTTATGCTTCCATGTCTGTCCATCTGTATTCAGCTATTTTTTCTGGTACTACATTTAGATTATAATTTCTGGGGGTAGAAGCTATCTTCTTGTTATATATGTGTTAAGCACTGAAAACAATGAGTAATCAATGGCTCACTGTCTAGTTCATGGCCAATGTCAAGTGCAGTGCCCCTGAGTCAGTCCTGGGGCTGGTATGGTTCAGTGTCTTTATCAACAACCTAGAAGATGGAATGAGTTCACCCTCAGCAACTTTGCAGATGACACCAAGCTGTGGGGGAGTAGTTGATATGCTGGAGAGTAGGGCTAGGATTGAGAGAGACAAATTGAGGAACGGACCAAAAGAAATCTCATGTGGTTCACTAGGGACAAGTACAGAGTTCTGCACTAAGGCCGGAACAATCCTATGCACTGGTACAGGCTGGGGACTGATTGGCTAAGCAGCAGCTCTACAGAAAAGGACCTGGGGGTTATGCTGGACAATAAACTGAATATGAGTCAACAGAGTGACCTGGTTGCAAAGAAGGCATATTGGGCTCTATTGGTAGGAGTTATGCCAGCAGATGGAGAGAAGTGATTATTCCATTATATTTGGCACTGGTGAGGCCACAACTGGAGTACTGTGTCCAGTTTTGCACTACAGAAAGGATGTAGACCAATTGGAGAGAGTCTGTCAGAGGGCAGTGAAAATGGTTTGGGGGCTGGGACACATGACTTCTGAGGAAAGACTGAGGAAACTGGTTTATTTAATCTGGAGTAGAGATGACTGAGAGGGGATTTAATTAGAGGTGCACTGATATATGGGTCCAATACCAGATCATCACCAATATAAAGAAAATTGACTATATTGGCCTGATGTGGCTGATCATTTGGCTGATAAATGTCCGTGCATGCGCGCAGCCGCATTGCAGTACACAGGCAGCAAGGAGTACAGCCCAGCAGCATGGAGAGCTGCATGCAACTAGTAAGTCTGTTGTGGTGGATGGGGAGGGAAGGGGCATGGAGGGGCAAATCAATGCCTCCCACATAATGAGGGAGGGAGTGGGGCTGGGGTAGGCACTGCCTGGGGCTGGGCAGGGCATAGGATGAAGCATCTGGGGGGTGCAGGGAGGGGGAGCAGCTCCCACCACTGCACACACCCAAGGAAGACACGGGGCGGGGGGGGGCATGTGCCCCCTGGAGCTGTGCGGGGGGGTGAGGATGGGCTGCAGCTGCAGACTGGGGCAGAGGGCCACTCCAGGCTCTTCCCAGTGGGGGAGCTGGGCCACGCTGCGCTTGGGGCAGGGGGAGGGGAG
>NW_005842026.1:2543766-2549358 GCF_000455745.1 Alligator sinensis | reverse complement strand
CCCCCCGACCCCCCCCCCCCCCCCCCCCCCCGGTGCCTTCCCAGGGTGCGTGCAGCAGGAGCCACAGCTCTGTCCCGCACCCCACCCCATCCTGGCTGGGCAGCGACTGCCCCAGCCTCATTCGCTCCCTTACCACAGGTGGCGTTGATCTGCCCCCCCACACTCCTCCTGCCTCCCTTTCCACCACAACAGACTTACCAGCTTCACAGCTGTATCAGAAATGGAATCAGTATCAGCCAATATGCCTCCTTAAAAATTGGCTGTTGGTGTTGGCCCGCAAGATCTCTTTTGGTGCACCCCTAGATTTAATAGCGGCCTTCAACTACCAGCAGGGCGGTTCCAAAGAGTACAGAGCTAGACTATTCTCAGTGCTGGCAGATGACAAAACAAGGAGCAATGGTCACAAGTTCTGCTAAGGGAAGTTTGGGTTAGATATTAGAAAGAATTTGTTCACCTTGAGGAGAGTAAAGAACTGGAACAAGTTACCCAGAGAGGTGGTAGAATCTCCATCCTTGGAGGTTTTAAGACCCAGCTAAACAAAGCCTTGGCTGGGATTATATAGTTGTTAGATGGTCCTGCTTTGAGCAAGGGGTTGGATTAGATAACCTCCTGAGGTCCCTTCCAACCCTGATTTTCTATGATTCTATATCAGATGTCTCAAATAAGTAATTGCTTTATTTCAGATACAGTTTCCATTCTTTGTGGAACTTACTTTTAGAATAAATAATCCATCATTGGCATTGTAACTCAAATCTCTCTCCCGTGCTTCTCAGCTTCAAAACATCTACTTTAACGACAGGAAAGACCTTTACCACCTCGTAACACACTTCTTTATATTGAGTATTTCACACTTTTCATAGTATTCTATTGCCATCCTTATTTTTTAATCACTCCTCTTTGATTTCAGTTCCATCTCCAAGTATATCTCTTAAAATATATTTATCTCATACATTCCTATGTCTACAAAGACTTCCTTTTAGTTATAGAGTACTTATATTTTTGTTCATAGACAAGAGAGGACATGAACAGAGTAACCAGTGGGATAGAAGGTTTTATGGAATAGTAGGAGGAATCCGGATGGTGTAACAGTTGGGTCAGCAGGATGTGAAAAGCTATATATAGGTGTGTGGGAGAGGTAACATTTATCCAGAGAACCTTGTCTGGGAGATGTAAGGAATTTTTTTCTCACGAAAGCCCGACATAAATCTTTTCAGCTTATGAGGGTAACTATTACATTTCAGTCAAATTTAGGTCAGTGTAGCTAAATTGATTATCTTAAAGTAAAGGTATTTCTATAGCGCTGTAGTTCTTTTACTTTCATACTGTTTCTTTACCATAGCATTCTGTTTGATGTAGGATGCAAATCTACTTATCTGTGTGCATACTGCTAATTAGAATAAGCCGTAATGCTACTATGGTTTATTGATGCTTATCTTTTACTCCTAGAAGTACTGGTACGGACCAGACCAATTACTGTAACTAGCAAGGTGGTTTTTTTTTCTTTTTAATTAAGTGGATTTTTGGTTATTTATCACTTTGGGGATTGTAGACACCGCTGATTTGGGCACCACTGATCTAAATGTTCAGTGTATAGGATATGTAACATAATGTAGTGAACTACAAAGTTGTATAGTCTATACACTTATTTAAGATACAAACCCATTTTTCCTCTCTATAGCGGGAACTCCAGAAGACAAGATGCGGTTGTTTCTTATTTATTACATAAGTTCAACTCAGGCACCCTCAGAGGTATGTTTTTTATACTTCTATAAAGCATAATTGTTGGCAAAGTTTTATTCTAAGTCAGTATTCCGTAAAGGATTGAATGAATGCTAGTGCCAGATAGTTTTCCTTTTTTTGAAACAAAAGCTCACTGAAGTCTTATAAAATTGAATCTGCTTACAATTAGTTTTACAGGTGAAATTTTCTACTGTTACAAAAAGATGAACAGAAGGGCAGCACTAAAGGTCTTTAAGTCTCTATGTCAAAGTTCATTTTATTTTATGGAGCGGAACTGTGGGGTGCTGACCCTATGGTTTGATCTAAAATAGAAAAAAACCTCTAATTACTTTTTAAGGCTGCTTTTAGCTCTACTAAATTCTACCACGGGTGAGCTCATGGTTTCTGAAATAGGGCTGGTTAATATGAGCACTTTAGCTCAGTCAAGAACTCTAAGTTAGTGGACTGAAAAATACAGCTTGTACCCCTATCAGATACCCTAAGAAGTGTATTTTAGAAGCCTCTCATTTTCCAAATAAACCTCTTTAGATGGTTAAGTAACATTTATATTCTCCTCCAGACAAATGGCCTGGGAAATATGCTGATAGTCACTGTTACCTCTGTTTTAAACAAGACATACATTTTAAGAATTAAAGATTCCAGCATGCAGGCAGAGAGTTTTTTTTTAGATGATTTAAGCATTCATTTGTCCTAGCCTAGGAACATTTGTCACAGGGTAAGTTGTGTGCCTATGTTTGTCCTGGAACAAAAATATTTGGGTATTGGTATATACGTACATCACCCATGTAATATCCTGGGAAAAACAGTTACTCTCTCTTATCTGGGAAACTTAAGATTTGTCTGAGGACAATGGACGTGAACATTAGAGGTGTGCAAAGCAAGCCCTATTCGATTCAGATTCAGCCCAAATCAGGGACAGTGATTCAATTTGTTGATTCGGATCACTGTCCCTGATTCAATTCAGATGAATCCAAATCTGAAGAGTCGATGCTGATTCAGAGAATCAGCGATTCGGACATAGACACAGCTTTAAAAGATTTTTCTACAAGCCTTGAGGTACCAGGTGCAGCTCATGATCACTGCAATCCTGGGGCATATGGAGCATCCCACAAGAGTGCGGGAGGGCCCTTCACGTGCTCGGCAGGGAACCCAGAAGTGGACCGGAAGTACTTCCAGTCCGCTTCAAAGGTCTACTGGGGAGATCACGGGGGTCCCTCGCACCTCCCCAGCTCAGCAATCAGCTGCAGGGGTTCCCCAGGTGCCCCCCCAGACCCAGGAGGCACCAGTCGCTGAGCTGGGGACATGGGGGGCCCCCCTGTGCACTCCTCAGCAGACCTGGAACTGGACTGGAAGTGCTTCTGGTCCACTTCCGGGTCTACTGCCGAGCGCGCTGGGGAGCCCCTCGTGCTCCTGTGGGACACTTCGCGCACCTCAGCATCACAGCACTCATGAGCCCCTGCTACCCAGAGGTATATAGAAAAAACATTTAAAGCTGTCTCTATGTCTGAATCTCTCTGAATCAATTTGGAGGGTTCTAATTCGATTCGGAGAGGTTAAAAGGTCCTCTGATTTGATTCAGAGATTTGGCCACCGAATTGGGCTGAATTGAGTCAGGGAATGAAGCTTTGCACAGCCCTAATAAACAATTGTATTGTTGCACTTTGTCCCGGGATAAACTGTTAATCCTGGGATAAATGTGATTACTGAGTACAGCCCTAGAAACCTATCTATATGCAGTGTAAAACTACAATGAGAGGCTATTACTAAACTGGGATTCACTCAGAACTGCAGTCATTATGGGCAGTGGTATTGGACCCCATATTCAGACAAGATATGTTCTGGCAGGAGATAGATGGGTTAAATCACTTTTTGTGGAAAATTGTACAGACTGAGCTAAGGAAGAAAAAATAATTTCACTTCTCTCTAACAACTTGCAACCTATCCTATATTCCTTAGGAATATTTGTGTTACTTGCACAAAGAATAAGGGGCAAAAAATGGAATTCCCTTGTTCTTTAATTTTACTTTCTTTATTGTACATTGCTTCATTTTATCTTTTTTTGGTGTGTCATCATATACTATGTCCTGTTTCAGTTTTGTAAGAACTCAAGTAATATGCAGTGTTATTACATGCTCATAGAAAAATCTGTACATTTCATTATTATATATAATTTTAGTGTCAGTTTTACTGCTTTTGCTAAAATAATACAATAAACAAACTACCACTATTACTATTACTGCTGCTGCTGGTTGCTGCCACTACTACTGTTTTACAAAATTAGTTGCTGTTGCCAGACCAGCACTCAAAAGTTGCCAGAGCAGCACTCAAAAGTTTTAGCCACCTAGTGTGAAGATGGGTGTGGATATAATTCATATAGGAGGATCATTATATGAAATTTTTAAATCAAACTTGAAATGTTTTGGTATATTTCTTATATTTGGCTACCTTGCTCGTTTCAGGGCATTCCCTCTTTTTCTTTCTGTTCCTGCCTATCCAGAAATTCTACAGCATTTACTGAATAAAAGATTTTGGTATTTACACACTGAGAGGAAGGTTCTCAGGCTCTGATTTTAACTCAGGCAAAAATTTCTTGTGCATTTCACTAGAAATTAATTTGTATCAGACTACTGTGTTGTGAAACGGTAATCTGTATACTACCCCTTAAACGCTTAATGTGCCAAATAATGTGGCTCCTCTTCAGTAATTTAATATGGGAGCTTCTCTGATCAAACTACAGTTTGAAAATGAATCCAGAGCTATTTGCATTTTGTACTTGTATGCTTTTAATTGTGACTTCTAAACATGAATAATAGAGTTGTTGATTTTTTTTCAAAAGAACTTGAGATAGGTGGCATTAAGCATCTTTCAAAATCTCAGGTATTTTAGCAGAGTTTCTATGCTATTAGGCCAGGGATGGACAATTATTTCAGGCGGAGGGCCGCTTACCGAATTTTGGCAAGCTGTCGGCCACATGGGTAGCCCTGCCCCCTGACAGGTGCCCCACCCCCTGGTCGCCATCTTGTGACCGGAAGTCTGCCCACTTACCCCTGAGCTTTGCCACCAGAAGTTCCTCCCCTTGCCCTTGGAAGTACTCCTTTCAGCAAGGGGTTTTGCTGTCTCGGAACCAGAAAAATACCAAATTATATTCTAAAAATTGAAGATTTACAACATTCATTAATTTGATTTTTAAAAATATTTTTGTCCTGATTTACATGCGTTTGTGTAGTGTATATAGAGGTAATTGCTAAATAGCTTAAAATGAAGTCTTACTCTTATGTATTGGGGGGTGGGGGACATGTGGGAGTGGGTATAGGTTTGTGGGGGGATGTGGGTGTGGGGAAGGGTGTGGGTGTGGGGAGGGCTTGGGGGGTGGATAGGTGTGGTGGGTGTGGGGTGAGGGAGCATATAGGTGTGTGTGTGGATATGTCTAGTGTGGGTGGATATGGCATTTGTGGAGGGCTGTGTCAGGGGAGGGTGGTTGGGGTATGTGAGGGGATGTGGGTGTGGGGGTCTGAGTATATGGCAGTGCGAGGAGGGGTGTGGGTGCATGTGTATGCTGGGGTGTGCATGTGGGACTCGCCCTACAAACACACACATGCACACTCTGTCCCTCCCTCATTGAATGGATGCGTGCACACACACGCATACCCTCCCACTCCTAACCCTGGGGTACTGGCATGGGCCCCATGCTCCCATGCAGCCGGGAGCCACGTGCAGGAGTGGCCAGTGGAAGTGGTAAAAGCAGCAGCAGGGACGGGGGAAGAGGGAGTGAGCAGGTGCACGGAGCCCAGCCACAGCTGGGTGTGTGTGGGGGGCCTGCGCAGGTTGCCTGGGGCCAGCGGGAGGAGGGTC
>NW_005842026.1:2507874-2543738 GCF_000455745.1 Alligator sinensis | reverse complement strand
CTGCCACCCCACTCTGGGCCCTACCGGTGCTGGCCCTGGGACACCAGTGTAGGCCCAGTGTTCCCGCCCAGTTGTCATTGCGCTCTGCACACCTGCTCATTGCCACTCCCCCATCCCCTCCCCTGCTTGTGGTTGCTTTCACCACTTCCCGGCCTGCCTGCCAGCTGTTCCTGCACCACATGGCTCCTAGTTGCATGGACAGACCGCAGGACTCAGCAGGAGCCAGCCCAGACCAGCCCCAAAAACCAGGGCGATCCCCACAGCCCTCCTGTATTCCCTCCCCCACCACTCTTACTTGAATTTCCCTTCAGTGCGGGGAGGCAGGAACAGCCCAAGGGTCTCAGGCCAGAAGACTCTGCTAGGCAGAGGCTTCTAGGAGGGCGGGGGGGGGGATGGCATGGGGCCAGGCAGGCCTGGCTGCTGATTCCTGCCATCTTCCCCTGGGTCCTACTGCCCCTGGCCCCTGTCATATTTGATAGGCAAGCAGGAGCAAATAAATCTTAATTTTCTCAATTTTTAGGGACCACACTGGCCAGATAGAATGGCCTGGTGGGTTGGATGTGGCCCACGAGCCGCATTTTGCCCACCCCGTCTTTGGCTGTGCCTAAGATGCTCACCACATAAGTAATGGCCCAGGAAAGGAGGGATAGGCATATGGTAACTTTAAGCTATCTTTGTGCCTCTCTAATCCTGAGCTCTATCTGGGGCTGGAGAGGACCCCAACATAACATAGACAGACTTGGAAATCACTTTGAATTACTTCAGCCCTTCTGGATTGCTCTGTAGGCTACTGTGCTACCTGAAATCTGTGCAGTGCTGTATACTTCATTACCTTCTATACCAGAAACCTTTGTAGGTATAATGAAGAGAAGGGCCTGGACCAGGGGTCAGCAACCCCCAGTACACATGCAAGAGCGTGACACTCAAAGGAATTTTGGTTGGCAGGTGCACCTCAGGGCGGACGGTGGGGAAGAGGCTGCCACAACAAGGATCAGGTCACTCGGTTCCCCTGCCATCCACCCAGAGGTGCACATGCACTCACTGCCAGCAGCAAGCCAGGCTAGTGCTCCACAGACCCCAGTGCAGCATCTTTGAGGAGGTGCTGCCTGCTTTGAGCAGCCCAGGATCTGTGGCAGGGGCCTGCCCAGGCTGACTGTGGTAGGTAGCGAGGAAGCAGCAAACAGCTATACTGAGGTCCTCAGAGCACCTCCAGGTGGATGGCAGTGAAGGGGCCTGAACGCTGCTACAACAAGGATCAGTTCCCCTACCATCCACCCCTGGCATATCAACATCTAAGTAGTGGTTGCAGGTATTTTTGGCACTCTGCCCAAAAATGTTGCCAACCCCTGGCCTGGACTTATCTAGACTTGTCTTCACTACCTCTCCCAGGAAATCTTTCCTGTGACCAGATACAGGACTTGTACGTTCTCCATGAAGTTCTGCCTCTCTATGTGGTGTAAAGGAGAGGATGAAGAAGAGTATCTCACCTAATTTAAATCAAAATAGTTTAAAATAATTTTGGAAATGTGGGTTTCTGTAGATCTCAGTAAACAAGCCACCCTTTTAGAAAATACGTCAGTGGCAAGAGGATTTTTTCAAGTGAAAAGTTTTGTGATGTTTTCTATTATCTTGCTTTGGAATTTTGAGTTTTACTTTTCACTGTAAATATGTACTTGAGAGAACTTTGTCTCCTCTCAATGGCAGTATACATTTTTAGCAAGTTTGTCTTCATGTTTTGCTGTTACAGTATCTCATATATATGTCTAAATCTGGCTTTGTTTTCATATGGGAATAGAATATACATGAGGGAAAAAATCCAAGTGTTAGAATCCATTAAAATATATTGGTTGGCTCTAAAGACTAAGATAGTGAGAGAGAGCTGATAAATTCACACACAGAAAAGTAGAATAAAGATCTGAACAAAATAAGTTGTTGAGATGAACTTGACAGAATGGTGGGTTTTTTTCTTTGGTTAATAGTTATTATAAAATAAGATTTTACAAGAATTAATTCAGTAAAAATAATACTTCTGCATTACCCTGTGGTTATTTTCACTTTTCACTTATATGGTTACTTTTTGTGTTTGGTAATCTTCATCTCTCTAGTGTTTTCAGTAAGTAATTTGAAGTAAGGATGAAGAGATCGCTTCTTGTTCCTAACAATAAGCTCCTGCTATTTGAGATGTTTTTTGCCTCAGTAATGGAATCTCTGCTGTCCTATTTGGCACTTGATTTAATAAAAAAGATGATAATATCTGCAATAATAACAGCAAAGACTTCTTCAAAATATTAGTAAACTAAAATTAGCTTTCATAATAGATACGTTAAGTTTCTTAGGACTGCAGGAGGATATCAGTATGATTTAAAGTAGTTCCTTCACTCAACAAATATGCAAATGACACATATAGTGTACTCCACTTGTATAATAAGTACATCATTGTTTAAGTAAATAGCACAATACAAGCCCCTGTGTTTTTTCCATTGATTGCACTGTAACAAATTGTAGTTATCTGCATATTGCTGAAGTTCAATGGAACTCTTTGGCTATGCTTTCTAATTTGTAAAATGTGCCTCATTTAACTTCATAATTGATTAAACTGATTAGGAGCCCACAGTTTCAAAGCTTCTGAAACAGCTTTAAACTGACTATGTCCTGTCAATTTTAGTGCTTCAATTAGAGGCATAATATATTCAGAGAAGAAAAGTAACAAACGGTTATAAGGTGCAAAAAGCTTTAGTACAATGGTTCTCAACCTTTTCTGGGTCAAGGCACCTATCCATAACTTTTCTGAATTTCAGAGGCCCCAGCTGAGAATCAATGGCCCAATACAAGAATTTGACCAAAATATGATATGTTTAGGACATTTTCCTGTGCTCATTTTTGTCACAGATACAGGTGTAATAAAAGGAAGGGGAAACTTGGCAAAGCTGACACCACTTCAAACAAAGCACTCCTAATACCAAACCAAGGAGTAACCCAGTATTCCAGAGGTGTAGCTAGTTGTTTCTGTGTCGTGGACAGGAAAGGGGGAATGGGTGAGGGCGTGGGAAGGGCTTTGCACTTAGCAAAAGAGAACGGGAGGTGGGAGAGATGGGCCGAGTCTTACCTATAGCAGCATGGACTCACCCAAGGGCTGCAGGCTCCCACCCTCTGCTACATTAATGCTCTCATAGCTGTTACTGTATAGATCAGGACTGTACAAGCCTCATTTTGGCTGTAAAAAGGTTAATAATGTGGTGGCTGCTGCACAGCAGGGGGGAGGGGGAGAGAAGCTGCTAGGGGTATCCTGCCTCTGGTCTGCATTACCAGCAGGACAGTGCAAAGGGCTGCAGCCAGAGTGGGTGCAGAGTTCCTTCTCAGGGATATATCATGTACACATATATTGCAATACAGTAGACATTCACCTGCACCCACAGCCTTGCTGGTTCATCACTAGGGACCTACCAAAATCACAACAGAAGTGGACTGTGCAGCAGCTCCTTTATTCTTGCAGGTAACCTCTCCCCACACCCACTGCTGATTGGCGGAGAGGGCCTGCCTCTGCCTCTCACTCCTGATCAGCAGGGAGACGAAAACCACAGTTTTAAATATGGCACCATTTTTGTCTCCTGGCCTGTCAGAAGCAAACATCAGGGCCACTGGGGCTCCTCAGCCAATCAGCAATATGGGGGGAGAGGGAGGTGAGGGAGAACCTGGAAGATTGAACAAGCTGCCGTGCAGCCCACTTCTGCTGATTGCAGTAGGTCTCTATCCATAAGGACTGTCTTCAGCACCACTAAGAAATTTTGGGAAGGAGGAGAGAGAGGCTAACTGGTCTGCAGCTACATGAATCTGATAGTTAAATATTTCTGTCATTGCAGAAAAGAAAGCTCATGGGCTGTTTGTAGCCACTACTGTTGGACTGAAGATACTAAAGAAACAGTCTTGTGTTATTCTCATGCTGCATTGCAGACCTCTCTTAGAATTCTTCCTTTCAGTGGCCAGAGTGTCTTTGCTTCCTGATTTTGTAACATTGGGTATATTCATAAGCACAGGTTCATATGTTTTGCCTTGCATTGAAGTCAGAGACTTAATATGAAAAAAGTGTAACCAAATCTTTACACACATTTTTGAAATCATCAAATCTAGAGTAAAATAAGTAGCATGAAGAATGTTAAAATTCATAGTAGGCCCATGTGGCATTTAAATTTCCCTTTGTTTGGATGGGCTTCCAAGCACTGTCCCTGGGTTCTCTAGCCCACATTGAGTTATCTCTTCTGAAATTAGGACACTGCAACCTGTCCTAGGTCTGGTTTGTGCTAAAGAGTTTACTATCAGGGTTATGCTGCCACCCCCTAGTGTACTCGCCAACCTAACTGTGCCGACAGAAACTTTCCCACGTATGATGCTCTTGCTCTGGTCAGTGTGATTGCTATGCCAAGCAAACTAATTTTTTTATCCTCGTATGTGTCTCTGGTGCAGTCCTGTTTATCAGGTTACCTTTTGGTCAGCCTCAAAACTGCCATCAGGTTGTTGGTTGCCTTGTTATGAGCTCATCTGGAGGGGTCTGATTATTGGGAAAGTAGCCCACTCATTGAGTTAAAGTACTGGTATTTAGATACAAGATCATCAAGGCTTAGTGACCTTTCACTGTTAGGCCTGTGCAAGTCAATCCAAGATGGAGGTAATAAGACTGTCAAGAAAATGCAGAACAGCCTTATCAGAATAGTGAGAGCCAGATGCCGTAGGTATCAAATATAATTAGCAAGACAACTTCTCCAAATCATTATATGCAGTGTCTTTAGGAACATAATTAAACTATATGACTGACCCATGATAACCTTAAACTAATCTCTGATAACATCATGGATTTGTTGCTGCTTTTAAGTATCACTTTGTTCTGCATAAAAGAAAAATAAGTATATCTTTGAGTATGTGATAGTTTTGGTTTTAGGGGAACAACTAACCATAACAGATCTAATAATACCAAATCTGCATACCCACCTGATCATGAGTAATTGTGTGAAGATGTCTTTTCTTTTTCAGATTTATAATAACCTAAGAATTTAGGTGTCTCTCCCCTGCCCCCGCCCCCAATCTGTTTTACTTCATTTGCTACCAAATTTGCTATCATACATATCAGGCCTGACAGCCGGATCTGGCCCATGGTTAAACCACCCATCTGGCCCACAGGGCAAAAAGGTTGAGCACCACTGTTTTAAATTATACCTCTAGTCCATACATAGTTTGTGATAATTTCTCATGCCATCTTTCAGGGCCTCCAGTAAGACATGAGACATTACACTGGAGGAAGAAAACAGATCATTTGTACCAGAGAGATCTGATTTGAAGGGAGAGACAAATGTGTGGTTTCATGGTTGGAATGAAATCAAGTGTATTTGGATTTCTTGGGGTTTCAGGAAGTTTGACCTTTGGAAATTTTATTTTAGGATCTGGCTCAGTGGCTGGCGTAAGTTTGACACCACTGACCGAAGCCATCAGTTCTAGTTAGTTAAGGCACACCAGTTTCTACAGTCAGTGACACGTAAGGGGCTGATATAAGTGACAATTTTTTACCCTTCCCTGGCTTACTTCCTTCCCCCATTCCTCCAAACCAGGTACCCATGTACTGCTTATTCCACTTACTCTTACAGCTCAAACTCGTGCCTCTGAAGCAAAGACATTTTAACTGTTGTGTAACCACATGCTGGCAATATGTCCTTTATGTTGAAAAGCAGCATTTCATTCAGACTGAACATGCATCCAGTAGGGTTGAACATGTACAAAACAAAATCCTTAATCTGAGTTCCTGGTTACAGTAAATCAGCAGAGAATCCAAAGTGGCTACCTTAGAATCAATGCATCTAGATCTGATGTCAGAAGATATGTGCTACCACTGCTAGCATTGTCCTGTTGTTGACTAAATAGAGGACACTTATCTCCAAGGCTGTTTTATCTAGAGTTTCACTAGAACTAAATCTGCATCAAAAATAAGAAAGGAAAAGAAAAAGTTAGGCTGTCTCCCTAAACAGAATCATGTCTTATGTACAAGAGAGAATGCAGTAGGAAAAAACAAAAGCTAAATACATTTTAATGCTGCAGTACAAATGATGCCAAGCCTAGTTAGCTGATTAGTACGCGATGAATCATAGCAACTAAAAATAAAAAATAAGTCCATTGATAACACTTTTTTAAAATCTTGCAATTATATAGAATTCCCTAGTAAATGGCTATACCTTCTATACAGACTTTATTAAAAAGCCAAGCTAAATGTCATATTGGAGCCCAAAAATAAAAGTTCTTCTCTTTCATGATTTCTGCAACTCCTGAAATCAATTTAAATTCTTAATTGTCTTTTCTGTACTAATTTAGCTTACGTTTATATTTCTTAGTTGACATGCATAGAAGAAGAAAACAACTACACACCAAGTGTCTTTAGACTGGTTTATTTATAAGAGTTGAAACCCACTGTAACTCTTTTTTGTGATTTCAGATTGATTTGGAGCAGTACAAAAAGGCACTGACAGATGCAGGGTGTAATCTGGCTCCCTTGAACTACATAAAACAATGGAAGTAAGTTAATACTTCTCTCAAAGTAATGCATAATTGGCATGGAATAGAAAGATTTATAGACTGTAACCAGAGTATCAGGAAAATATGCATAATTTCCAGTGTTTCAAATTGTGAACCTTGACGCATAGTTTATGACAATACATCTTGCTGTCACTGATTTCCCAATTACATCTGAATATTTTTAAGCCAAGCTCTAACGTGTCAGAATTTGGTGACACTTCACTGTTAACTATGTACTTAATTTTTTTTCCCCCAGACAAAGAGAAAAACCAAAGCAACTCACTGCTTCAGAAGCAGGCTCTAGTTTAAGCTGAGAAGTCCTTGTTTCTGATCCTTGTTTGAGTCCCATTAGCCACACTTCCTGCACTATGAAATTTTTTTTAAATGTCATAAAAGCAGAAAACTATTTGGTTCATTCTCATCCTTAATTTTTAGATGCAATAGTCCTAATACCTTTCAGTTTCCTAACTATAGTTCACCTTAATTCTAAATTTAAGATTGGCAAATGTTGGGCTATTTTGGAAGGGATGAAGTAGGTTTTAGTTCAGGTTTATAGAGAAAGATGTTTGTAGTTTGCTCAGTTACCTGATGATGGACTCTTGGAGGCAGATTTATTTCCATTCTTAAAATAACCAGAAGGTAACATTCCACAATAGCATATTCATGGGGAGCTAAGATGTAGTAATGTAATAGTATAAACAAATAAAGCATTTGGTTTTAACTTCTTCTACAGGGCTTATACCAAGATGGCTTCAGCTCCAACAAGCTATGGAAACACTACAGCTAAACCACTGGGGCAAGTTTTTTTTAATTAATTTACCAAAAGTTGTAGTATTTCATTATTTATAAGTTTACTTGAAAACCCCTAAGTGTGATTGGTGCTGTGCCAGACACAGAGTGAAATGCATCACTGTCATTAAGAATTTTGGGCTAGCTCCAAGTCAGTCTCATAGCTACCTCTGTATAGGCATTGCGGCACGTAAAAATTAGGCATTTTGTCTCTATGGCCAATCCAGGTAAACAGGGTGAGGTATTTGAAACCCCAGTATAGCCAATGAATGATTTATGCACCATTAGGAAATATAAAGTCCAGGATGGGTCTGAATTCCTGCCCAGGAACTGCCCTATTGTCATAAGATCCAGAGCTCCTAGTGGAGAAGTATCTCTCTTATACCAGCAACCCCCCATCACAGCCTTCAGTCTCAAATACAGCCAGGGGCAGTACTGCCCACCTTTTACAGAATAGCCTGCATTTTAGGGTATAAACTCAGGGAGGGCCCAGGGATGGACCTATGGGGGAATGAGATGAGCATTTGTGTCGCCACACATGCTTTCATCACTGAGTGCTCCAGTTTCAACCACCAGACTTGAACTCAGTGATCTTTCTGCTGTTACCACCTCCCCCTTTTCAGCATTATGGTTCCACTCCTATCTAGGCCTACCTCAGCCTGAGAAGACACGCACCCCTGTTTCCCAATACAGTGCTATAACCACCAGGATAAAATTATAGCAAAATGTTACTTTTAAATATAGCTGTTCACTGTTTTGCACTTAATTATCATTGCAGAAGCTGCATAGTAAGAAGACAGAGAGCTGTGGCTGTAACTTTGGCTGCTTGCAGACATGGGGAAAAAAAGCGCTTTACTGGAAGAAGCATAGTGTTAGTTTGGCCCAGCTCTGCAGCAACTGTATAGATTGGGTGCTTCAGCAGGGGTTTTTTGGCACTTTTTTCTAAAGCTGATTCAATCAACTATGAGAGAAAAGCACCAAAAAAACCCCACTGAAGCACGTGATCTATATAGATACTACAGAGCCAGGTTGAAGTAGCACACTGCCTCTTCTAAGCACACACTGAGCTCAGCATTGGAGGGCACTGAATTTAAAGTGAAACATGGTCTTGGGGGAGGGGGAAGTTCATGTCTGCAAGCAACCTAAGGCTAGGGACAGACATTATACACAAACCGGTTTAAGTGATCAGAAACTGGTTTAAACCTGTAACAGAACAGACATTTAGTGCACATAAACCAATTTGAAAACAGCTGAAACCGGTTTGAGATAAACCAGGTTGAATGTATCATCTTAACTGATTTGGGTCAAACCAGTTTATGCAGTGTCTGTCCCAGACCCCGTCCTGGTTTAAGTTAAATCAGAGTCCCCCCAGCATCCCTTCATACTCTCTGGACTGAGCTCTCTGCTTCAGAGAGCTGGGCTGTCCCCTCCCCATTGCTTCCTCGCTGGCGCTTCAGCAGAGGCTTCAAGGCACAGCAGTGTCTGCCCGGCTTCCCCTGCCCCAACCCCCCCTCCCTCTCCCGCCCCTCACTGCTCACTGCTATCCCTCCCTCCCTCTCTCCTCTCTCCCACAGCATGGACCATAGCCAGCATGTGGTGCACTAGCCAATGCTGAGACATGTCTGTAAGGCAGACAGAACAGTGTCTGTTTAGGACTTTTTGGAGCTAATCAACAGGTAGCTGGTAATGTTCCTCCTTGGAATGTTCCCTTCCTTGCAAAAAGTTGTTTAAGAAGAGCTTGAACTAATGAAAAAGGCTTTGTTTTCTGATGGGGTGCTAAATGCTGATAGTGATAAGGGAACTGATAAATGCTCCGCTGTCGGGCAGGTGGGGGAGAACCCCTCCCTAATCAGAGCTTCCTGCCGGGGCCTGGCCACACCCCCTCAGCTCAGTATTGTGGAAGGGAAGGGCTGCTTAGTGCCCCCCAGCTTTTAGCCTGAGCCACTGCAGGCATATGACTGAATTTCCTCAGTCCAGAGGGGATGTCTGTCCGGTTGCAAACTGGTTCAGCCTAGCCAGATTAGACTCACCTGCAAAGATTGAATCAATTCAAGTTCAGGCTTTTTGAATGTCTATCCCTAGCATAAGTGTCTGTATTGCCTTGTAGAAGAGCAGCTTACCCTTTAGGCTGTCATAATTTTATTTGAATGACCAGCTAAGTTTAATGTGTTCACTGGCAGCAAAATATTAGTGTTAAACTCATAGGTGCCTTCACCATCATTCTAAAACAAATTGTTCTATTTTATGTGTATGTAAGTAATCAGCTTGCATTATGAACTTGAACCTGAAAGAATAAACAGAACAGCTTTCTTAAATTAATTTTCTTTCTCAAGAAAGAGCTTCTGGACTTCAAATAATTGTAGAATAGATGTATACATTTCACTGAAGCTTGTAAAACCTTAAGTTATCTATTGTTTGAGGCACAATTTCACCACAGCAGATCACCTTGTTTATAATGGATATCAGTCTTTAAAAAAACCTAGGTATAAGTGACAACTCCAAAGCAAAGGCTCTCAAAGTCCTCAAGTTGATTAAAAACAAAAAAGAAGAAGGAAGTCGGTGCAGTGAGCATTCTTTCCTCTTTGTTGACAGAGAAATTTGTTCATTGTGTTATATTATTTTGTTTTACAGTCTGTTTTCACGTGTTATGAATACTGGATCACAGTTTGTAATGGAAGGAGTAAAGAACTTGGTATTGAAGCAGCAAGTAAGTTTAACAGGAAAAAAACAATAAACAGTATTTTTAGACTCTTCTGATTGAACATTTCAGAAGTGTATAGCCATAGGTTTTTGGATATTTTAATAAAATAAACTGTACTAATGATAAAGCAAACAATAAATATAGCTAGCCACTGTAAGAGTCAATAGATATACAAAATACATGCATTTGTATATTTTTTTGCATTTTAAATATTGAGAAACATTCTAGTTTTGGGTACTATTCATAGTCATCCATCTAAGAGCAATGATTAATTGAGATAAGCTCCCAAATAAGTGAACAGTATCTAGGATCTACCAGTCTCTTCTGAAAACCAAGTTCAGTATCCTGAAGAGATCACTTAGAATTTTTTTAATGAAAACTAAAATCTTATTTACACAGAAAATATGTAAACATATTTCCTTTTCTTTTTAGATTATAACATATTTTGTTACTGACAATAAGCCTGCCAAAAGTGTGGAAAGTCAAACAGTACTTTTGTTCATTCACATTTAAAACACTGCTCATTTTCCATGTGTATAAAATAAAACGACCAGTCTTGAAGTGTGACAAGAGTAATGAGTTTAGTTTGTAGTGAGATGATACATTGTAGATATGCAGTTTCCCTTAATAATATTTTATGACATAAGTAACTTGGCCTTTTTTCTTTTGGAGACTCATTGGCTCCCCATAAGCAGGAACATGTGCTTTGCAGTGCCTCAAAAGCTGTTGAGGCACTGCAAAACACACAGCACACGTGAATTGGTTTGCTAGGAAATCCCTATAGCTAAAAATATCCTAGAGAAAAAGAACGATGTGGCACACGTGACAGCAGCCAGAGCCACGCTCCAGCTGCTGGCCAGGTTCTACATGTTGGGATTGCTGCTGCTGCAGCCCTAGGAGACCCCCAGGAACCCAGGTGCTGGCCTCAGTCTTCCCTACCCCACTCAAGGCAATTTGCTGCATACCAGAGCATGCATGCAGGGGCATATTCCCCAAATAGGTGCCACTGCTAGCTGTCCCCAGGAAAATGCACATAAACACGCATGGGGGTGTGTCCACTGGCTTTAAAAAATGCAAGTTTTTAGGATTTTTTTTATCTCGCTTTTTACTCCTGTGTCCAGTACTGAACAATTTAAGATTTTTTGGCAAGGCCAAAATATCTCCTCTGGATTTTAAACTTTTTACAATTTTTGTGGTGTTTGTATAAATGTCCATTCATCTTACTTATAGGTTCACTCAGGTGTTCCTCCTTTTGCTCAGCCTCTCTTGTATTTACCTTTTTCCTGTGGACTTTCCTTCTCTGATGTATCCTTTCAGTAAAATAAATCCAGTCAGTCACTTTATAAAACTGTCCATGAGCTTATTGTAACAAAAGTAGTTTGAGTATTTTTTATGTAATCCTTTAAAATTCCTGTCCAGGCCCTTTGTCTCGTATCAACTAACTGCTTCCCTGTTGTTGCAATGGCAAGACGTTGACAGTGCCCTTATCTCCTCAGCTTTTAGCTGTGGCAGGTTATAGGGTGTTTTTGGTGTTTCAGTTATTGTTCTTGTAGTTGTGGTAAAGGACTGAAGTGGCAGTCCCGGGAATTCTTTAGTTAATGATAACATGTGAATGCAAGGAACTACCATATTGATTAGCACAACCTCATCTTCCCTACCATATGTGTTGCTCTCCACTTCATATAGAGCTTCTACTAAGATCATCTTTGTCCATCACTTTGAAAAGATAACATATAAGAAATCAGCCAACGTGTAATGGTGAAGATCAGGGATTTTGGTGAAAGTTGATATTTAATTTCAAAACTAAAAAAGTTGAGGACCTGGATATACATTTACATAAACTTTGATATGTGGTACATTTTTCACACTACATAAGCTGTTTTAATGCAACAGAAAGTGAACATCCACATGTTCATGATGTTTGTTCAGCTAAAGAAGTTGTATCTGCTATTAAAAAGTTGCTGATAAATAACAACTATTTTGTTGCACAAAACTTTTCAGAACACCTTTAATATGTGTGCAGGTCTCTCTGACCCCCAGTATCTCACTGCTTTGCTCTTCTTCTGCCCCTCCAAGCAAGGAGGGAGGGAAGGAAGGAGGAAGAGTGACTGACTCCTTCATAGTCTGCCCAGCCAATGAGCTGTCAGTTTACCGTGGGAGGACCCTACCACTGTTGCTGCACCAGAGCACAGGGTCCCACCAGTGTTCTCACACCAGTAGCAGTGCCCTGAGAACAACTGCCACCACTGCCAAAGCCCTGGGAAAAGTCAGGGTTTTGGCAAGCAGCATTGACAAAGCCACCACTCAGTCAAATTTTACCACCATGCATAGCTTGCAGGCTGACCTGCCAGCCATTGCTATGGTGATAATGGCTTACTGGTCTGCAGCAGTGGCGAGGGTTAAATGGGTACGGGAGACCACCCAATCACCACTTGCCACTCTAGGTGGCTTGTGGGCAGGCCCGTCAGCTGTTACCACAGTGGCAACAGCTGATAGGGAGACCACATCCCACCCACTGAGAGGTTCTCCTGGGGGATCAGTGGAGCTAAAGAGCAGTGTCTTTATCACCCCCTGGCTGGAGAGGATACTTTTTCAGTTAATTTGTCATACTGTAGCCAGGGGGCTATGCACATGTGCACCTCCTCTAGCAGTCTATTTTTGGTAGCACTCCAAAAAGAATGTGTTAGAGGCCTTTTTTGTCAATATAAATTACACCATAATCCATAGTTTCATAGTTGGTACGGTCAGAAGAGACCTGAGCAGATCATCAAGTCCGACCCCCTGCCATGGGCAGGAAAGGGTGCTGGGGTCAAACGACCCTAGCAAGGTGTTCATCTAGCCTCCTCTTAAAGAGCCCCAGGGTAGGAGCCAGCACTACTTCTCTTGGAAGTTGGTTCCAGATCCTAGCTGCCCTGACCATGAAGTAGCACCTCCTGATATCTAGCCTAAATCTACCCTCTGCCAGCTTGTGACCGTTATTCCTTGTCACTCCTGGGAGTGCTCAGGGGAACCAGGACTCCCCCAATGCCTGCTGGTCCCCCCTGACTAGTTTGTAAACAGCCACTAGATCCCCCTCAGCCTCCTCTTGTGGAGACTGAACAGGTTCAGGTCCCTTAGCCTCTTCTCGTAGGGCCTGCCCTGCTGCCCCCTGATCATGTGAATGGTCCTCCTCTGGACCCTCTCCATGTTGTCCACATCCCTCCTGAAGTGCGGCGCCCAGAACCAGACACAGTACTCCAACTGCAGCCTGACCAGTGTCGCATAGAGGAGGATCACCTCCTTGGACCTGCTTGAGGTGTATCTGTGGATGCATGACCAGGTACGGTTGGCCTTCGTGACCGCGTCCCCACATTATTGGCCCATGTTCATTTTGGCATCAATAATGACCCCAAGATCCTTTTCTGCCTCTGCACTGACGAGAAGGGAGTTCTCCAGCCTGTAGGTATGCTGCTGGTTCTTCCCCCCCAGGTGCAGTACCTTGCACTTGTCAATGTTGAAACCCAACCTGGTCTCATCCGCCCACCCCTGTAACCTGTCAAGGTCTGATTGCAGCCTATTCCTCCCTTCTAGCATGCCCGCTTTCCCCCACATCTTAGTGTCGTCAGCAAATTTGAACAGGGTGCTTTTCACCCCCTCATCCAAGTCGCTGATGAAGATGTTGAATAGTTTGGGTCCGAGGACCGAGCCCTGGGGGACCCCACTGCCCACATCCCTCCAGGTTGAAAATGACCCATCCACCACCACTCTCTGGGTGCGGCCCTCCAGCCAGTTAGTGACCCATTTGACTGTGTAGGTGTCGACGCCACAGTCCCCTAGCTTTTTAATGAGAATGGGGTGAGAGACAGTGTCGAAGGCCTTCCTAAAGTCCAGAAATACTACATCCACTGCTACACCTGCATCTAAGGATTTTGTGACCTGGTCATAGAAGGCCACCAGCTTGGTCTGACAGGACCTGCCTCTAATGAACCCGTGTTGGTTGCCCCTAAGCATAATCTCCCCTGCTGGCCCCTCCTGGACATGTGCCAGGATAATTCTCTCAAAAAGCTTACCCAGGATCGAGGTAAGACTAACTGGCCTATAGTTTGCTGGGTCTTCCTTCCTCCCTTTTTTGAAAATGGGAACCACATTGGCCCTTTTCCAGTCCTCTGGCACCACACCAGAGCACCACGAGTGCTCGTAAAGCCATACCAGGGGTAGACAGATGAGCAACTGTCTGAGGTATTGTGCCTTGCCAGTGGGTGACCAGGAGAGCAAACAGCTACCTCAAGTTAAGCTGTAGGCAAATGATGCCTACGCTGGTATAAATTACACAGGCTAATGTTCTCTGGGTTTTTTTTTTTTCCTGAAGTAATTCTGAAACAGAATTCAGTAACTTGCACTTATGTCGGGCCCTTTATTGCAAGTCCACTCTTTTCTTTTACACCTGTGTAAATGTTGTATGTGGTAGATCAGAAAACATGGGCATGTATTTATTCTCTAGATGCTGTACATACAGGTATAAGGTATACTGCCTTTATGTCCTGACTGTTACTTGCCACCTTTAGATTGCTTCTTGACTGGGGTTTCTAGATACTGCCATAATATAAATTTATATAATACTAAAAAATTCCACTTATGCTACTCAAGATAGGGCTGTGGGGCCTGTCCAGATGGTAACAGACAAAATTTAAACCTAGTCAGTGGTCAGAAACGAGCATAAACAAAATCGCTCTCAAGCTCTTCAAGGACAGCAGGAGAAATTAAATGTAAACATGACTAAATACAATTCCCCCTGCTGACAGGCTACTTGCTTAAGCAAGAATCTTTTTATGACTATATTGTTAAAAACTTGGGTGCTGATTAAATAACGTTCAAGTAAAATAACAATCCTTAGTATAAGGTTGCTTAATATTAAGGTGACTATTAAAGGAGAGTTAAGCTGGTTCTCAAGCTTTTTTTCAAATGTTTCTTAAAATAGAAGAGAAAATAGTAAAAATAATCATAAGAAAAACAACCTCTTGCCACCTCTGAAATCAGAAAGGCAGATGTTGTTAATCATCATTTTTATAGAAATGTGCTTTTAAAGAATATTACATTGTATTAGTAAGTTTAAACTTTCTTTGCTTGCACCTTCAGATTATATTGCTTTTTCAAAGTAGTTAGTTGTATTCAAACTGTATTAGTATAATTAGGATATTTTCTGTTTTGATTTAATGAGTGTTTGTTTCTTCTGTTTAGCTCGGATACTGTATTTAAACAAAAGTCTCCAAAGACCCAGAAAACAATGATAGCTTTGTAGTCACTAACAGTAGCCTTCTATCTAATGGCAATATTGCATATCGTCACCCTACTAAGGAGGTTGAGAAGGAAGCATGCTTTCCATTTAAATATCAGGGAACTGATTATTAGCAGATGATACATTTCTGGTACTGGTTTTATATTTCCCTCAGATTTTACTTCAACATTTTATGTAACTACTTCAATAATTTTAAAAAAGAATTAAGAAAAGTACATCATTCCAGATCATCATGTAAATAATAGATGAACAGAAAGATTAGTATGGTACTAACAAATATTGGGAAGAGAACCCAGATTTTTTGACTCAGACTCCTGTTCTAACAACTTCAGATTTGTTATCCCAAAAAATGCTTCACAGTTGAGGGGCAGTAAGTCATGTAAAGCCTTTTCATTTGGTAAATAAAAATCAAATATTTTTGTAGGAGTTGTGCCAAATAACTTTCCTTAGATCTTCAATCTCAATTTAGATATTTCTCTTATTTTGCTTTAGATCAGCGCCTAACATTTGCATCGTGAGTACTTTGTAATCTCTGTTGTTTTCATAACAGACCTTTGATTTTTGAGGAGGAGAGAAGTTCTGTTATCTTCATTTTACAGATGATTCGTTAGCACAGAGATAAACTAAGTGACTTATCCAAGCTTGCATCAAAATCTATGGTGGAACAAAGAATTGAATTCCAATAATTTAAGTGTGGCTTATCAATTACTTATCAGGTGGTGTGCAAGCATCTGGTATCCCCACACTTCTCCATCTTAAAACTGTAAACTCCTTTTTCATGTTTTCAGATAAGTAGTCCTCCAACTCTTTTGATCCATGGCTTAAAAAAAAATGTCCAGCCATCCTGTAATCATGGCTCATGGGAAAATTATAGTGGGAGGGTTTGCTGCTGCAGCATCCTACTAATGAATGCCACTTAGTTGAAAGGAGGAAAAAAAAGGTCTTGTCTCATTTCTAGCTCTTACTTAACTTGTTCCTAAAATCCTGGTCGTCTCATTCTCCTCTCCAGTGTGTTTGATATGTCTTGATGTCATGAACAAAATGCAAAAGACATAGATCCCCTGGTTCTACACACGTGAATATCACCATCCTGTTATGAAAAATATAGAAATATAAAAGACTAACTGGGTACAGCTACATGGTGAATATAAGACATGTTGTATATAAAAAATAAGAAGAATTGACTTCATTGAAGTTAAATCTTCACTTGCACTTTACTGCTATGGGAATTTTGGCCAGAGCATTCCTATTGCAGATGCAACATACTGTCATTAAGAAAATAAAGTCTTTGTCTTTCTCTGAAGGTTTTATATATAATGCTATAGAGGAAATGAAGCATTGAGTTACCTTGAAATAGGAAAGTGTTCCATAGATTCGTTTTGTAAATAAGCTGGGTAAAAATATTAGCAATTAATAGAATCACTAAAAAATAGGACTGATAGGGAATGCTTAACTAATGTTTCTTAATTATCATGTAGTCTAACCCCTTCTCAAGGTTGAATCATGTCTGGCTCAGCCACCCCAGCCAAATGTTTTTCTAACTTGCACTTCAAAGTTTCTAGTGGTGGAGAGTCCACACTATCCAATTAATCTGTTCCAGAAGAATTTTTAGAAACTTTTTCTAAATATCCAGCAAACATTTCCCTTGACTAATTTAAGCCCGTTACTGCTTTTCCTTTCACTCATGGACACAGAGAATTCTTGATAGCCATCCTTTTTTTAACAATGATTCTGACATTGTTAATGTAAAACTGTCATTGTTATGACTCTTATCATATTCCCCCTCCCGATTTGCTTCTCCAGACTAAATAACCCCAATTCTAACTTTCCTTGTATGTCATGTTTTCTAGACCTCTGATCACTTTGTTGCTCTCCTCTGGACTCTCTCCAATTTGTTCATGTCTTCCTTGAAGAGTAGTGCCCAAAACTTGACAAACTACTCCAAGTGAGCTTTTACTAGGACTGAATAGAGTGCAGGAATCATTTTCAGTAGTTTACCTACAGCAGGCCTGATAATGCATCTCAGTATGATATTTAGCTTTTCTCAACAATATGACACTTGACTTTTTTTCAGCTTGTGGTCTACAATATCCTTCAGGTTCTCATCTGTAGTCTCATTTTGTAATCGAGCTTTTACTTGTTCCACCCAAAGTGCAGTACTTGGCGCTTGTCCTTGTTGCAGTTCATCAGATTTATTTCAAATAATTTTTTCCAAATTATCATGGTTATTTTAAAATCTAACCCTGTTCTCCAAAGTGTATCCTATATCATTCTGCTATGTGTCATCTGTTGGTTTACTAGTTTTGTACGCTTAGTTCTCTCCTACAAATCATTAATTAAGTTACTGAACAGTGCTGGCCTAGGGACAAGCTCCTGAGGATCCCACTTGCTACTTTTTCTGAGTTAGCTGTCAAACCATTAATGACTACTTTTGAAGTACAATTTTGCAACCAGTTATGCACCCAGTAGTTTCATCCAGATTGTATTTCTTTAACTTTTTTATGAGACTATCATGGGCTTATTGCAGGATTATTGAAGTAGAACCAGAACTAGGACTAGTGGGTATAAGTAGTTCTCTGTCAAGATAGTTGAGGGATATTATTTTGTAGTGCATCAAGTTGAATCCTTCAGTCATCCCAGATCAGTAGAGTTAAAGTTGCTCAGTTGAGTAGCTTCCTGGTCTGGTCTTATATTTGTGTTGGCCATTAGAAAAGAGCTTTGTAAATATATTTGGATATCAGATCCTCCAGTTGGCTGAACTCATTTCCTGAAATTGAACTAGTCTGGCTTACAAGAGAA
The DNA here is from genome assembly GCF_000455745.1 of Alligator sinensis. Classification (NCBI taxonomy): domain Eukaryota; kingdom Metazoa; phylum Chordata; order Crocodylia; family Alligatoridae; genus Alligator; species Alligator sinensis. The sequence goes on along the minus strand of NW_005842026.1, from coordinate 2,525,622 downwards.
GCTTAACAGCAGCACACATTACATCAAACTTTTGAACATCTCTTGTATCTGCATTGCCTTTTGTTGGTTGTTATATCTTTGGCTAGTGTTACACAGTCATATGGAATTTCTTTAATCATGCATTCTCCACAGATGTTCTTTATATAAACAGAGCTTAATATTAACAAATAAATATAATTCATAAACTTGATGGTACACTTAATTAACAGAAGGTGTTGGCCCTCCTTGCCATATCCTGCTAGAACAACAAAGCTTAAATTTGTTAAAATGACAGATGAAAATTCCTCAGGCATAATGAGGTATGCCACTCCACCTTTTCCCAGCACCCTAAGCTCCTGGAACAAGGAATAGGAGATAGAGCATCACTATGTAGCCTGCTAGAAAGGAAACAGTTTATTTTTTTAACAGTTTGCTTTGGGTGTGCATTTTTTATTGTTTTGCTTTATTCTAAGGTAAGCATTTTATATAGTGAATGCATACTTTGAAAAGTAATTTCATACGCTCCTTTAAAAACACAGGTATTACAAGTTTAGTTTAAAATTCTTGACCTATTAACATTTCTGTACAGGAAAAACACACATGGGGAAGGAGGTCTCTTCTCTGCAGAGCATTATATGAAAAGTAATTCATCATAAGGTTTTTTTTTAACATAAACTACAAAATTGAACAGTCAGTTGAATACAGTTGGGCTACTGGAGCCATTCTGCATATTATTTCTTTAAAAAATGTCTGCAGCTAACTAACTTCAAATTTTCTTCCACAGAACCTACCAGTCACACGTATCCTGGATAACCTTATGGAGATGAAGTCAAATCCTGTGAGTATATCTATTGGGGGGGAAGAGGAGGGAAACTGCAATACATTACTTCCATTATATGTTAATATCATGGCAGTTAATTCTGGTTCCCCTGCGTTTTGATTTAGAAACTAATAATTTTAAAAATTATGTTGAGTGCATGCTTACCTTCCATTTTCTTGCATAATATTTTAGTTTCTATAGGTGAAAAATCTTTTAGTCTTAATAGGGTTGTTGGTTGTGGCCGTGTTGGTCTAAGGACATAGGCAGACAAGCTTCTTTGCGTAGATGTGATATCTTTTATTAGACCAAAAATTGTTCTTTGCAAGCTTTCAGTCACTGCCACACATTTGCATTTTCACAGATCTTCATTTTGCATTTTGGCTTCTGAATTACTCTGGAGAGCACACAATTCAACAGCAGACTCTCTCTATGCTTTTAGTCTTAGTAGTCATTTAAGATGATGTGGAAGGAAGGAGCCTTAATAGCTTAACTGGCAGTTAAAGGTTGCTCATCACTTTCCTGTATAATACCTTGTTTTCAGTTGCTTATAAATGTACCACCCTTTGTGGGCTGATATTTTTCATGTTTCACATTGAATTTGTTTGGAAGATGTCCAAAAACCAGCTTAAGTGTTTCTGGTTATGGGCACCTGTACATATGTTCTGACGTGTTCTGATTAGAAGGTGTTGGAGCAGACTTGATAATTGAGTCTGTTGGAGCATCCCTGTGTTTCAAAATGGTGGTGGAGTGCTTTAACTAAAACTCATTGAATGAGCTTTAGTTAAGGCACCTCTACCACCATTTTGAAACATGGGGTGCTGAATACCCAAAACACTACGGGCATTTTAATTAAAGCTCCCAAGAGCCACTTCCAATTAAAATGCCTCACCCCCACCCTGGAGCACGTGTAAAAATGCCTAATGAAACTAGAGGAAAATGTATTTTGTCATTTTTTAAAAGCTTCTTGAGATCATTTCTTTGATATATTCCAGCATTGGTTTCTTGATTTAGAGCAGGAACTTGAAATTCAGTGGAGTTCTGCCTTTGTGGCAGGGATAGGTCTTTTGTTGTTCCTGTGACAAGTTGTTAGATTTGGCCAAGCATATGAAAAAGCTTATGGAAAAAATGGCAATTTGTGCACACACTTGTTAAACTCTAGCAAATCTTTACTAGCTAAAATCTCAGAAGATTCCTTTTTACTGTGTGTACTTGAGCCTCTGTCAGCTCCTTGGGCATTTCTCATAGCTCAGAGATAACCATGCAGCACATTTGCCAACCCATTAGGTCAGCGGTTGGCAGCATATGACCCATGGCTGGATGCTGCCTGTGAACGTGGGGCTTCAGGGGAAAAGCTCCAATTACTGGCACTCTCCCTTTGCTGGAAAAGTATAGGTGACTTTGAATGACAAGAGCCTCCCAAGAATTCTTCTATAAATATGAGTAGATGCCAGTCAGAACACTAATGTGAGGAAGCTAGAGTAAAACAGAGGTCACATACAAGTGAGTTAACACCAACTCTTGGCTTTTTTTTAATATATATTCAGCTTCCTCAGTCTACAAGTTTAAAAATCAGTCTGGAAAAGATTGCAATTCATATACTTTTATTTTTGCTGGCTTGATATTATCACAGAGTATTGCAATGGAGGATAGCCAACATCCCTGAGATAATTCAGGGAAAATGCTTACCTTCTTGCTTGTGGAAAAACAAAGTTCTTACTGGGCCCATCCTATGAAAACTGGCAACATGTTTAGCTTCCATGTGGCATGAGGTAGGGGAAAGAACGAGGTTTCAGGACCAGAGTTAAGAGTCTTAGTCTTCAGGCCAGTGGGGACCAGGCAAAACTCAGAGTAAATCCCTTAACTGCTAGCAGTTGCCAGCAGTTTGTTAGACAGGTACTCCCTTTGGGTTTATTAAAAGTGACTCTTGAAGTTACCTTGGGGGGATGTCATATTTTGAGCTAGTTAAAGGAGTGGAGTATAACATGGAAAAAGTGCACACGTATCTAAAGGGCGAAAGACTAATACCATATTTTCTCATGTATAATTCGCACTTTTTATCAAAACCAGCTGGTGAAAATTGGGGTGCACATTAAATGTCAGAAAACTGGATCCCCATGGGTCTGGAAATTTGGTGTCAGGGGAGCGATGACAGTGTTAATTGCCATGGTTCTGGGAGTCACTCCCTTGAAACCAAATTTCCAGACCCATGGGGAGCCCCTCAGATAGGTGACAATAGTCCCTTATGTCTGGTTGGGCCAGCTCGCAGGGTCAGTTTGTGGCCAGAACCAGTGTGTTGGGCAGGACCTGGTATGCAACCCTGGTCCCAGCTTGCAGGATCAGACCCTGCACCAGGCCCTGGCCTATGGGTTGAACTGTGCTGGGTTGGGAGTGAGTCTTGGCATCGGCCCCAGCACATGGTATTGGGACTCCACTGGTTTGATCCACATTCTCCATCCAGCACACGAGGCTTGCATTAGGCTCAGGAGCAGGCTCAGCTTCCTAGCTGCTGCAGGAATACTTGTTTTTCTTCATCCTGCCACTCAAAACTGAGGAGTGTATTATATATGGGGGCATGAGATAATATATGCGGAATTCAACCAGTTCAAACTATGCTCATGCATTATTGAATAGTCTTTCCATCCCACAAACAAACAAAAAGTGTTCCTTGCCATACTGGCAACAGATAAATAGAGAAAAAAAATGATGAAAACTTACTTTCTCCACAGAATTTGGGGAGGTGTACTTTTACTTGTCAAGCTAAGTACCAGATGTATAACATATGTTCTTTATATATTTTAAATAGAATATTACTTTCACATAAATTATAAATTTACACAAAAATTGTATATACATTTTATACATAGCATACATGGTATTTAAATGTATGAAATTTATATAACTACACTCGCATCTTATTAATGTATTAGACAATAGTATTAAACGTGAGGCTTTTACCAGTAGTATCTACAAATGCTACTTTGTCAAATGGTGTTTAATTTTTTTTCTAGAAATGTAGACTTTTAGAACACACTGAGCAAAATGGATTCAGATTTCTTTCTGTTCAGTTTCTTTCACTGGTATTATGTATTACAGTACTCAAATACTGCTCCCTGTTGCTTGCCCTATCCCAGCTAACTGCCACAAAAGAGAAACCAGCCCTGTGCCTACTTTTTTGAGCTAGGGACATAGTATCTTCTAATACTGTAACTTTTGCTTAGGTTGGATAACTATAATACTGCTTTTGCGGTGGTGTTGCTTTGTCAGTACCAGAGTTTAATAACTTTTAATACCTTGATTTGTTAATGACTTTGTATGAGCTGCTGTGTTTTTTCATAGGCCTTAACACACAGTTGATTAAAATCATTTGTGTATAAAAATAATTTGTAAATTGTAGAGGGAAATAATTACATTCTTTGATCTGGCTGAGATATATTCAGATAAGTTCTCAAGAGGAATTGTTTGTACTGTACTGAATCATCAAAACACAGACACCAGTTCCTGCCGCCTATAGCACAGGAATGGACTACTGCACTTACATGCAACTTCACTTTGCAGTACCAGGTTGAAAGTTAATTACAAAAGAAATGAAAGCCAACTAGTTGTCACAAGCACTTAACTAGAAACTTTGTTTTTCTCTTTTCCCCTCTAATATTTAGCAAAAGTCTTTCTCAGTGCCAGTGAAAATATTGGATATCTTGGAACTGCTTTGAATGAAGAAAAAATCATTGCATCTAATTTAAACAGTCAGAACTTTTTAAGCATTTATGTCACTTTTATTGTGCAAACACTTTATTTTGTTTTAATAGTAGCCATAAATCTTGAAATGAAATGTACAAGTGTAAGTTTCATAATTGAAGTAGATTTTGATCTATGCTATATTTTAGCATTCACTGACATAAGCATGTCCTGGAAAAAAAAATATTTTGAACCAATTACATTTTAGGGCTCTAAAGCTGGTATCACCTTTGTTTTTCTTTTTGAATATTACTCTGTTTTGGAGACATATTTAATAGCCAATACATTTTGGACAGGTTTTAATAGCAATGAATTGCAGATCACCCCAAAAACAGAGTAAACCCCGTAGCACCCTCCAGAGGTTGCTAATTACTATAGAAATAGTAACTTTACACAGTTACAATTCAAACACTGTAAATATACAAAGTCTGTAACTTTTCATTTAATATATACATCAGGTAACTTCTAAATATAAAATTACTTTGATTTGAAAAGCATTCATATAACAGATTTAACCAGAACTTGCACAGTGTACAAGTATACTTGTATACTTTTCTTTTTGCATATTACTTTGTTTTTGAGACATCTTTTTTTAACATCCTTCTTTTTAATAGGAAACAGATGACTACAGATATTTTGATCCCAAGATGCTGCGAGGAAGTGACAGGTGAGTATACGGTTTATGTTTCTTCTATCTTCCATAGTTTGGAGCAGTATATATAAGTACCCATTTCAAAGCATAACATATCAGGATTATGTCCGTCATTTTATAGAAAGTATGCTTTTGTAGCTGCTGTTCATGTTTCAGTGTACTTGCATAAATATTGCAAATATGCTATCTTTTTAAGCAACATATCTATTTTTAAATTATTTTCTGACTCCTTTCACTACTATTATACTATGTGATTTGTGCTTTTAGGTTTGTAAATTCATTTTTCTCTCATTATTGATTGCATAAAATAATTAGGCATAACCTCTAAGTCAAAACACGTGATGACAGAGGAACTAAAAGCTGTGTATCAGCCATAGAAGTTCCTGTAATGCTGTGTACTAAAGCTCTCATTTCAATGCCACTACAGCTGTCATAAGAAGTTCTAATACTCTAGCAGCAGAGTCCCTTCTAATGCATTTTTTTTACTTTTGAATTTCACAACTATTTGCAAATAAACTAATTTCTTTGTTTGAATTTGTCCATTGATTTTTTTTTTTTTTTTGAATGGAAGGTCATTGGCACTGTACTTAAAGTTTCCTATTAATTCTCACAGGGTTAAAATACTCCCATTCACCCATTCATATTTAACATTAGATTGTCCAGTAGTTCTTTTAAAAGGAACATGAAACTTTTGTGTTTCTGGTAAAAGTTATAGATTTCTCATTAATTTGCTGTGACAGAGAATTTTGTCTCATCATTTAAAAAAAAGAAAAAGGGGAGAAATAAGACGACTGACACCAAAAATGTCAGACTGTTTCCTGACCTATTTTTGTGAACAAAACCACTACTGAAAATCTCTACTCTAATTCTCTAGAAATGGAGAATATCTTCAGTTTTACTTGAGCTCTTTTGAAAATAAGGTCCAGTCACAGGAGAGCAGCAAGATCTTTTAATTCTTTGGTTTTATTATTGGGCTTATGTGGAGGGAGGACGCAGAACCAGCACTGTCCTTGGCTTATGATTAAATACGAATTTCAGCTGTCTCCTTCACAGTGTTTCATTCTTGATAGTGTATCTGCAATAATGAAAAATGCTTTGCAGAAAATATGTATCATACATTGCACAAATATTTTCAAATGCAACTTCAAGAATTAAAAATAGATATAGAAAGCTGTCAAAGTAAAAATTGGCATTACCAAATACAGTACTTTTTAGAAATATAACTGGAGCTTTCAGCTTGCTTTATTCTAGTGTCATCTAAACGTCTGTTTTAGTTCATTTACAAACAAAGTTGATTGTTTTTGTTTTTTCATGGAAATGTTTCATGCATAAAATAATTTATCTCTGTTGCAAATAATATACACACCTTTACTTTGAAACCTGCAATAATTTGCAAGCTTGTCACCCATCCTGTGCAGCTTCTGTGATATTCTTTTTAAAGAAAACTTTTACAAATATACCTTACCCAATAGAAATCTGTAATATTGCACAATACATTTTAATAGTCTGGTATTTTTATTTGAGCTATATATTTCTATAGAACTAATAGACTGAACAGTTTGAAATATTGATTATCAGTAATATTATTGCTGAAAGGTCATTATTGATTTATTTTTGAGTTATGCTTTACCACATAAGACACTTTAACCATTAATGATGGGGCTAAGCTGTTAAAGATGGTGAAATAAGAAACGTGCAGCTGAGGGAAAGGGTTTGGATGGTAATTTTCTCAAGCAAAATAAATTAATGCTGAGTATTGCATCCAAGAATTTTCCTGATCGTCTTTTAAAGAACTGCCATAAAGCTCTATCATGCCTGTTTCCACTCAAATTTACGACAGTTCTTTGTGCATTCAATGCAATTAGAATGTGCAGACATGAGTTTTAATGCACCGTCATTTTTTCATATGTATGCAAGATGCACAGTTGTATATCTGTTTTATGCATATGACCAGAAGTTCAACTGATTTGTCTATGATGACCTTATGGCTTTATGCAAATAGTCTATGGAATACCTATGCTGAAGGTTGCATTTAATTTTAAATTGAGCCTGATAAGGATGACAACTGAATCACTGTGGGTAGAGAGGCTTTTGTTTGTAGTTCTTACCTTCTGGACAGGACTACACAGAACAAACAATATACTTTCAATGGTAATCCAGGAGACTATTTCAGCTAGCTACCAAAAATTCAAGTAAAAAATAATGATGTTCAATAATATAATCACTGAAATACCATTATTAATTTCTTTCTTTTCTTAATGCACAGGAATGATTTGATTCCTATATACCCTTTTACTGTAAGAAATATTGGCATTTCTGCCAGTTGTTTTCTTTTGAAAAGGAAGAAGCCAGTCTCAACAGACATACATTTTTCTAGTCCACATTTACACTTCTGTCAGTATTTGCAAATTTGTATTCCAAAAGGATGAATTTAAATGTTTATGAATATACATAAAGGAAAAATTATGCTGACAGTACTGCATTCATGCCATAATCCAAATCCTCCTATTTAAAAGTTGATTCTAATGTATAAGAAAACTAGTTTCTGTGAAGCACTGCAATATTATCTGAACGGTAGCCTGACAGTTTTGAGAGCTATGGAAAGAATAGCTGGTAATATTTAAATACAAAAATGCAAGAGGGAAGAAATTTGTATAGCTAGTATTTGCTGCCCCCTGCCCTAATGCTGTTTCATTGGACCAGCAGAGGAGGATTTTTATCAGATCAGTCGAGGCCAGAAAATCCTGGGGGGAGCATGAGAGGAGTTGGGACAAAATGACAGAGTTGATTACTCCAGAGCTTTTGCTTATGTCCCCCTTCCCCTCTCAAGCAAGGAGAAGAGTTCTCAAGTTCTCCCTTTCCCTGTTGACTAGGTTCTTCAGTCCCATTATGCTCTATTTCCACTTCCTCACGTTACTTAAAGCAGTCAACACTTTCAGCAGCCACCTGGAGTTTCCACAGTTCTTGTCTTGTAATAAAGACATAGTTTGGACTGAATTTTCAAGATTCAGTGTTTGATCAGATCAAACTCAGTCTGGGGGGGTCAGGAATTAATTTTGCCCACAGGAGAAGGCTAAAGTATTTAGTGGTTCTGCTCTGCTTTGAAGCATCTTGAAGGGGCTCCATTTCAAGGTACCATTGTAAGGTAACAAAAAAGTAAGCACAGTCGCTATGTGTTTATGAATGAAATATATTATTTTGTTGCAGTTTGCTAGTGTCCAAGGTGGGTGAGAGGCTTAGCAGAGCCAGCTCACACACAAACACAAGAAAGAGATTCAGGGTATAATTGGTTCTATAAGAAGAATGAAAGACTATAAGCTTCAGAGTGCGGTATCCTCATTCCCACTCCTGTAGAGAGAGCAAGAGGTTTCTGAGAGTGGGAGAGTTAATCCTTGGGTTAGGCTGAAGTGCTTTAATCCTTGAATCCTGGTAATAGTGTTTACTGTAGAGGCCATTTTAAAAAAAAATTGGACATGAAAATCCATCCCCATATCTAATTCATTCTCATGCATGTCTGTTTGGAACAATCTGTTTATGCTTACTTTATGTCAGTCTATTTTAGTGCATACCGTAAATCTTAAATCACCACCTGACAGATACAACCAGCTAACACAGCCACATTCTTCTGTCCATTATGGCTCAGAGATCCCAACGTCTAGACTTCATTTCAAAAGTTTCAGTTATCCCACATTCAGGCATTTTACCACGTTGCATTTTATTCTCCATATATAATTGAAAAGTCCCTTTCATAATTCTACCGCAGAGAATGCCCATATTAAGCTGAAGTCAGGACAGGGTGGCACTTTGAGAGTAACTAGTTCAGACAGGCAAAAGCTTTCATAGGTGACTGTTAGGTAATAGTCTATTCATCTGACAAAGTAGGTTGTCGCCTACAAAAATTTATACCTCTCTTAGCCAGTTGATCTCTAAGGTGCCAATGTGTCCTACCTTCTGCCTAATTCTATTGCCCAATCTGTTCCTTAAATCTTCCTTTATGGACTAGGAAGCTGAGTATACCTTCCCTATTATCCTTTCTACTATGCATTAGAAACCTAATCCACTTGGAAAGCGGGTCACAGGTGTTTTGTTTTTGTTCTGTTTTTGCTTTATCATATGTAGAGAATCAGCTGGGGCCAGGAATGGGAGCTTGCCATGACAGCCTGCTGTAATTTTTTATGTGATTCTTGGTAGATTTTCCAAGCTATTTCAAATGCATATTGATGGTTGTACCCTCTCTCAGGAAAGTTTGAAAGTGTCATGAACTGCACATTTAATGCTTGACTGATTTCAACAAATTCTAGTGCTTTATATCTCAGAAAGTCAGTTATACTAGCTGCACCACAGTTTACACAGTCCAGAAACTTAGAAGTTTATACATTCCACAGATGTATCATGGAGCTCTCATTAATCCACATATTCATAGAAGAGAACTAGAAAAAGAATGAATCGATTTATCCCAAATTAAAGAAATAGATCCTGTACACTACTTCTCACTGATGAATGAAGGGAGTTCCTACAACATATTATTTTGGAGAAATAATAAGTCACTTTTTAGAACTTTGTGTTAAAAAAATCATACCACCAAATGTTAAAGTGTGTCCTATTTAGGATTGCTTTTATTATTTTAATATCTGTATTAACAGTGAATTCCTGTAATAGTATGGATTATTTCTATTACAGCTCAGTTCCAAGAAACAAAAGTCCATTCCAGGAGGTAAGTCATGTAGAACTCAATTCCCTCCTCATCCCCTGCCACCCCAAATACTTTTTAAGGTATTGGACATTTAAAAAAAGCAGTTACATTTGTAAAAAATCAGTTTGTTTAATTACATGCATTAATTAATTATACATAGCACATACTCTGAAGAACTCTTCGTCCTCAAAGAACTGTATAAGCATTAACCTAATCCTTAACAATGTTCTTGCAAGTAATTGTAGTGGTTTAATGGATGAGCCATAGTTAGTACTGAGCATCTGTAACTTCCAAGCCCACACTTAGTCTTCTAGAATACCCTACCTCTCTAAATTTAGTTCTCCATACACTCTTAAACAGAGCTGCCTGAATACTGCTATAAACAATACTGCTGTCAATATCAGTACTAATAAAAGCTACAGCTTTATTTTTTTCTGATGCTATTTTCCACAGATATTTATGGTAGTATTTATTTTTGTGAAAATAAAATAATTTCTACAAGCATGACCATTCATCTAAACATATTGATGAATAGAAGTCTTTGCATAGCCGTATTTGAAATTTTTTTTCTTCTTTTCTGATTTTCCATACATTTGGAGAGCAAAGAAGTTACCATTTGTCTTTTTTGACCAACCACATACTCCTTGTTCTTTTAGGGGAGAATAAGGAAAAAAAATTGTTTCAAAATGTTACTTGCCACAGTCTCACAAGCTCACCATGGCTGAACACCAATTTGGCAGCAGCTGTTAGAGAGTTAAACCTCTAGCTGCAGGGGGAGGAGTGATACCTGACTAGACTTCCTCCCTTCTCTCCCCCTCCACCCTGAACTCCATGTAAAGCACAACTGACCACAGCCCCCAGCAGCCATTTCAGTGTTCCCATGCCTCTATTCCTCATTTAAGTTGTGCACATTTTGGATGGGTAATTTTCATTAAATGGGGAAGGCATGCAAATAAAGGTAAGTCAGTTCACTGATAGATCATAAATTTAAAAAAGGCTAAATTGTTTATCTAGCTGTTTAGTTGTCTTCAACGTAACCCAGAAAATGATGGTCTGTTAGGGCGATTGTTAGTTAAATCTAAGTTGCTGAAAAACACTAAAATAAATTGAATATAACAAAATGTCCTCCACAGCAATAGCAGTGTTGGAAAACTAAGTCTTTATCAAATTAATTCATAAACTGTCATGAAGATATTTTTAACAATTTTTTGGACCATGTGGAGGCTTATCTAAATAAAGATCAGTAACATATGTTAAACTGTATTTATGACATTTTCTTGTGTCAAAGCTTTCTGAAAAAATATATTAGAACAGGAATATTTTACAGCTTGAATTACAATATTAAAATAATTTTGTGTGTGAAGTCAGTGGTTTACTATCTCCTAGATGGAAGCAATTGTGGTATGGAAAGTAGCATTATTAGTTTAGATCTTTTACAGAAAGTTAGGTTTCTGAGGACCCCTCTACATGAGCAGATAAAGGTGTGATGAGATCTAATGCACAATACACATGTGCATGGCAGGAAGCTCAATTGTGGGATAGGTCCCATTGCGCCTTATTGCCAGTGCAGGGAAAGCTCAATCCCGGGCTCTCCCTGCACCAGTAAGAAGCAAGCTCCTACAGCTGGGAACCGCTCCTGTTGATCTCCCAGGCTGGGAGGATGCAGATGCTGGGTGCCAGGATCCAGCTAGGTCCCAGCAGCCAGGGGATGCAGCTGCCCTGGAGGTGCATGAAACCCCCTAACCTGGGGGGAGCCCAGCTACCATGATCCCTTGGGCCCAGGGGTTTTACACATCCCAGGTCAGCTGCACCCCCCATCTGCCAAAACCCAGCTGGGTCCCAGCATCCACAGCTGCAGGACTTTGGCTCCCTGTGCTGCTGGGACCCAGAGTCGCCAACTGCTGGGCCTGAAACTCCCTGCATTGTGCATCCTAGCCACAGGGGAGATGCTTCTACACGTGCAAATCAAAGCTTGATAGCAACTAGGTATAAAGTTTGTGCACATTTTCAGGGTCTAACTTCATAGCTTTTTATCACGATAGCTACTTTGCACATGTAGTTGACCTTAACATAATTGTACAATTAACCAGTTAATTGCATGATACCTGTAATGTGTAGAGGTGGGGTAGACAAAATATGGCGCACGGGCCAGATCCAGCCTGCAGGGCCCCTAAAAAATTTAGAAAATTAATATTTATCTGCTCCTGGGTGCCTATCAAAGATGACAGGAGCCAGGGGCAGTAGGCCCCAGGGAAAGCCAGCAGGACCCAGCTGCAAGGCTGGCCCAACTCCACTCCACCCCCGCCCTCCCCCAGCCAGAAGCCTCTGCCTGCCCCCACTTTCACTGCTTCCCTGCATGCCAGCTGGAGGCTCCAGCACCACATGGCCCGCAGCTGTATCACCAGACCATGGGACCACGGAGCCTGTGTCAGTACCCCAGGGCCAGGAGCAGAAGAGTGTGTCTGTGTATCTATGTGCAATGAGGGAGGGAGAGAGTGTGCCTGTGCCTGTGCAATGAGGGAGGGGGACAGAGAGAACAATGAGAGTGGAAGAGAGTGCGTGTGTGAAGTGAGGAAGGCACAGAGTGTGTGCGTGCATGCAACGAGGGAGGGAGGGAGAAAGAGAGAGAGAGAGTGTGTGTGTGTGTGTGTGCGTGTGTTCATAGGCTGAGTCCCACACACACATACACACCACCATACACATATACCCAAACCCCCCCTTGCACTGCCATACATGCAGAACACCCTACCCCCCACACAATTCCCCACAAACCCCATAATCACCCACACCCCACATATCCACACACACACACCCACAGCCTCCAGCCCCTCCACAATATACAAGAATAGGACTTCATTTTAAGCTATTGTGCAATCACCTCTATGTGCACTACACAAATGCATGTAAATCAAGACAAAAATATTTTTTTAAATCAAATTAATGAATGTTGTAAATGTTTGATTTTTAGACTATAAATTGATATTTTTCTAAGATGGCAAAACCCCTTGCTGAAAGGAGTACTTCTGGGGACAAGGAGAGGAACTTCTGGTGACAAAAGTCAGGGATTAGGGGGTGGGATTTCCAGTCACAAGATGGCAACCAGGGGGCAGGGCACCTGTCAAGGGGTGGGGCTACCCATGCACCCCTTGACAGCTTGCCAAAACTCGGTAAGCAGCCCTATGCCTGAAATAATTGCCTGGCTCTGGGGTAGAGGTCATCTGATTTTTTTCAAGTGTTCTGCATTATTTGTTGCTTAGTTTGCTTTTAAACTTCAGTGAAAGACTAAAACAGTACCGATGTTTGTTTAATCGCACTCGTTTCTATTTTAATACTTAGACTGTACTTCCAGATTCCTGCAGCATAACTATCTCCTTTTTATTGTGTTTTAGGCAATTGTGTTTGTAGTGGGAGGAGGCAACTATATTGAATATCAAAATCTTGTTGATTACACAAAGGTAAGTTTCTGTTGTATGTAATTTCATTTTCTAGGTTCTGTAAATATCAGTAAGAGAATTCTCCTGTGTTCCATCTACAGTTTCTTTGCTCCAAGAACAGAACACAAGAAATAACACAGCAGGTTGAAAGCCAGAAGCTCTTACTAGGTTAATACATTTGATGGTGGACAGTCACAATTTACATACTCAGATAGGGATTATGGATGCTCTATGAAGAAAAAGTAGCAAATTACCAGGCTCGAAATTCTCATATACATTTCTAAATCCTTCAGATCAAAGGAGACTACACTGATGCTTTACAGAGCACAAATCCTGGCTTTTGAAAGCTTTAAGAGAAAGCATATTATATGTATTCTCCTCTGTCAGTTGCTGATTACTGAAGCTCAGCTACCAGCAGAAATTTCTGTCCAAATACCGCTAGTCACTGACTATTTCCATGAAAGACTGTTGTTTTGACAACATGCATCAATCTCTCCCATTAGAAGATTGGGCTACTGGAAGAAACTTCTTTTTAGACATTGAATTCAAAGTGGCAAATGGAAACCTGTTCAAGTGAGTAGTATCACAAATGCTCCCAGATGCATTCTGTACTGTTATTACATGGCAGTGTATAAAGGAGTAGTTGAAAAGCGATCTTTGCAGTTATAGGAAATTCTCAGAAATTTATATCTGGTACATTAGTTAGCAGCGGAATATGCTGATACAGCTACTGCACTACAGGAAAGAGGACAGTTGATGTGAAAGATAGCAAGACTAATCAGGTGCTCCGTAAAACAGGAGTCAGCCGTCTGCAGCCCACGATCCAGGTCTGGCCCATGAAGGTCCAGTCCAGCTGTGCCATGCTGCCCATCTGATCCACAGTGCTCCCTTCTACAGCCTGCTTCTCCACATTCACATTTCCCCACTGTCGAGAATCAGAGCAGCTGCTGGCAGCTGCGTTCTGATTCCCACCGGAGCAGTAAAACTTTTACCTTGACAGGCGGGTAATTAATGGATGGAGTGAGATTAACCAGGCACAGACGCGTGTTGGTTACAGGAGATTGTTTACTTACGTCGCCCAGATAGTGACGTGCGACGCAGGCAGAAGGCTTGCGTTGTTTACATTTGAGCGTGTGTCTCAGGTTATAATCGACCGTGTGACGACGAGATACCGTGAACGACCAGACGAGCCTGCAGGAGGGTTAGGGTACATCGGGACCATGATGACGGGGAGTGATTGATGGGTGATCAAACCACCAAGTTACTCTGATGATGGGCTCAGGTTTCTCCTCAGAGATTTCCCCCAGAGTTCTCTGATTTGGCGGAAGTGCAAGCTGGTTTTGTTTACACAGTGAAAAATCGATTTAAGCCACGTCATCTGGTTTTCGTCTGAATCTCCAATTATATAGCAGTTTTCGCTAGGGGTTTATGGCAGGGATATCCCCTTTCACCCTGACCAGTCTTAAGTTTCGTTTCTTGTTTGTGATGTGGGCATAAATTATATACAGCTCTCCGCCAAGATTTTGTTTCAGGAGTTTCTGGCAAGGATTTCTTTTAACCCTTAGTTGACTACTGTGTGCAAAGTGAGGGTGGTCTGAATGGTGTCTCTTGCTAGTGGCATGGGCACTGATTAACTGGGTTGTGACACCTACCTCCTCTGCAGCAAAGATATTAGCAGTGAAGGTAAAAGCAGGCTGTTGGACGCTGTAGGAAGCATTGGGGTTGGGTTTAATGGTACATAAAAAAGGATGAGCAAAATGTCTATTCAACAGACATTTTTATAGGCTTCTCCAAGGAGGACAAAAGAATAACTTAACATTACTGCCCATTTTAACAGTTTTATTCCATGATTAGTTCTGAGCACCTAGGGATTGTGAAAAACTAGGAACTTTAACTATGCACAGGCTATATGTTTGTTCCTTTTTATGCAGTAATGTAAGAATTCAGAAAAATATTGCTTAGCTATGAGCAAGATATAACTTTGCCTCACTTATTTTCTTGTTTGCTTGTAGCAGCATTAACTAAACTTCAAAATAAGATTACCCGTCCTTTACAGATGAAGAATTATACCCATCTCCTGTATATAAGCAAAGAAGAAAGTTAGTTGTGGAGAATTAATGGCAATAAAAAGTGTGGCCTTTAATCTTTTTCTATATTCTAAAAAGTTACTTTGCTTAGTAGTTTATGCTTGTATTCTGTTGTAAAGCTTTCTGGTCACAAGCTCTACTGACTGCTAATCTTAATGGTCCATTTAAGGAACAAATGTTCTGCATCGGGTTTAGTAATTATGCCCTTCATTTGAAATCATAGTAAGGTTTGCAGGCAAAGTGACATTAAGTCTATGTCTTTATCTGTGTCAGGCTGTACACTGGAAGTAGGTTGAGCACCAGTCTAGTTTTCCATATGATACAGATTTTACTTGCTTGATCTAGCAGTTTAATCTGAAAACAACTGGAATTATTTTATTTGGCCTGCCATAATGATTTCAATGGACCTCCAATAATTGTTTGGCTATAACTGCTTTAGACTGAATGTCTAAACAAAATATTGAATATTAAACTCAGGACTTTTATTTTGATTTTCCATGATTAAGTCACAGTGATTAACTTAAAAATACTTAAGGTTTTGTTTAAGCTGACAGATGTTAGAATAGAAATTGTGTGTGGAGACCACTTCTATTCCACTGCTGCTTCCAAGATTTCAGAATTTGTATTCATTCTGCATCAGAGCAAAAATACTCTTTTCAGTGCTTCTGTGGAAATGGAATTGTCCATGAACTGAGACCACCAACGGCTTTCAAATAGTAAGAGCCTGATCATAACCTCAGTGGTCAGGCTAGTGACTCAGATTTTGGCTAATAACTTAGAGGTTAAAAGCTACTGTTTCCACTACTGTGAGCCCTACAGTTTCATAAATGATGAGAAGGGAAAAAGAAATTACAATTCTGTTAAAATCTATTTTTTAGAGCAGGGCTGTCCAACTTCACCCCAGTGACCATGCAGGCCATATACTGTGGGGGTGGGCTTCTAGGATCACCCCTGCCACACTGCCCTTAGACATGCGAGTAATGGTGGCAGTGACCCTCCCTCCCTCCCATACCCAAAGGCCGTGAGGGTAGTACCAACACCATGTAGTCCCCCTGCCCCTCCACTGCACACCCCCCTCCCAGGCCTTCCCTCATCATGGGCAGTGAGAAGACTAACTGAAGGAGCCCCTGGCCACATCCTAGCTGCCCACAAGCCACTATATGAACAGCCCTGTTTTAAAACATACCAATATTTCAGGGGGTGATTTGACTATATTTTAACAACCTGTTTATAGACCTGCTAGGTGGGATATAAATCTAATGCATAAATCATTTGTTAACTGGTGGCTATGTGTTCTAATCATGCCTACTGTAGGCAGCCAGTTTAGTAAATCTGATAGTGCATCTTCTCCTTACTATAGAGTAAAAACAGGAGTAAATTATTCCATGGGAAGTGTGTTCTGGATCCGTACCCTGATTCTTTGCCTCAGGAGTTAGACATTTGAGTACAGAAAAGTTGGTTAAAGCAGGACTATGTCAGCAATTCAATGAAGTAACAGTTGTTTTGTGATGTCCTCAGCAGAACTTTTTAATATCTTTGTAATGTTATTCATAGTGGGCATGCCTACACATGCCCCTGACTTGCACATTGGTACTGTGCAGGCCTCTTGAAGGCTCAGATCAAGTGTAGTAATTTTCTATAACCTAGTTGCGTTCGCCTCCGTGACACCCCCATCCCTCTAATGTTAGTCCCTTGCTCGGGAGATTTGTATTTCCCTACCAGCTTTGTCATCTTTTTTGGATTCACAATCCTAAACATGTACTAATAAAATTAAATTTGCTTTAGCGGCACATAGTTATTTCTAGATGTTATGTCGCCATAGCATCAGCATCACGCTTCATGCCTGCCAACACTACATTGCTGTAAAGACGAGCTACATCGCAATAGCTCGTTGCTACAATAACATAGCATCTTGTAAAGATGCGCCCACTGAACCTGAGATTGCACCTGTTACTCTATCTGAGGAAAATCCCACTAATTTTCTTGGAGTTTTATATTTTTTAAGGAATCATGAGTCAGGCCCAGTTACTTCCATTGTGGGCTATATATTTTAAAGATCTGACAAAATTCTAAGTTTTTACAGTCACAATATAATTCTGCCCACGTGCATCACAGCTTGACAAAAATGTGGGTAGAATTGGAAATAGAGAACTTTGACGGGATTTAAATTTTCAGATTACTCTAGAGTAACTCCTGTAGTTTCAAATGGCTTATGCGAGGTGTCCAAAGTAAGCAGACCTTTAAAAAGCTTAAGGAACACATCTAAACCATCACCTGTTTTATATTGTTTTTCCTTTAACAATACATTGTGTTTGGTTTCTCTGAAAATGACTATTTTCCAGTAATTA
>NW_005842026.1:2501188-2507843 GCF_000455745.1 Alligator sinensis | reverse complement strand
CACAAATACTTTTATGATTTTTTGTTTCAATATCTGTTGTGCATTAAAGTGCCATTGTGTATTATAAAAATACACATTTCTTCCTTCTTGTCCCTTAAGGCTTAATAACCCTTAAACATTTTGTAGGCAGACACTAAAATATACCAAAATATGTAATTAGGTTCACAATGCAGTGTGGGATAGTATTGAATTGGTGCCATTAAAAAATGAAAATATGAAATCAGCATTACAGTTATCCCTTGGGGATTAATTGGGGAGATTTTACTTTTGTTTGACTGCCAAGAAAAAATCAGGTTTGCACTGAATTAAATTTAACAGTGATTTTGTGTTTTTTCAATTAAACAAAAAAATTAAAGCTTTAATTTTGTTTGACATTGATTGTTTCTTTTTCAGGCAGTTATAAGAAAAGCAAAGGGAAAAAAACACCCCAAAGATTCACAAAGCTGCCAAAGGGAGTAATGGTGTACTCATCTCAGCTCCACTCAATAGCTCAGGGGTCAGAGCACTTGCCCAATATGTGAGAGTCTCGAATTTTCAGTTCCCTGCTCTACCAGAGGGAATTTGATGCCCCTACATCCCATGTCCTAGCAGCTGCCCTTAGCTGCTAGTAAAACCCTATAATGCAATCACTTCACTGTGAAGTATCCTACAGGGAAGGGGTGGCCAGTACATATGCCACAATTGGTATAGCAGCTGCAGTGTGTGGCACACAAGCCCTGGGCACTCGGTAAAAGAGCCACCAGAATGGAGGCAGGGAGCAAAGTGCTCTGTGAAGTGGAACTGGACAGGATGCTGCTGTAAGAGGTGTCAGGTGTCACTGCCAAGAGCCAGGGTAACCCTCCCCTGGCCCTCCAGTTGCCACCAAACACAAGGTGTTGGATCCTCACTCATTATATAAAACTGCAGTAGTTGCAGAGCCAGGGAAGGATTACTCTGGTTCTTGACAGTGATACCTCCTCTTGCAATAGTGCGCTCTCCCCCAGTCTCCTCTGCACAGCTACAGTTGAAGGCTCAAGACCCCCACCTCCATTCTGGGGCCCAAGGTTACAGGCTCTCATCAGGGATGCCTCTTGGGGGTGGGGATCCAAGCAACCTTCAGGGAGGGGTGGGGTTTAACTTGCATCAGTGCTCTCAGGTATTATGATGTGAGTTGTGTTCTTTCTGTTGATGCTGTTCCACCTTGTATAAATGATTTAATGTTCATGAGAGCAGGAACTAGAGTATTCTGCTGTCCAGCAAGTCATATGCTACTCTCTGTCTCAGTGAATATTTAAATAATTCACAGAGAGAGGAACAACTCCATCCTAAAAGTTGGTTTTCACTAACCATCCCTTTCTTTTGTCTGATGTAAGGCAGGCCTTAGAATCAAGATAGCCCATCTTAAAGTATTCAATTTCAAATACTTGAATATTAATCGAGACAAAGCAAAAGAGAGAAAGCAACTATTGCACTTGGTGTTAGGATACTTATTTGAGTGTCAGGATCTCTGAATTTCCACGCTGTTCCAATGAATGTTTAATTATATGTATATAATTATTACACGCACACATACACACAAAGCAGAACAGCTTTAGGATGGCTGAAACTGCATTTTGCAGTGAATTTACTTTTTGTTGAGACAACTATCCACCAAGTTTCAGTTATGTAGATTTAGTTGGATCATATTTTAGTAAGACGATCTATATATTAACTCAAACATTATCTAAGGAACTACGTCTACCATAATCTATATGAAGTAAAGTATGGTAACATATAGGCATTAAGTTTCTACTGGGAAAGTCACCACTCTCCCATTAGAAATTGCCAGCATCCAGGCATTCATTCAGTTTCTTAGATGGAAACATGCCCTATCCACAAGAAAGATCTTCCACTTCGACATCTGGAAGATGTCCCCTGTTTGAAGGGGGACTCAGATCTGGGAATGGTGTGGGGGGAATGTAGCTACAACTTAAGTTCCATTACTCCATTCCTCTATTCCTAGCATCATCTATTCTCATTTATGTAGAAATGGATAAGGAAAATGTTTGTTTGTAAGGTATATTATACTCCAGTGGCATAGATGGGCCATGTGTCACAAAATGTTTAATTATAGTCTGTATTTGCTACCTTGATATTGTCATAAATCTGGGTTTTAAATCCTCAGATAAATCAGAGGTGGCCAACCTGCAATATGTTTGCCACAAGTTTTATGGGTGGCTCTGTGTGTGGCATGTGGCAGATTGGGGTGGGGACAGACAGCATGGCATAGCAGCAGATAGGGTAGAAAGCAGAGCAGCAGATTGGGCAAGAAAGGGGATCAGAGTGGCATTTGGGTTGGGTGTGGGGCTAATTTTTGGCATGTCTTCCAAAAATTTTAGCCCCCACTGAATTAAATCGTGGTACTTTAATATCAGATCACCTTAAGGCAGAAAACTCCTCAAGCTTTATTTTTTTTTAGTGAAGTTCAACCATAATACAGGTTTCCCTCGCTTTATGCAGGTTCTGTATATGCGAAATTGCTCTTATGCAATGACCCTTTTTATACCCAGAATTTGTTATATGCAAGGTAAACTCACTCTAATGTGATCTGCATCAGGTAAGTCTGGGGGGAGGGGAAAGGGCCATTGGCAGGGGAGCAGATCGAGGTCCCAGTGGTGAGGAAGGGAACAGGGCACATTGGCAGGGGAGCAGATCGAGGTCTCAGTGGTGAGGAGCAGGGACTGGAGTGAGTGGGGCCTTGATCTGCACCCCCACTGGTGGTGAGGGAGGGAGTGGGGCTGGGGCTGCCGCTGTGGGCTGGACTGGGGGCTGTGCCAGACTGCGCTTGGGGCAAGTGGCAGCAGTGCCAGGAGGGGGCCCAGCGCCACTGCTACCTGCTCTGAGTGCCGCATGGCCCAACACCCCCCCAGGAAGAACCTAGTGCAGCCCACAGCAGCAGCCTGTAGCAGCAGGAGCCGCACCCCCCGAGCCATGCCCCACCCCGGCTGTGCAGCGCCTACCTCTACCCCAGCCCATTCCCTCCCTCACCACCAGCATGGGGGCAGATCAAGGCCCCACTCACCCCAGCCCCTGGGGCCAGGCTCTTTCCAGTGGGGGGGTTGGGCCGTGCTATGCTCAGGGCAGGCAGTGGTGGTGTTGAGAGGAGGGTTGGGGGGGCTACGGCAAATTTTGAGGTGGCTGCAGCCCCCCTATAGTCCCTCCCCATAGCTGTCTGCCCCGAGCACAGCCCAGCCCCCGCTGGGAAGAACCCAGCGCCACCCTGGCCCCAGCAGACTTACCTGTTGCTGATGCAGGCAAGGTTTTGGAACATATCCCTATTTGTTACCCTGTAAAGGGTTCCTTTTATGTGCATTTGAGTTATACACAGCTTTTCAGGAACACATCTATTGCATAATGCGAGGAAACCTGTATATGCAGGTGTGTTTCCCACTACACCCCTTAAAAACTGATCCCATAGATTTTTCTCTAATTTCAGTTACATGTTGTACAGTAGATTCAAATATGTAAAGAATGCCATGTCACTGCTTTCTGACTCTCCCCTCATTTTCTCATGTCTTCCATTTAATCAGTATGGTTTCTTTCCAATTAAGGTATCTACTTTTCTTGTCTGGACCAGCAATGAATGATTAACAGTAAAAGAATAAGTTCTTTCAAATGACCTCTGTTGTTGTTCTTCACGCAACTAATTATTTAAATGTTTTATTGACATTTGATCTCTTCCCTATCTTTGCTTCCATAGGGCAGACAAGGCAAACATGTTTTATATGGCTGTAGTGAACTTTTTAATGCGACACAGTTTATAAAACAAGTAAGTTACCCTTTATAATATCATTAGTATGGTTCAAAGTATTAGTGCTTGAATTTGTTTAACATGCCACCATTAACTTTCTTGGATTCACTGGTAAAAATTGGAATTATTTTAAACACAGTTAAATACAAATATATATTTAGTTCATAACTGAACTGGTAAAATTTAAAAAGAAAAGAATTGCTAATAAATTGAAAAAAGATGGCTTCTGAAAGGATTTTTATATTGTACGAACATGATCTCTTAAAGAGAATGTTTTTTATTTATAAACAGCAGCGAAATATTATGACAAAGCAGAAAGGCTTGCTCCATGGACTGAATGTATTAGTCTGACAGAATAAGACTGGGAACCTAATTTTGTTTGTCTCTCTATTTAGCTGTCCCAACTTGGTCAAAAATAAGACTGAAAAACATTGTTACCTGAAATCATCTCTGTTTGACAGTGAGAAGAAAAATCGTGACCACAGATAGCATCTTCAATATCTATAACCTTGTCATGTTGATAAAACTTAAACCGTTCCATTAATTTGATTATTTTTAAAGATCACCTGTACTTACTATACAGTGTATTCCAATTGCAGACTAACCTTTCAGAAATAAACTGTAAAACTTGTATTTTGTCTGCTGATACATTGTTGTGGTTGATACATTTTATATTATTAGTTTCTAAAGGCTGTGTCACAATAGCATGTAATTGTTTTATGCACAAGAGCCGTGCTGCTGTGGTACTGCTGCTGGTGCTTTTGCAGCAGTGGCAGTGCCAGTGGGCACAGCTGCCACCACCACCACGAAGGCAGGGCTGTCTTTAATAGTCACTGTTTCAGGACCAGGACTGTTGGTTGCTGCTGCTGTTGTGGGACAGCAAATCAGTTCTGGGGCAGCAACTGGGATGTAAAACTGCTACTGAAACCATGGCTGTAAACCCCAGCCCCCAAGGGCCTGTGGGGGTAACAGAGGTGAAGACAGCATGCCCCCTCACCCACACAGGTGCTGGAGACAACCTCTCTACTGTGAGAGTGGGGGTATTAAAGGAGCAGCCCCTTATCCTCTGGTGAGAGAGCTGACATTTGAGGCAGATTCATAGTGCTCCAGCCGCAGGGCTGCAATGTCAGTACATGCTCATAGCGCTGTATTTTTGTAGCAGCGTACAGTGGACAGACACTTTGTAGCAATACAAATGAACATCTGGTCATAGCCATAGTCATGTCCTCTATAGAAAAATGTTCTATGGCCATATTTCTTCAGTAGCACAGCATTCTAAAAGGGAAGTTAACTTCCTGAAATTAAATTCTTTGAGGAAAAGACAATAACAGTATTTTACTGTGTACATGTGCACTGTGTGTGTACATGCACACTAAATATTTACATTTGAAGAACTGTTAGATTCCTTGAATCATTGTTTTAATACTGAGAATTCTTCAGAGCTCTTTCTCAATTTTTTGCATTTTTCAGACCACCTTCTTTTTCAGTGTGAAACTTGCAAAAAGAAATCCTGTCCCCAACCCAAAATGTTCGCAGAAGTTCCATGCAACTAAAAAAATTGACCTACTCCATTGAGCATCATCACGGTCTTCTGAGCTCCTCTCAGTAGTGCATTGGGCAATATAACTAACATCTATCACGTAAGATCATAGGGACCTCATGAGATCATCCGAGAGAGCCCCCTGCTAAAGGCAGGATCATCCCTGATTAAATCATTCCAGCCAAGTGTCTACTCTAACCTGTTCTTAAAAATCTCCAGGGATGGGGATTCCACAATTTCTCTAGGTAGCCTGCTTCAATGCTTAACTCCTCTTACAGTGACAAAATTCTTTGTAATCTAATCTCCAAACTAAATTTCCTCTGCTGCAGTTTGAGGCCATTGCTTAGAGAAAAGCCTATCTCCAAATACCTGAAGGGTGTATATATAAAGAGGATAGAGACTTGTCAGTTCCCCCCTTAGTCTTCTCTTCTCCAGAATAACCAATCCCACTTCTTTTACCCTGTCCTTATAAGTGACGTTTCCCAGGCCACTAATAATTTGTACTGCTCTCAACTGGTCTCTTTCCAATCTATCCACATCTTTCTTGACTGTGGGGCCCAAAACTGGAAACGGTGCTCCAGATGAGGCCTGACCAGTACTGAATAGAGTAGGAAAATTACTTTCTTTTATTTGCAAATGACACTTGTTGATACAACCTGGTATGCTGTTGGCTTCTTTAGCAACAAGAGCATACTGTTGGTTCATACTCAACTTACAGTCTACTGTAACCCCTCCAAGTCCTCAGCAATAGCCAATCATTCTCCAGTCTGTTATTTGTACATGCAGTGATTCCATCCCAAGTGTAGGACTTTGCAATTGTTGAATTTTGGACTATTTTTCAGTCTACCCAGATCACTCTGGATCCCAACCCTATCCTCCAGAGGGACTGTATCATCCATGTTAGTGTCATCCACAAATTTACTAAGCATCCACTCAATCCTGCAATCCAAATCATTAATGAAGATGTTAAACAATACCAGACCCCTGGGGAACCCCAGTTGATACCTCCTTTCAAATAGACTCATTGGGCGCATCCAGACAAGCACACGTGTGCCTCTTGCCCTGCCTCAAACCCCTTTGAGGTGAGGCAAGAGGCACATGTGCGAACAAAAAATGTTCCCCTTAGGGAAGAAAATTAGATCCCTGGATATCCAGGGGTCTAAAAAATCCCAAACTAAAAAAAGCGGGACAGGGCATGGTCCCAGACTGTGCCCTGAGGCAACCAGAGGCTGGGTCCTCCAGGGAGATGCTCTGGCTGCCAGAGCGTCTCTGTAGTTGGCCCCTCGCCCTGGTGCATGGCCAGCCAGGCCGCATGTTCAGCACCAGGGCTCGAGTGCTGATGAGTA
>NW_005842026.1:2496933-2500756 GCF_000455745.1 Alligator sinensis | reverse complement strand
CATGGGGGCCTGGGGGTGTAAGTTGGGGTGTGGGGCTGGGTTGGGCAGCCATTGGGGAGGGGGGCTGTAGCAGCTGGCAAGGGATGGGTCCAGGTGGAGCAGCAATCGGGGGGCTGGGGTGGGGCATGTGGGCCTTGCAGGGGAGGTGGTAACCCCTGCAGGGGCCATTTGGCCCCTATTGGGGGGCCATAGCCCTTGTGTGGGGACTGAACCCCCTGTTGGGGGGCCATAATCCCTGTGCGGGGGCCATCACCCCCGTGGGAGAGCAACAAAATATATATTCATGAATTCATGAAACGTATTTAGAGTTCACTTTATTATTATGATAAGAGGCATGCTTTAACACTAGATATATCAATAAACTTTGTCCAACTGATCGCTGTCTCTGTCTGACTCTCTCTCTCTCTCTTTGTAGTGGTCTTTTGTTTTACTTGTGGAGGAACATGGATTTTGGGGTATTTTACAGAGTGACTTTGGGATTTTTTTTATCAGGGATTTTTCAGTTTTCCAATAGGGAGCACCAGAATTCTTGCTAGGACCTTGCCTGCTCAGAGCTGGCACCTTGGACCCAGCTGGCTGTGGCTGACCTCCTGGCCAGTTGGGGTCAGGAGGACAGGCTTTAGCAGTTCAAAGCAGGCCACCACACCCAGAACATCTTTCGGGCGATAGCTGCCCAGATGGCCGGGCAGGGGGCACACGTGGCAGTAGTGCTGCACAGAGGCCAACCCTGCAGCCACAGCCCACTGGCAGCTGGCCCAAAGGGGCAGATGCCTCTACTGGCTATGCAGTCCCCATCTGGGTCTGGCAGGGGCACAGCACATCAGCGCCAGGCAGCAGCCCCCACTGCCAGACCCCTCAAGTGGGTAGAGGGTGCAGGGAAATCTCAGGGCTGCTTCAGCAGTCCGGCTGCTGAAGGGTAGTGTCCCCAGGTACCAATTGGCTGGGCCCCAGAAGCTCCTGAGAGCTAGTAGCCCTGAACTACTTGCCAGGGTGGCTTTTTATACTGCTGGGGACAGCACAGATCCTGGCCCCAGGCTCTAGCTCTCCCTGGCTGCAGATTTGAGACAAGCCAGTCAGAGTTATTTTGTCCCAAGTGGCACAATTTGCTCCACAACAAAGTGCATGTCCAAGCATGTGAGCTGAGGCAAAAAGCCCAGGCCCAAATTTGCGCCGCTTCTATTTGAGCTGCTGCAAGCACACGTGCTTGCATGTGTGGATGCGCCCACTGATGACAAGTCACTGAGCACAATGATCCAACCAGATTTGCATCCACTTTTCAGTACTTTCATCTAATCCATGTGTCCTTATGAATGGGAATGTCATGGGTGAGTTTCAAAAGCCTTGCTAAAGTCAAGGTACATCACATTCACTGCACTCCAACTATCCATAGATTCTTTCTTCTTATCATAGAGGGAAATCAAGTGGGTCAGGTATGGCTTGTGTTGGTGAATCCACGGTGCCTGATCATCTTATTTTCCTCCAGATGCTTCATAATAGATTCCTTAAGGACATACTCCATGATCTTTCCAGGTATCAAGATTACACTGACTAGTCTGTTATTCCTCATTTCTTAAAGATGGGAGATATAGTTGCCCTCTTCCTATCATTCTGGACCACACTTGATTTCCAAAAGTTATCAAGAAGGGTAGCCAATGGCTTAAATAACTTCAGCCAATTCCCTCTTCAATATCCTCAGATTTAAAAACATCTAGCATCTCTAAGTAATCCCTTACCTGTTCTTCCACTACTCTAGGTCATTTGTCTCCACTATCTTTGTGGCTAACTGGGCTTGGCATCTTATTGCACGGTAATAAATTATATATATATATATATATATATATATATATATATATATATATATATATATATATATATATATATATATATATATATATATATATATATATATATATTTATATGTACCCTGCTTTCTGTGTGTTAGTGTAGATTAGTGAAAGCAAGGCCAAAGAAGTACTTCTGGAACAAAAGGGCAATGAGTTTCAAGATGGTTCTTTTTTCCTGTGGGAGGCTGTACCAGCAGCTTGGGTCTCTTCCTGAGCTAGCTGTTTCCTGCACAACTGAACTTTAGCCTCATGCTCTCAGCTTCAGAGAACTTGAGGAGCAAAGTTCTTGAGTACAGTCTTTGTTCCAGAGCCTTAGGCAATATGAAGGTATTTGGGTTCAGATCATTCAATGTCTTGGGGGAGAAAAAAGGATTGACACCTTTAATTGACAACGTATTCTTTGGGAAGCTAGT
This sequence comes from Alligator sinensis, assembly GCF_000455745.1. NCBI lineage: Eukaryota > Metazoa > Chordata > Crocodylia > Alligatoridae > Alligator > Alligator sinensis. Next base: position 2,498,499 of record NW_005842026.1, on the reverse strand, counting down.
ATAATGAGCAAAGAACAGGTTGACATGCTTATCATAGCCCATGTTGCGAAGAACACATACTTCTGCATTTTGTAAAAACTAGAGTCCAGAGCACTGATAGCTTGCCACTGTTAATGGATGTTAATGGTTTTGAACCAGGGTGTGACAAGATGATGGAACCAGCCTTCCTTGCAACGAGAGATAGAATTGCTTATAGATACTGTTACCAACAGCTTATAGGAGAGCTTATAGATACTCTCCTATATTAGAATCATAGGAAAGGACCTAAGGAGGTCATCTAATCCAACCCCCAGCTTCAAACAGGACCATCCCCAGTTAGATTGTTCCAGCCAGAAGAGTGAGCCAACCAATCACAGACACACATCTGCAATGAAAGGAGATAGCATTATTGCAAATGCCTCCAAAGTTGGGTTTTTTTCCTTTGGTGAAGGTTCAAATAGTTGCTTATCTACGATCCAAATTCATTCTTTGTCATTCAAATTATCTTGTTTTTCTTATGGAATTATTATTTTTCCAATAGTTAAACCCCATTCTGTTCAATAGAACCAAAAATACTTTGGTTCTGGTCCCCTGCTTAATGCTATATAAGACTAAAATAAAAATCACATTTGTTCACCGAGTCATTGTGAGGAGACCTGTTCCAACATCATTCCATTCAGCATGAGGTAAAGTTCCATGTGATGTTTGTTTTCTAGACTGCCTAGACCAAATTAACCATTTCTTACCATTCCTGTCCCTCTTCTACATAACATAAGGAGCCTGGTTATTCTCCACTAGGCCTCTCATCAGCAATAACATTCCCATGTGATAGTAATTAGGACTATATGTGTAATTATAAAGGAGTTTAGTTATCAGTATTTAGTACTGCTCATCAGAGGATCTTGGGTGCTCTACAAAATGGACAGAAGCATTATTCTCATTTTACAGATGTAGAAACAGGCACAAATAAGTGAAGTGACTTAACTAAGGTTACCCACCTGGCCAGTGGCCAGACCTGAGAATATAGGCCCACTCAGGAAACTGGGTTATCTGGTGATGCACCCATTAACCCATCTTATCTTACATGACAAGTTTCTAAAGTCTTTGTTCTAATACCCGTTGCTCTAATATAACGGCGGGCAATTATTTTGGGCGGAGGGCCACTTACCCAGTTTTGGCAAGCTGTTGAGGGCCGCCTGGGTAACCCTGCCCCTGGACAGGTGCCCTGCCCCCTGGTCACCATCTTGGGACCAATGTCCCAGGGCCAGCACCGGTGCCCCCAGAGCAGAGCACAGGCTGGCAGGGGTCTGTGGAGCTGGGGTGGGCTGCACCAGCAGGGAGAGGGGGGAGCTGGTCCAGCTCCATAGAGCCCCTGCCGGCCGGACCCCATCCTCCTGCCCCCCTGCTCTGGGCCCCGCCAGCGCTGGCCCTGGGACACTGGTGTGGGCCCCATGCTCCCATGCCCACTCACTCCCAGTGACCCCCAGCCCCACATGACCCCCAGCCCATGCAGCCAGCCTGGGCCCTGCGCAGCTCCAGGCTCACCCATTGGGGCTGCACCATAGCGGCAGCAGCTGTGGCCCCGCC
>NW_005842026.1:2492246-2496546 GCF_000455745.1 Alligator sinensis | reverse complement strand
GACAGGCTGGGGGGCTTTTCCCTGTGCTCAGCTTTTTCCCGGGCTGCTTTTCCCCAGGCTCCTTCCCTGCCTGGGGCCTTGCCCCCCCACCCCCACCCCGCCCTTACTTGAGCTTCCCACACCAGGGCAGCCGCATGGTCCCAGGCCAGAAGCCCCTGCTGGGGTTCTGGCTGGCCGGGCCAGGTGGGCCCTGCTGTTGTGGGAGCTCACCAGGCTTCCCCTGGGTCCTACTGCCCCTAGCTCCTGTCATTTTTGACAGGAACCAAGAGCAGATAAATATTAATTTTCTAAATTTTTTAGGGGCCCCGTGGGCTGGATAGAATGGCCTCGCGGGCCGTATTTTCCACACCCCTGCTCTAATACCATTTATTCTCTGATTTCTTTTTTGGTTGTTGCCTGGATCTAGCAGAAATCTATTATATGAGATTCTTAGTTGTGTCCTTCACTTGCTACACAGACACTCTCTTTTTTTCTCTCCCGGTTTTTAAAATATAAAAAACAAGAGTGTTTATGTTTTCAGGTATGGGTCTAGTGGCTAAATACACTAAACTAAGTTGCAATTCTCAAGATATTTGAAGTAAAATGTATAATCCACTTTGTGTACTTCTCTTATTTCACTAGTACATATTAGTAAATATATTTCAATGTTTTCTAAATTGTATTTATAATCTCCCACAAAAATATATATGCAGTTTCATTTTTTTAAATTTTGGATATATGAAAAGACCTAGATTTAATTTTGGCATCAAAACAATTTCTCTGATACGTCTTTGTGGAATATTATGCAACATTCCCCATGTTTTCTGCCACCGCTAAAATATGACACACCTTGATTAGGTGGCTCAAATAGATTATTGGAGCAAAAGAGATGGGAGAAGCAATGAAACTATCTCACATGATTTTCTCCTCTTATTCCAAGACACATGAGATTAAAAGCAAACACAAACCCTTTGGCAGGGACAGTCGTTTTCATCCAATCACTTTGCCCTCAGTTGCAGACTTGGAGCCCTTTTTGTTTGAAAGGCAGATCTGGGCCAGAGAGAGATGTGTATGGATCCTGCCCAGAGTCTTTAAATCAAGTAGTTCCAGTATTTCTGGTGTTACTAATTATACTGACTGATGCTGAGTACCTTCTGGGACCCCATATCAGAGCATTGCTGCTTAGCTTTCTCTTTAGCACATTGGATGTGGTTGCCATTTCTTTATCTTGCACCATATAGGATCATAAAGGAAGTTCCATGAGAGAGATATTTTAAAAGAGAGTGTTATAGCACAGCATTACTTTTTTTCTGACGCCACTTCCCCCAAAGGTTATTGAGTTGCAGTGGCGGGGAGGGGTGCTGAAGGACAGCTCCAGCCTACGGCATATTAACAAGTCAGGATCTGTGGTCAGGTAGGGCTGGTGAACTTGATATAACAAAGATCCCCAATTGGGATCTACCTGATCTCTTAAGGAAAGTACAGAGCAGACCCACATTCTGTTTCAGATTTTATTTTCTCTTCTCTTTAGAGGAGATCTGTGATCTACTAATTATGTCTCTGTGAAAAATACAAACATCTGGTCCTTCCCAAGGGCATAGTAGAATGCTATGTATATATACAGTGTGTGTGTGTTTGGAAATTGCACTTATTTAAAAGCAAAGGAAATAGACTTTACTTACTATGCTGCTGATATATTGTAATCCAGATGTTAATCCAGAGCTTGCAACTGAATGATCATTTATTTCCTTTTTTTGTTGGAAAAACGGAGGATCTTTCAAAATGTTTGTCTCTACTATAAAATATTCACCTGAAGATAAGACAGATATTGGTAACTGTTATTTAAAAAAAAACCCCAAAACCCACAAATAAGCAATGGAGATCTGAAAAGTGAAGACTAATTCTCCTTTGCACTTACTAGCGCACACTGCACCATCCTAGGACACTAATAAAAGGTCAAAATTTATCCATTCACTTGAATAAGTTGCCAAGACCTTTTAAGATTAATGCATACTACAGAAGCCTCCCCCCCACCTTTTTTTTCAAATGTTGCAATAGTCAAAAGAGGGTTAGACAAATTAATGCAGGATAGATCCATCAATGGGTATGAAACATGATAGGAATATAACTCTAAATTAGGAATTCTGGGATCTCTAAAAGCTAGAAGGGATGAGGGGTAGGAGACTGATCTTTCTGGACTGGCCTTGCATAAGAATTCTTCCCCTTAGCATCTCCTCTTTACCATTGTGGGATACAGAATACCAAGCTAGATGGATCTGTAGTTTGACTCAGTACAGCAGTCTTATATTCCTTGGTCCCTGGGCTCATCCTACCCATGGTTAATTTTAATTGTACTCCTGTTTTCTTCTTATGACCCAGTTTTTATTTAAGTTTACTAATGTGGTGCCATTAGCTTCCATAAGTTTTGTAGACTAAAGCATGCTGATATGTGATCAATAGAAAATTATATTAAACTTTTGAATTCATTGGATCTGGATTAGAAGATTCATGCTTTAGCTGTAATTTGTTTCTTTTGTTGATTGAAAAATGTATTAAAGACTTCACGGAGGCTTGTACTCTTTGAAAAAATGAACAGATACCACAAAATACTTATATTTACCTTTTACTGATAATGAAATTAAACCAGGACCCCAGCAGTTGAAGACAAAGCCAGAACTGAATCATCAGAAATCAATTTGAAATAAACGTTATCAGGACTTTTCTGAACTGGGAATTTTGAATACCTTTCCCAAATGACTCCTAAAATTTTCAGTGTGGTTTGAAACTATAGTGGAAGCCTGTTCCAGGTGTTTGGGAATAGCAGTTCTAGGAAGGAATGGAGAATGGTTAATCTCTTATTCTGAATTTTTTCAGCATGAAATAATCATCATCATGACTCTCAATCTTCATCATAATTCTTTCCAGGTGGTCTTGATTCAGTCATTCAGGAGGAGAAGAGGGGGTTTAATGTGAGATTTCTTTTTTACTGCCGAATCTCTAAATAGCTCCAAATTAAGGAAAGCCCAGTAAGAAGGTGAAACTTCTCTCTGACTTTCACAATGTTATATAAAAGCTGTTTTAACAGCAGTAAACTCCCTGTCCCATAATTTCAGACATTGGAAATACAGTAGAGATTTTGCAACATTTCCTTTAGTTCTTATGCACGTCTGATCAACTATGGTTCCATTTTTTACCCTGAAAAAAACAGGCTGTTTTGTGAGACATCTTGCATAATACAAAACTTTCAGGTCCGTTCTTGCTTCATTCAAATGTACTCTTAGGAAAGTGTGTTAGTTTGTATGGTCACTTACATTACTGGATAAATAGTGTGTCCTACTGGATGATCCTGAGATGTTAGAGCTCATAGGGGAGTTTTCACAGTCTCTCCATATTTAATATGACCGGCTTTGATTACATCTGAAATTGTGAACTGTTAAATAGTTTAGCTGCAGTAAGTTTGAAATTCTAGATGGAACCAGCTGAGGCTTTCCCTGCCTCTGTCAAACTCCTGAGGAGTCCTTCCATTATTTCCAAATTTGTCTAATACAGGGGTTGTCAGCTGGGGGTATGCGTACCCCTAGGGGTACTTGGAAAGGTAAATAGGGGGTATGTGTGGGTGGGGACAGAGCAGGGCAGGGGGGTGACAGTAGCAGCACCCCTCTAAGGACAGACATGGGGCAGGGGAGCTTGCATGAGGCTGCCTCCACCACCCCATGCTGCCACCCACCATCCCACACCACCACCTCCCAGGAGCAGGGGCGGGTGAGAGCAGTGGTGCCCCTCTGCGGGCCACACAGGCACTGCCCAGCCAGCAGTTCCGTGGGCTGCTGTCCAGCAGTACACGATTGGCCAGGCACAAGGCCTGTCTGCAGCCAGCAGAGCCACACGTGCAACCAGCCATGCAAAAGTGGGGCGCAGCAGCATAGGGCAGTGAGCAGCAACGCAGGGTGGTGGGTGGCAGTGGTGGCTGCTGTGTGCAAGGAGCCCTCCCACCCCCCCACAACATAGATTCATAGATGTTAGGGTCGGAAGGGACCTCAATAGATCATCGAGTCCGACCCCCTGCATAGGCAGGAAAGAGTGCTGGGTCTAGATGACCCCAGCTAGATGGTTATCTAACCTCCTCTTGAAGACCCCCAGGGTAGGGGAGAGCACCACCTCCCTTGGGAGCCCGTTCCAGACCTTGGCCACTCGAACTGTGAAGAAGTTCTTCCTAATGTCCAATCTAAATCTGCTCTCTGCTAGCTTGTGGCCATTATTTCTTGTAACCCCCGGGGGCGCCTTGGTGAATAAAACCTCACCAATTCCCTTCTGTGCCCCC